>NW_015090920.1:8066241-8185398 GCF_001431845.1 Calidris pugnax
CCCCCCCATCACCTCCCTACACATTCATTTAGTAAAATGGTTCCTTTGTAGAAAAATCAGCAAAATTTAACACTATTTAAATTAGATTGGACTGTAAGTGTTGGAACAGCCCAGAGCTGTTCTGTGTTCCTTCTTGTGTCCCATCTTGAGAATAAGATTGAGGTACATGAAGCTTTAATTATGAAACTACTTTGCAGATTAGTATTTCTCAAAGTCACTAACTTTGTTACATATACGTAGTAGATCATGATAAGGATCTTTCAACAAAACATAAATATTTTTGCTACTAAATATTTGGCTTTAATGTGTAGTGTAAATTACACAGTGAATGTTTATCTAAGCAAAGTGACAGGCAAGTTCTCCTTTCACTCAAACATGGATTTATGTAGTGCTTAGTTAATTTACTCACTTTTTTCCTTGAAGTATGAGTTAGTAAGTGCCAATGTCTTATAGAAAAAAATATACATCAGTGACTGTGGAAGCTCAGAAGAGGCATGACTGCTGGAAGCCCAAATAAAGAGGAAAATGACATTAAAACGCATCTCCTCAGTTCTCCAGGTGGTGAGAGAACCTTTAGAAGTAATTTTGCTTTGCAGAGCAACTCTGTCCCCTCAGATTGTATATATTCACAGGAAAGAGACTATTTCTCAAACTTGAAAATAGACCTACTATTCTCTCCCTGAAAAACACTAAGAATATAATGAGTGTGCATTATGATAGAAGTGGTGTCAAGTCTCCTGACTTACTTATTCTTTATTTTAAGCTAGTTTATTTTTGAAGAATTGTAACATTTAAGATTAATTTAGCTTTGAAGTAAAGGAGCTAGATTATGAGTGGCTTGAAATAGAGGGGGGAAAGACTAAGTAAGAAGATGGAAATTCTGTAGTAACAGACACATTTATCGATAAAAGGTTTGTACTTTTATGTTAGGAGATATAATAACTTTATGGCAAAATTACTTCAGGGTATATATATAAAGCAGTTTGAAGACAGACCTTGTCTTATTAAATTTCGTTCAATGTTTTAAAGGCAGAAGTTTCTAAAATATGTAATGTATGCATAATATGCAAATAAGGTTTTGCTTATTCCATGTATTTGGAAAGACTTTAAAGAGCACTCAGATCTGCACCAGCTCCTACTGACATTTTGTACAGTTTAACTTACTGTAAATCTCTAAAAGAAGCAAGGATTTTAAAGATTAATAGAGAGAAATCTGTTCATGTTTGGGGACTGATGCATTTTGAGGCAGCTAAAAAGTGCTGGTATAATTTCAAGAGCTATTAATGTATCTCTTATCAGTGGTGCATGGCTCTTAATATGAGTCTTAGAAATTCCCCTTTTCCGAAGGAAAAGCCTTTTTTTTTTTTTTTTTTTTTTAGGCACAAAAATAAAATACAGGTTTTGCCTCTTCAAAATATATTATCCATATTATTCTTCTCTGTATGGAAATCTCATTCTCTGTAACTTGGAACTTTTTATTGTTGATACATGTTTCCTGCTGTGTAAGTGTAAATTCCAGTTTAGGGCCAAGTAGTTCAAGGAGCAGGAGTTGAACTTTAATCATCTCCCCATTTTCTCTTTGCTACGGTACATGAATTGAGCTACTTCAGCATTATTTAAGGTAATTAAGTAGAAAGGTTATGCTTGATGTTTGAGCTAGTTTCAACTAACCCTGAAAAAAGGAATTTATCAGAGTTTGACAACAAATCCCACACTTTAGACTTGGTTTTCACAGTGATTAAAATAAAAAAAAACAAACAAAACAACCCAAACCAAAAAACTGAACTAATTTCCTTCCTTGAATGCTAGGCATAAAAACTGAATCAGTCTTTCCTTGTGGAATACCCTGTACCTCTTAACTCTATTTCAAGTGTTCTTCAATTATAACATTCCTCATGCTGCCAGAACCAATGTTGACAGCTGGATAGCTTTGCACTGGTATCACAAAATGTATGTTACTAAGTAATAGGCTATAAAAGTAAATTGATATGCATCTTGAAAAAAGATCAGGCATCAATGAAGACTTCTATACCATGTACTGTAGAAACTTTACTTATTTATTGTAGATATTATACCATAGAAGAACATGAAATAATATAAAAGGGATAACTGTGTGGATATTTAGAAGGAATGCTTCCCAGGAACAAGCTAGACTATAACATTCATTCATTTTGAATAGGTTATAAGCAGATTTTTATCTAAGACAGAGAAGAAGAAATTTAATTAATAGCAATCCAAAATGGAACAGATCAGAAAGGGTATTGGCTATATGAGTAAGGAAAAAAATTATGTTTAAGTATAAAAATGACGTTTTTCCATTTTTCTAATACTTCTGACTGCAAAATGTATTTTCCACATGACTTTTTCCCCGCATATTGATTTGAATTTAGTCTGTATGCAATTTTCCAGCAATACAAAGATTGTGGAAAAAATTCAAAATTGTTATAACATCATTTTTGCCCTGACAGGTATTCTGTGATCATTAATTGCATGCCCTTGAAGCAAGTTCAAGCCTGATAAGTGCATTTGAAGAGTTAACTACACAAATGCAGGAGGAAACTTTTGTTGTACTTTTTTTTTTTTTTTGGTTGCAAAAATGCCAGATCTGGCTCAGAGAAAAACAATTAGTGTGAATAGGAACAGGAAACGAGAAAGTTTTGTTGCTATAGAAACATTACCTTTTCTTGTAGCTCCTTTTTCTGTAAATATCACATGGTCAACTTTTTGTTCTGAAATAAGAGAAATTCTCATCTGAGTACATCAAAAATATATCTCTTCATTGCCACTCATTTGCGCATAACGTTCCTAGTTAGAGAAATGATAGAGTAAACTTTAAACCAGTTTTATTCTAATCAGAAAGCTTGTTTTCACTTTAAATAACCTTATCTTTTTATGCCACCCAAGAAGAGAAGTTTTTCATATGATACGCTAAGAATTAGGTTACTTTACAGACATCAGTAGGTTCAGGATCTAAAATCTTGAATCAGCTTGCAAGCTTTTTGTAAAATTCTGCTCAGCTTCAGAACTAAAACATCAATAGCATTTATACTCCTACCCGGGATAAGTTTTAGAAAAACAACATATTCAGTTACTACAAAATAATCACTTTTAGTATATAATGGAAGCAAAGATACCACCATTGTTATCTACCTTGAATAAGGGCATCTATATAGCAGTGTAGTAAGACCAGAAAGAGCATGTTAACTTTTACAGTATCTATTGTTTGCATATGTGGCCACTTCTCCTCATGAAAAAAAACTGCAGAAATACGACATTTTATCACTTTTGCATGAAATGAAGAGTGTGACGGAAACATTAATAGCATTTTTTTCCTGAAAAAGAGGGGGGGAAATATCATTAAGTAACTGTTCTCAGCACATAAAACTGGTATCATATCGTATTATACTATGTCCTAGACCAACCTGTTGCTTAAGAGAAAGTATGGGGTTTTTTCTTTCCTGTTTTTTTAACTTTTTTGGTTTTTTTATTTATTCCAGAAGTCTGTCTTGATTTCTCTGCTGTTAATGCTTTCCCTATGCCCTTTATTCAGATGCTGGTTGCTAAAGGGCATAAGAACATTAATTAAATAACTCTTGCCCACAAGATTTCAATGTTGCTGTTTGTCTTTTGACTTTTGAGAGCAGTGCTGTAAGATTGTTATCAGAGCAACCTCATTTTTTCTGCTAGAAAACCCCATTTTGAAAGAGACATTTCCCAGGAGGACTTCCATGGGATGAAGGTTTGCTTATGAAATAAAGACCATGATAAACCGTGGGATTGTAACCCTACTCTTCTGTGGGGAGCCATACTGTTAAGTGGGAGCAATTCCCTGTCTGACTCTCTTGGCAGGGCCATCATCGTGCTGCTTATTGGATAAAACGGGAAATGTGAAAAACACTTTTCAGAGGGTAAAGCAAAGGGCTGTGTACTCTCAGGCTTGAAAGTATAGTTTCCTCAGAGTTTCAAAGGACAACTGCTCTGTCGTCTCCTCCACAGTAACTGTAGGCGACGCACTTGCCCTTCAGCACCATTCAGCACTGCGACAGTTGAGGGGCAAACGGAGAAAACTAATGCCTCTCATTTTCCTGGCTCCTCCTTTTTTTGTTCTTTCTTCTTAACTTCATGTTCTCTGCGCCGCTGTTGCAAAACTGGTACAATTTGCAAAGATACTGGAGGAATAGCATTTTAGTCTGCTCTGCCTGTCAGGGCCGCAGGGCTGCTCCCTCAGGGGGGACAAGCGGGAGATGAGGCAGACCCCACTGCAGGCCATTCACCCTCTGACCCACGGCTTCCCCACACGGTGGGCAGAGCCAAGGGCTGGAATGGCAGAGACGGGGGCTAGTTGGGGCCCACAACGGCTTCCAGTGCTGTGAGGCCGGTGGCCCTGCTGCAGGCTCCAGGCCTGGTGAGGCTGGGCACCCTTACGGCTGGCCCACAGGGCCCTGAGGTGTCTTCCCTTCTGTCATTAGTAAGTAGAGAAAAGCAGACAAAGTCTCATTATGGTAAAACAGGGTAGAAAAGCGAAATGGTAAATTAGGCCTTTTGGCTTACACTGTTCCGTGAAGTCACCACCCCGATAGCATTTCTGGCGCTAGTCATCCCTGTGCTGCTATTTAAGCTACCATTTGTCTGCTCCGAAATGGAGTCCTTTTAATTCATGACACTAACCAGACATTTATCAACTAGCTAGACAATGTGACGTAATCAAATTTTCAGGCTAGCATGGGAAAGTCAGAGTGAAAGTTAATTATTTTAAACATTGCACACGGTATGGGTGTTCTTCCTGAAATAATGGAAGTTATTTTTCTTCAGGAAATTAAAAGACACTGGACTCCCTCAGACTTCAGCAGCAATGGATTGAAATAGTGAACATGGTGTTTAGTGATGAGCACAGAGTTCTAAAACCTCTATCTACTGCCTGAACAGAGGTAACTATAATCTTTCAAATATCAAAAAGTAGGTCAAGTCAAGGAATGTATCAAGGCCACAAGAGACGTTACGATATTTTTTAGTGATAGCCTGTAAGTATGTTGTTTTCCTTTACTATACAGCTTTGAATACTTTATGTACACATTTTCTTGAAAAAAAGATTTGAATGCTTTTCTTCACCTTACACTTCTGATTAACACTTGCAGGCTTCTCAGATAATTCTGTGTTTACTGGAAGAGTTTTTACTAGGACCTACATATTATTTTCAGTAAACTTATGAAGCTTGGAAAACTAGAAATTTCAATTATGCAACTGGTAAGCAAAATTATACGAGGCAAAATTACGCAAGACAAACTTCTAGGGAAGTTGCATCAAAACACAAAAAAGAGAGAACTTAAATAAGTAGAATTGCATAAATAATGGGGAGGGTTTTTTGAAAAAACAACCCTCAAAACCCTATCAAGTTGGCAAAAAAATAGTGGCCAAATCAAAATTCTATTTAAAAAAAAAAAAAAAGCTTAAGAAGAAAACTGAAAAGAAGTGGGCCCATGTGCACCTCATGAAATTCAATACGGCCAAATTCAAAGTCCTGCACCTGGGTTGGGGCAAACCCTGGTATCAGTATGGGCTGGGAGAAGAAGGGATTGAGAGTAGCCCTGCCAAGAAGGACTTGGCAGTACTGGTGGAGGAAGAGCTGGACGTGAGCTGGCCATGAGATGCTGGACAATATACACTCACAGCCGAGAGCCATATCCTAGGCTGCATCAAAAGAAGCATGGCCAGCAGGTTGAGGGAGGTGATTTTGCCACTCTACTCTGCTCTGGTGAGACCTCACCCAAAGTATTGCATCCAGCTGTGGAGCCTCTTCAGTTTTTTCATGTCAGGAAAGACATGGACCTGCTGGAGTTGGGTCCAGAGGAGGCTGTAAAAATGATCAGAGGCCTGGAGCACCTCTCCTATGAGGACAGGCTGAAAGAGTAGGGGTTGTTCAGCCTGGAGCAGAGAAGGCTCTGGGGAGACCTTACTTCTAGGCCTTCCTATACTTAAAGGGAGTCTGCAGGAAAGATGGGGACAAACATTTTGGCAGAACCTGTTGGGGTAGGATGAGGGATAATGGCTTTAAACTAAAAGAGGGTAGATTTAGACTAGATCGAAGACATTTTTCTGCAATGAGGGTGGTGAAACACTGGAACAGGTTGCCCAGGGAGATGGTAGATGCCTCATCCCTGGAGACATTCAAGGTCAGGTCGGACTGAGCTCTGAGCAACCTGATCGAGTGGAAGACGCCTCTGCTTGTTGCAGGGCGTTTGGCCTAGGTGACCTTTAAAGGTCCCTTCCAATCCAAAATATTCTATGATTTTTATGAACTTGTTTAGTTAAATTCTTAAGGGAAATATACTTATTTTTCAACATTTCAGGAGTGTAAATTTCTTTGTATTCATCTGCATCATAGTAATAATAAGACATGTTTTAAGTTGCAGAAAATGTCCAGGTTTTTCTTTTTTTCAATTAAAAGTTATGTTCATTCATTATGTTAGGAGGATAAATAATGACTGCTATATAATCAAGATTAAGTCGATAATAGAGACTCGTGTTTTCTGTTACTATTTTCATTACTATATCTTACACCAAAAGTATACAGTCTCTTGCATACTAAGCAGCTAATGTGGACTTCAATGTTTACATACAGAATATTCTTCCTTTTTGCCATTTTGCATAAATAAGGAGAAAAATGTATAGGAAAGTGCAGGTGCCACTCTAGTTTCAAAACAAGACATTATTCTTCTAGGCCTTCCTATACTTAAAGGGAGTCTGCAGGAAAGATGGGGACAAACATTTTGGCAGAACCTGTTGGGGTAGGATGAGGGATAATGGCTTTAAACTAAAAGAGGGTAGATTTAGACTAGATCGAAGACATTTTTCTGCAATGAGGGTGGTGAAACACTGGAACAGGTTGCCCAGGGAGATGGTAGATGCCTCATCCCTGGAGACATTCAAGGTCAGGTCGGACTGAGCTCTGAGCAACCTGATCGAGTGGAAGACGCCTCTGCTTGTTGCAGGGCGTTTGGCCTAGGTGACCTTTAAAGGTCCCTTCCAATCCAAAATATTCTATGATTTTTATGAACTTGTTTAGTTAAATTCTTAAGGGAAATATACTTATTTTTCAACATTTCAGGAGTGTAAATTTCTTTGTATTCATCTGCATCATAGTAATAATAAGACATGTTTTAAGTTGCAGAAAATGTCCAGGTTTTTCTTTTTTTCAATTAAAAGTTATGTTCATTCATTATGTTAGGAGGATAAATAATGACTGCTATATAATCAAGATTAAGTCGATAATAGAGACTCGTGTTTTCTGTTACTATTTTCATTACTATATCTTACACCAAAAGTATACAGTCTCTTGCATACTAAGCAGCTAATGTGGACTTCAATGTTTACATACAGAATATTCTTCCTTTTTGCCATTTTGCATAAATAAGGAGAAAAATGTATAGGAAAGTGCAGGTGCCACTCTAGTTTCAAAACAAGACATTATTCACGTAAATATTTTGTCTATGACCATGAAATAAAAAAAATACAAAATAATACAGTGTTTACAAGCGGAATTGCCCTCAAGCCCATGTGTGAGGCTGAGATAACTCCAATATTTCTAGCACCTGAAGGGACAAATTAACTTTGCTTTCTGCTTACTGTTTTACCCAATATTTTATACTGCCTAATGGTCACATGAAAATAACTTATGTTTATGCCTGGAATTACAGAAGATATGATATTTAGAATGAAACTATACCCTATATGACAGCTTGTTTAAGTAACAAAATTTGCTATGCTGAAGTTAGATGTCTCATAGGAATGCACGTTGCTACTGCCCCAGAATATTGCAAGAGTCAAGCATTTTGTAATGTATCTGCTTTCGAACAGGCTTTCTCTTTAGGTTTGACAAATTCTGAACTCTTTTACAACAGGGTTGCTTGCAACTTTAAAACTGCTTCAGTCATGCTCCCACTGCTCAGTTTTGTTATCTAATTGCAGGGAGTGATATCAGACCAAGCCAAGAGGGAAAGTTAATGTCTGTCATTTCCATAATTGGATCCAGTTATTTAGAAGACACTGTATTCTCTTGGACAGAAGTAAGTGGCATACTAGCAATCTATGTCGCCAAAGACAGGCCCTAAAAAGTTTGACTCCACTGGTTTATTTGTAGTTTTCACTGTAAAAACTATGCTGTTCCAGATAAAGCAACTGTTGGACTGCCTAGTCCAGCAGCTTTCATGACTGCCATAATTGCTGATGTAGAAAGCCTTAATTGGTGGGTTTCCCTCTTGCTTAAGGACAAGAAATATTTAATTTCAAGGACTGCAAAAAGCTTTGCTTGATACTGTATGTCTTTTATAAAGCCCTCAGCAAGGGTTTTCATTAACATATTTCATGCCTTGCCATAAAAACAAGTATTGCATGCTCCTTTCTAAAGCCATTCTCAGTCCCCTGCCTACCATTTTGTTCCAAGAGAAGTCCCCTATGATATTTTTTGATATCTCAGCATGAGCGCTGCTGAGATCCAAATGTGCCTGTGTGTAACACCTTTGAGTCACACGTCCTAATGTGGGCATGACATATTCCCCTGTCTCTACCTCCCCGCATATGAATGACTGCCTTGTTTTTTTCTCGGTGTTAGGGAGACATGCTAATGGTGGTTTCTGTGTACCAGAAGTGGTTGGCTAGCTAAATGAGTGAGGGCAAGCTCAGTCCAACAATAGCTTTAACCATTTGTACGTGGTCCAGTAAATTAATTTTAACTAAATGTGTGTCCAAAATATGACGCTTCTGCTCTCTCTTCCTCTACTTTGCTGGAATAGAAAATTCAGGAAACTTGGGGCAAGACGCTTTTCTTCCACTTACAACACATTTGCAGAATTGTTAATAAGTCTAATTGTCAAACTGGATTCATTTATAATGTTAAAAATTGATGCAGGACATTAAGCGTGTTTTTAATCCCAAGATGACATTAAGATCATTTCATAAGCAAGGCATTTATGCACAGCTGCTAGTGGCTAAAAAGGAAGTCGTAAACAAGCTGCTTGTGTATTCTGGCACAAGCAGAATATCTTTGTATTTTGTGAGTATAAGCAGGTTGGTGGCTTGAATTGCTAAAAACATCAGCAGAGTGTAAGCCCACAGTCTTGTATTTTGGAAAAATAATTGTTAGAAGTGGAGTGTGAAATTTGAAAAATAGAGGATCTATGTGATTTTGGGGAGAGAGGAAGAAAAAAGTGAAATCTAACAACTGTAATTGTACAGTGTAGAAAAGGAAGTGTAGAAAAGTCAAATGCAGCTGCATAAAATTTGGAACATATCTTTTGTATGCAGTATATGACTGGTTTGAATATAGTTAGGAAATTACAGAAGACATTTATACTCAGCAGCATAGCAAACTTTGAAACCAAGGAAGATTCTTGACTCAGAAAAAGATGGTATCATGCATGTTTCAGGAAGACAATTAAACATTCTGTTATTTGAGTGTTTTAAAATGAATTCAGTGCTTGCTAAATATGATTGCATATGTGCATATTTGAAAGAGTCTGACCATACTGGAAAGTGCCCTAAACTGAAAATGGTGATGTAGATGCCTTTGGTTTTAGATAAGACACATCATCAAGGCACTAGGACATTTTGAAGTAAAGTATATGGGTAGGAAGAAACTTAAATGCCAGAATGAGTCTAATCTTGAGCGTTTAAAGGATTTGGAGGGTAAGATGACATCCTTGGAGGGTTGTTTTCTTCTGTGCATTGGGAAGGTGTTTGGGATACTCTCTGATTCAGACCTATACTGCAGACCATACCAGTGTGTTCTAGGACAGGGCAGCTCCCCAAGAACTAATTCTTGCCAGTGCTGCATTGTGAATCAAGAGAACCTTAGCTAGTGTGTCCTTTTTGCTATTCCACTGCAAGAACAGAGACCATGAATATAGTTCTAAAATTTGATATTAATAGCATAATGTGACTTTCAGAAGTCAAAAAACCCCATAGGCATCTAGAGAGACATTTTTTGTGATACATTTTGCAAGATGTTTTTAAATAAATAATATTAAGCATGAAAAATAGGAATAATTGATTTCTACCCTTGCAATGAACTGTACATGTATGTATACTTTATACCACATTCTATATTACTACATTGAGACCAAATGGAGAACTAGAGCAGGAAGGTAAGACAAGCATACAAAACACCTATTCTGGGATTTATTCCCTTGTCTAACATTTTGTCATTTCTAACATGAGATGTTAAAGATATAAAACAGTCACACATATGATTAATAGCACACTATTTGCCTTCCAAAGAGATACTATTAAAAAAAAGTATATAAAACAAAGAACCATATATCTTAACCAATGTTAGAAAAATCGCCCTCTGGTACTAAACACTTTGAGAAACACTTAGGAAAAGACACCATTAGAACTTTGCTCAGTGATCAAAATTGGATGTTTTTATGACAGTGATACCATTGAAGTAATGGCAAAAGCTAAACAGGGTTACATTACAATGTGCTTGTGAATAAAGAGGTTTCTGGCTTCATGCCTGACTGTCTCTTTAGGTTGTTTGCCTAATTCTCTTGGACTTTTTAAAGAAAACTATTTCAATATAGTTTTCTCTTACTCAATGATTTACAGAGCAACCCCTCAGAGTAAGAACATTATGAAATCCAGAGACTCGGGATCCATGATTTCAGGAAAACTTGCGAGTCAAGGGTGGATGTTCAGATTTAATTAATGAAGAATGTGTTTTGTCTTGGGGAAAATGGTTGAAAGCTCCAATAGTCCTCTGACTTATTTCCTGAATTAAATAAAACCAATCTTAAACATCAGAATTCTGTGCAAAACAACATACTTTCTTCTACTTGAGTTTTATAACTCATGCATGAATTTACACTACGTGCTAATGAGGAAAAGACTGAACCTTTAGTTATTGATATAAATATCGTATTCCTTAACTATTAGTATTCCATTATCTATATATGTTCTGTTTCATTTATTTAATTTCTTTTTCTTAGGCTCTTTCATTTTGTTTGTAAACTATAAGCAGAAGAGAGAAGCTTGACTGTAGGAGCAAAAAGATAGGACAGTCCAGGAGTGTTTTGGTCAGATATTTACATGCTCAGTATTGTGTGTCTAAATGTATGTCTTCTTAATCCAAACCTGAAGATAAGGTTGTACTCCACGTGCAGCCACTGTGTTTCTTGGTCTGGCCAGTTTAAAAATCAGGGCGATAAGGACTCTAGCCACCTTGCTGAAAAAAAGATTTTTCAAGGTTTTGAGAAGGTTTGTAACAGCTGCATCGCTTGTAGGACCAATGGCATATCCTTTGACAAATTTTGTACTTTGGAATTAATATTGGAAGGATTTTCCTACAAGTTTTTGAGTTGTTATTCTAGTCTTTGTTGGGACTCTATAAACGGTGTCCAGTCTTTCATGCCAAGGGCCAATAAGGGTAAACTGCACTCATGGAAGGAGAGCTGCAACCAAGTGCACATTATTAGTTCTGCTTCTGGCCTGTCTACGTTTAGGTTACTCTCTTTCAACCGCTCTTCCCTCAGAAAGCTCATTAAAAGTGCTGTTGTTAGTCATTAGGCTTGCAATACAACATCTGAGATTAATCCTGGGCACATATGGTACTTGAAAGCATTTACACATTTTGAGTATGTGTGCATTCCTTTTTAAATTTTTTTTAATAGCTGTCACTACCAACATTTTGTGACAAAGAAAAATATGAAAACTCACTATATTGAATGCATCTGGCTTGTTCCTTGTTACAGGTCAAAAACATGAAAGGAAATTGTGTATGGAAGTTTGTTTGGGGGGGTTTTTGTGGGTGTTTTTTTTTTGTTTGGGGTTTTTATGGGGCTTGGGGGGATTGGGGTCTTTTGTTGTGTTTTGGTTTTTTTTGTCTTTCCATAAAACAAGCAAATAAACAAAGCTTCTTTCTCTGTGAAAGCTTTTCTTCCATAAATGTTTTGGGAGGAAAGTTATGTTTTTCCTCCTATAGGCAGGGTACTAGCACCAGTTTGATCTGTCATAAAAGCAAATAAACAGAGGATTACTTGTTCCTAAACAGAGATTTCTCTGCCCCTCCAGCTTTTTCAAAATTAGCAACATCTTGCCTGCCCAAATGGCAGATCTCCGGGCAGCACTTGCAGCTGCCCTGGAGATGGCACTTCCCAGCCTGTAACACTGCTTCACCTGCAGTATCCTATGGATAATAACATCTGGGCTTGGTCCCTAACCTATAGGGACTGGTTTTCATAACACTCCAAAACAGAAGCTATAACGAAAAAACAGCTTTCTCCAAGTGGCTATTTCCTTTTTCTTCCCTGTTTGGTGGTTGGGTTTTTTTGTTGGTTTTTGTTTGTTTGTTTATTTTTGTTTAACAAGATTAGACATCTTAAAGTATGGCATGTTGTGTTCTACACCACTGGAGGTAGTGTTTGTTGAGGTAGCCTGCAGTTACGCATGGCATCTCAAGCATTGTTTCCAAATTTTAGCCATCATGTGTTGATGGGGCTGACCCAGAGCACATACAGTCACCAGCAGCCCCATCTTCAGGACGAAGTTTTTTACTATGAGGGTGGTGAGACACTGAAACGGGTTGCCCAGGGAAGTTGTGGCTGCCCCATCCCTGGAAGTGTTCAAGGCCAGGCTGGATGGGGCCTTGAGCAGCCTGCTCTAATGGGAGGTGTCCCTGCCCAGGGCAGGGGGGTTGGAACTAGATGATCTTTGAGGTCCCTTCCAACCCTAACCATTCTATGATTCTATCTTGCCACTACCCCTGGGCAGAGCATGCCTCTCCTGGTGACAAGGCTGGAGCTGGGGAGCACTGCCAGGCCCCAGAGCTGCTTTTGGTTGTGCTGCAGCCCCAGCAATGACCCACACCATAGTTCCAGGCCCTCAGCTATGGGATGGGTGGGCAGGTGGGCTGCCTGGCCCCATGGTCCTGCCCTGTGCTGGGCTACGTAGCCCTGGCCACTGCCCCTAATACTGCAGGACACTGTCAGCCCTCAGCACACCTGGAACAAGTACCTCATGGAGGTACCCTTATTGCTGATGGCTGATGACCTACCATCATTATTTGTGAACCAATTATAGCCATAATTTTAGTAAAAACCATATAAACAGCAATTTCAGTAGCTCATGCACACATAGAGGCATGAGTAGATGCCATTTCTGTTGTACTAACAAGTTTTATTAGCTCTATTATGTGTTTGAGAATGCACAGTGGGATCACAAAAGCACTCAGCATTCAGAATTTGTCCCCATTTTAAATTCTTCATGTCATTGTCAGCGATTTTTAGTGGCCTCATCCTGCAGCAGTGGAGCAATGACAGAGCTGAACAATTCCTGTACATTAGAAGTGGATAACTAGCATGATAAGAAAAACATTACTGTTAGACGATGCTTCTCATTTTGTTTGAAAAGCTATTTAGACAGAACATTTCCAGAATGTTTGCTCTTTAACAAGTGTGGTTTTGAGACACATGTTGAAGACTTCTTTCAATTTGTGAATCTGGCCCGAGTTTTATGCTGTATATAAAGGAATTATAGAAGAGATAACAAAGGGTAGGAAGATTATCTTTCAGGAGTCCAGGAGTCAAGCTTGGTATTTGCCAGGCATCAAAGGGTCAAGGACTGATCAAAGACGTGATGCGTTTGTCTGCCAGTGCTCCACATTTCAAAACTCTTTGGTGCCTGGGGACCTTAGGCAGTGAGTGCTCATAAACCTGAGAAACCATGTTCCACCCAATTTTTGCTTTGAGAGAGTAAGGTTATATCCAGAAGCTTAATGCAAAATTTCACCTGAATTTTTTCCAATATTTTCACTAAGCATCTTATCAGATGTTCTCAGTAGCCATGGCTCATCATTGGGAAACTGTTCTTCGTTCTAATTCACCAGTGGTAAAAGAAGGATGTGTATTTATGGGGAGATACTGAGGTTAAATAGTCCCCAAGAAAAGCAGTTCCTTCTTTGTTCTAATTCACCAGTGGTAAAAAAAAAAGATGTGTATTTATGGGGTGATATTGAGGTTAAATAGTCCCCAAGAAAAGCAGTTATAGTCCACAAAGGTAAGTGGACACTAATGCTTCCTTTAACCTAACTTCTCCAACATCTTTCATGTTTCTGTCGGTACATAAAATCAAAAGACTTGTCTAAATTTAAGAATGGAGAAAGTTCCAGACTCCTTAGATCTCATTATGGATTTTATTGTACTTGATTTTACTTGAAAGTCATTTATAGTCCACAAAGGTAAGTGGACACTAATGCTTCCTTTAACCTAACTTCTCCAACATCTTTCATGTTTCTGTCGGTACATAAAATCAAAAGACTTGTCTAAATTTAAGAATGGAGAAAGACTCCTTAGATCTCATTATGGAGTTTATTGTACTTGATTTTACTTGAAAGTCATTTAAATTCTGCGGTGACTGTTGGTAATATAAAACTCTATGTAAACATTTTTGTTGTTTCCATCTCCAGATTAATTGGGATCAAATGTTTTGTTTCAGGTCTCAGTTTTCTTTTAAACAATGGGAAAGAAAAGGCAATGCAAATTTTTTAATTCCAATTTAAGAACTCCACTTAAAAATCATATTAAATTATTTGGGTTTATAATTTCTAATATACCTTCAAAGTGCTGTATCTACTTTACAACTAAATCTTTCTTTTTATTCAAATGGAACATTTTTGCAAGATAGATTGTCAAATTCGTTACTCACAGTGAAAGCAAAATTGAGCTCCTGGCTCTGGCTGCTAGGCAGAGAGCTGTAGGAGTTAACTCTGTTGATGGTAATGAGACTGAGCAGGCAGCAGATGCTCACGTGCCTTTACAATCCAAATCTACCAAAAAATTCCTCTCTCAGAAAATTTGAGGAATGTCTGGCACCCTGGAGATAGCGACAGACTTTGTATTAGCCATATGCCACCTGCTAGAGCCATTGTTAAACAAACTACAGGATTTTACAGCACTATACAAAGTTGCTTACTTGCAATGAGACTTCGCCCCATTTCAAATTTTAACATCTTCCCTTATAACAACTTTTTAAACCACAAGTCATGGAAAGCCATAAAAATAATGAATCTATTACAAAAATGTTAAATAAATTCATTGAAAAATATTTTAGAAGATGCACAATTTACAACCATCCATGTGTAGGAACATAGTGTTTGCTATGCTGTTATTTTTCCTGTAAAAGCTCAAATATTATACACCTACTGTTTCACATTTACAATTTCAACATCTGTTTCTTTACAGGTTTTGCAAAGGTCTGTTGCTGTTTTCATGCATTAGCATATTTTATGTGATTCTGAGACAAAAATCTAGTCTATAAAATATGCAAAGATCCTCATTTACAAAACGTGTAAAAGAATTATACCTCACTCTAAAGAGGAACACTTTTGAGAGCTGCAGAATTTTTCTGTGTATCTGTGATGCTTTGGATGGTAAAAAATAGAAAATGAAAAAAAAAAAGGCATATTTTTCATCTAGTCTGCAATTTTGGAATAAACAGAGAAAAAAGAAATCACTGTCTAAAAAATCTCAGAAATAGTTGATCCTTTCTTAAAAGAGGTATCTTTAGTTACAAGCCTGGAAGCTCAGAGGTAGGAAAGGTTTGAATCTGAGAACTGTGCAGAAAAAACCCATTGGAAAAAACATAAGAAAATTTCATCATTTGGAGTCACAATGGGAGTCAGAGACAGTGAAAATTTGGCTTTGCTTCCAAATGGCTGAAAGTTCCTAATAGCCTGATATGTTGAATATTCCTGTCACTCAGAAGCTGAATGTGTCTTTATGTCTTTGGTTTGTCTTTATTTTACTCTCTTGTAATGTTAAGAATAGTGAATCACAAAAAACAAACAAACAAACAAAAAAAAAACCCCAAAAAAACAACCCCAACACAAAAAAAAACAAAAAAAAACACTCCACCCCAGAACAAAACAAACAAACAGAAAACCCACAAAACCAAACAAAAAAAATGCTCAGGTGAAGTCGAAGCTCAGAATGTCTCTGGTTTAAGTATGGGAAGATAGGTATGCTTTATTGTTATGGGCAGTTTAGCATTAGAGGGGAATTCGTGAAGTCTTTTGAAGGAGTAAAGTACATATAGCTCTGTATTTTAAATTTAAAGCTTCAGCCAATTCTGAGCTCCCTTAACTAAAAGAATAAAAAAATATTTTGTGATGCAACCACTGTAATTCTTTCCTCAAAGAGTCATAAAGCCCAGGTGTAGCACTCGGCAAATACAGACATTTCATTTCTCCTCATTTTCCTTACTTAGTTTGCTGCATTAATCTCCCTTTCTATAGCTGAGATGCTGAAGTTTCTTGGAATGTATTTTGCAAGATTTTTTGCCCTGGAGTAACTCCTTCAGATTCAGGCTCATATTCATTTCAATAGGAAAAGATTGAGGCTTAAAACTTGTTCGTTTTATAGATGTGTTCCAAATATAGGGATTTTTTCAGTGGTGAGGAGAGAGAAAATTGGAATGAATGAAAAGTGAAAAAATAAAAGTACTTATTTATGTCTGAATTCATTCTCATTTTTAATACTCTGTCAACTTACTACACAAACATTCTAAGAAGCTCCAGCCTTGGTAAGAGGTTTTGGGGTTTTTTTCTCTGTTTGGGTTTTTTTTTTTTTTGTGTGTGTGTGTGTATATGAATAAAAAAGCTTGCAATTCTTCTGTTAGAGAAGTTTATTTTGAAAAATGCAGAAGCAGAAAAATAATTATTTTTCATACACTGACTCTCTTTCTGAAACATATAATCATGACTATTACCAACTCCATTTCCAGTTGCAGAGTTCAGCAAAATGACAACTAAGAAGAAAGACTGGCTCACTGAAAATATACCCTAGAGCTTACACCCAGAAAGCACAATGTTGTCAGAAATGTGTGGATATTTTTTGAACGTATTTAGGCTGGGAATTACAAGATACTACAATAATATTCCTAACTGTTAATATAACCAGGTACAATGCTGTCTTTCAGTAGAGGAGTTAGGGGAAAAACCTCACTTATTAGTTTCAAGATAAAGTTGATGTGTTTTTGAAAAGGCTTACACGGGGCATTACCTGAGATAATAAGGCACTGTTCATTAAGAGACAGAAAACTCCTGCTAATCCTGCATTTCTAAATACAGTTGTATTACTTTGTATTCATTCTCTGATTATGTTGAATAACAACTACAGAGAATGCATTTTGCGTTTTGAGGAAGCTGCTGCTCCAGAAGCTTATCATATTCACTTCAGAACATGCAAAGTGATACTCATAGCACAGAACTGCAAATCCTATCTCTGCATTATTTGGAAAGCAGTGAGTGCTTCTATCATTAAAAAAATCTTGAGAGACCCATTTTCTAAGGTTTGCTCAGCTGCAAGACAGCCAGACAGGTGCTGACACCAGCTCTCTAGTTTTACTCTAATGGAGATGTTCCACTCCGCAAAGCATCATTATTGCTTCCATTATATCTCTTCACCTCATACCTACTGTGCAGAATGACTGATTCAGGAAAATTGAACTGTTGCATGAACAGGAAAATTTTCCACTTGTTACCTGCACATCTGGTCATTCACTATAATACCTACGCTAAAGAATGAAGAGTTAAGATTGCAACTTATCTTCAGGATTCTATAGTGATCTGGGTTGGTATTTTATTCTGAATGCTCATTCCACCACGGAGAAAACTATTTCTGACCTCATTGCAGAAAGCTGAGATTCAGCACACTGGTTCTTGTCTTGGGGACTGCAACAAACCACTCCAGTTTCTTCAAATTCTTGGTTAGCAGAGTAGCCTTGTAAGTTATTTTCCTCCCATTTTCTTTTCTTTATTCTCTCTCACATTCACAAGATCCTCCCACGCTGCTGTTCTTATGCATTCTCTGTTTCCCAACTGCAGTATTTAGACCCTCCTTATGGCAGTCCACATGGGACTAAGATAAATATAATTAGGTGGGAAAAATAACACAAGAAATTATTTTTCTACCTGAGATGTTTGCTATATGTGGTCTTTTAAATAGAAGCACCAAATATTTTTTTAAATTTGTTTTTATAACATCTGGACCCTGAATGTTCATTTGCCTATGATGAATGAACCTTACTTCTGGAATGTGTGAACTGTAAGAAAACATTAAATATTGAATGTTACATTTCCTTATAGTATTCTAGAAGATTTAATATAATAAGTAAAAACACAGAGATGATTATTAAAATGTCTCAACTTTTGGGTATGATATCAGTGAGTTCTCCTTGATTTATATCTTTTTATTTTAATATGCTGTCATTCTCAGTCATTTGCTCCTTCAGAAGCTGACAATGAAATGAATATAATTTTTTTTCTTTTGGTTGAGACTATGACAGTATAAAGCTGTTTAAATCAATTGTGCTTTTTTTACTTCCATTTGCAATTATGACAGTGATAGATATTTTTTTTTTTAGGCAAAGGTATTGTGAGGGGACATTTATCACAGCTTTAAGAAAAGTTCCAAGTGATACAATAGAATTGTATTACCTTTGAAACATCTCTTCAGATGGCTAATAATTCCTTTTTTTATTTTCTTGATCTTTCAAAGTTTCACTGAGAATACTGAACTGATAATGTTGCCTCAGATTGTTAAGAAGGTACAACTGATAGAGGCATCTTTCAAAAGTCCCCATTTGTCATGTCAGCTTTTCTTGTTTGCATTTTGAATTGCAGGATCAGAGGAACAGTAACCGAAAAGCGCTATTAAAAAAATAATATTTATAGGACAATTATATATATATTATTTATTTTGTATCAGGCAACATTTTAACTGACTAGGGGACTCTGCTGTATTACAGGGCTATCTATATTTCTGTCTTGTAAAAGGATTCTAGTCCAACTTAATAAAAAGCTTGTTTATATATTTTCTTTCTTTTGAAGTAAGAAGACTAATTAAATAACTAATTTAATTCTAGTTATAGTCTGTACGATAACCCTTAACAACTTAGAAATGTAAGGTTTAAGAATGGGCAGTTGAGTGTAGCTATTCAACATGTTTGTTGTGGCTGTCATAACACATCCCGTGAGTGACAGATACATCACACAAGTTCTCTGGTTTTCATGCTTGTGACTGTCTGCGTAGGAACTGGGAAAAGAGTGAGACAGAGAATGCTTGCTATTAGATTCCATAGGACATAGTGCAGCAAATAAAGTGCCAAATTCTGCTCTACTTTACAGAAACCTGTAGAATGTTACCCAAGAAGTCATAAAGAGTGGTTGTATGTGTCTATATATGAGTAGGGGAGAGAGGACAGTACTGAAATAGGAATTAGATGTTCTGATACACCTAAGCTGATGATGTGAAATTATATAGATAGTTTCTAAATTTATCTTAAATGAGTCATACTTCTGCACAAAACTATAAAATAAAGAGAAAACAGAAAATCATAATTCTGTTCCTAGTTAGCTAAGTTGATTTAGCAACTTTATAAGGTGTCTCTTTTTTTTTTTTCCAAATTGAAAATCTCTTTTTTTCTTTTGTTGGAATCATGATTTTCCTCATAGATAATAATTAAAAATATATGCCATTTTTAAGTTAGAATGGGTTGTTTGAGTGTCCTCTCTGAATAGTCAGTAGCCATTTCATCTGCTTCTGTTATTTGATAGATAGACATGGTCTATCATCTACAGAACATCATGACTATTCTCTTTCACTGCACATTTAGGCTTCCACAATATTTGCAGTAAAAGCATGTTGAAAATGGCTGTGTACCTATTTTCAAAGAGAATGAATTCTTACTGACCCCAAAATACTATTTTCAGTAAAAAGAACTAAAGGATAATGTTCTTAGTGATAAAGATAAGAAGTGCAAAAGGTTTATTTTGCATATTGCACTGATTAAAGCTTGCAACATCATTTTAATTCTTTTAGACAAAACCATGAGTTGATGAAGAGGAAAGATTTTTTTCTGTCATCATTGTGCTCTGGTGATCATAATTTTAAATTTAAAATTGCTGTACTACTTTTTAAACCTACTTATGCTGTTTATTTTAAACATGAATATAATTATGTTTCTCAGTAACATCTCTCCAGAAAGAACAACTATAGTGATAAGAGGAAGACTGACAGGATAAAATGTGCAAGTCTTACAGATTGTATATACTTCATACTTGAGAAAAAAAAAGGGTTTGCAAGAAGCACAAGAAAAGCTTAAGGAAACATGACTTCTCTACAGTCTTTAAAAAAAAAAAAGATTTGTATTGTAAATTTTATTGTAAAAATCTTTGAAAGTAAGTAAACACTAGTAGACAAAATATCTAAGAAATTGCTATTCACCTTCAGGCAGATCTATATATAATTTTGTTTTGACATTTAAAGGTAAAACAAAGTTGGAAGTTCTTGCTAGTGCTTGAATTCCAAGGCACAAAAAAACTTTTATACATTATGACCCCACATAGCTGATGGTAAACAGCTCATTTTTACAGGTTTCTACCATTATTTCAGCTCTGTTCAGCTAATAAACAAATGGTATTTGGCTTCAGAATTGTATTCCCAGTGGATAAATTGGGTCAGAACAGGGAGGCTAAGGTCCTTGGGGTTAATCCTAACCACAAGACAACTAAAATTTTTATGTCAGAAGGTATGCTATGGTTCCTCTTACTATGGAGGTAGAAGTACAAAACAGTATTTTCAGTAAAATGTTATTATTTAGAAAATGAGAGTTCCATCCTTTGTGTATCCTTCTGAAAACATACTTTGTACGAGCAAACACACTTTGACCCGATTTCAACCTGCTTAGGTATTGCAAGGACTGTAATATCCTTTCTCCCTTGCCTTTTTATGTGCACACAAACAGAAACACGTATCTAAAGAAACTTTGGTGCTGTTCAAAAGAAGCACTGAGAGACATAATTGGACAGAGATAGACAAACAGCTTTTTTTCTGCTGCAAGGGCATATTTCTGGCTTATGTTCACTTGATACATCAGCCTTTGGATTAAACACTTATGTGTTCCTTGTTCTGGCTGATGTGGTTCTGCATGAAATATAGAAGGAGTGAAGAATGTTCAGCTGACTGAGCAGAGATGTAATCAGCCACTATGGGAAATAGCATTGCTAAAACAGGTTTGCATGGGCATCTTAAGGAAGCTTACAGTTGATGGTGAAATACAGATTGCTAAGGGCTATTTGAAACTTGAAAACTTTTACATGATGCTGTTAACAAGTCAATACTATGTCATTCTTTTAGTCTCTTTCTGCTCTCCAGAAGATTACACAGTATTACATAAGATTACTCCTAACACTGATGTTTTGATTTCTAATCTCTCCTGTCCATTGTTCCTGTATAAGAACCATTATACCATAAAAGACAGGTCTAGATTTAACAAACAGAGCCAGACTTAAAAGTTAGCTTCAAATGCAAAGGGCAGTTGTGTGTCTGAGTTTACATAGATAGCTGACTTCCTCCAGGTGTCTAATACACGCCACTGTCACCGCCAGAAGTCAATAGATTAATTGGATTGTGAAATGAAAAACTGTAAAGTTAGGACATGACAGAATTACTTTAAAATCTTGTACCACTGCGCACGTGTTTTATTTCTTTACTATAGGACACCATAAGCATATCTTTGATGCTGCCATTGCACCATGTGGGTGCTGGTTTTAGTGCTGCAGGTCTGAGTTCCGGCTGTTATAGCAGTAACTGGCCTTATGACCCCCTTACTGATTGTTCTGACACAGGGGTACATTTTTTCTGAAGATCATGAAAAGCAAAATGAATATGACAAACTTCAATCTCAGGAAATGCTGGTAAGAAAAGGTGTTTCTGTAGCCTGAAGGCATTCCCAGCTGCCACCACTTGCTACCAACAGCAGAGTTCTTAAAACTTTTCCAGGAAACAGGGTAATCTTTCCTAAAGGAAAGTAACAGGCAAATTACATTAAGGGATCACAGCCCAGGTTCCTGATATGTTTTTGAATATTATGTAGTGGACTCATAAATTTGAGTTGTTACAAAATGGGTATCAATGTTAAGAGGACATGATTTCAGATCACAGGAAGCCTGGATTAAAACTGTTTTGTCCAATGTCTAAATCAGGTGTCAGGTGACAATCACGACAAAAGTATCCCCCAAATCATGAAGGAATACATCATTAACATTTGTGTTTTGTTCATATCTGTACCTTAATGAATATCATATCTGTACCTTAATGAATATCTGAATGTCTTCATTTCAGAATGATTTAACAGCAGTATTCTAGGTAAATAATGCATAAAACTTATTTATTGAGCAAACATGAGATGATATAAAAGTATGCAGTAACAAATAACTGTATGTGATGTATCATATAATACATTTCATAGGAATTTGTGTCTTCTAGTAAGCACACAGGAAAAGCTTAGAATTTTGACACTTGAAGTAAAAGTATCACAGTATGTTATTAACCCTACTTATAGATGATGAACTATTCATGAATTCGAAGCTAGAAAACAACTAGAGAGGAGTAGTAATACTTCTTTATATTGAGAAATAAGCATTTCTGTGAAGAAAAGTCTTACCCAATAAGGACATGATCAATAAAAGCAAGGAAACCTCTTTTTCTGTTTATTGTTATGGTACCAATTACCCACTGTTCCTCTCCTCAAGTTCCTTATTTGTGTGTCTGGGCAGGCACATACTTTGTGTGGTTCGCAGCTATGCAAATATTGACTTGCTAGTCAGCTCAAGCATGCACAAATGAAATGTAAGACCACTTTAGAACATGGTTTTTTATTTGTCTGCCAAATTACAGTTTTTACAAAGGGCAGATTCTCCCAGTTGTTGAGTTGTGCTGTCTTCTTTTGTTTTTTTCTTTTTTTTTAACTTTTCTTTTCTGAAGGTCAAGGGTGAAATGCACAGTTGTTTCAGATCACTTTGATTACAGCTTATCAGTGAGACCTGAGAATGCTGTGTGGCTTTAAAGAGGCCTCTTTACCTGGTATCTACCTTTTTTACTTACCCTGAGTCTGAAAGATCAGCCAGCAATTTCGTCCAGGACAGCCTAAGAAAGAACATCAGAAAATAATGCTCTCTAACATCAGGTTGTAGTACACTATTCCAATTTTCTTAAAATTTTATATGTTTTAATAACCAAATTTATTTTTACTATTTTTTCTTGCTGGTGGAATGTCGAAACTGTAGATGCCATTTTAAAGGAAACATCATAGGTAAACACGCTTTTAGCTAGGGGAGCTTTTTTTCTTTCTGTGGTAGAACTTTCTACTGAAGTAGAAAGTTTTGTAATAGTGTTTCTTACAGATTTATGATTTGATTGCACAGCTTGGTGTTTGATCAACATATATAATTTACAAGTTCTGCTTTTCAAAATGGCTTGTGTGTAGTAATGTGTTGATGACAATGTTTTGTTAACTAACCAGGTATAAAGTTTACCTTTTCAGTGTACTTTACTGCTTAAGCTCCATCTTTTAAGGCTTAGTTTTCATTTTTGCAGACTGTTTTCTTTATTTAAGCTTTTGACTTTGAGTTATATTCCAATAGTTGAATTTTCAGATGCTTCTCTTTGACAATATCACATATGAACTGATTAAGAGGCTAGTCTGAAGTATTTGGCTGGTACTATTCTACGTAATTTGTTAATTGATATATATATTTCAGCTGAAGACTTTGACATTTCATTAGGCAAGTATTTAGGAAAGCAATTTATGAATTAAGACTCAAGTCTTTCTTGAGTGAAACCCCTTTTGTGTAGTGATCATGTGTGGTGTTAAGAGGTGTTCAGAAAATGCAGCAGTCCAGTTTAATAACCTTTAATAAGGACACTTTGCAAAAGTACATTTTTAAAATTAATTTTCCTGTATCAGTACAAGTTTAGAAACAGGGAGTACAGAGACTGTGTGATAAAAGAATCACAGGGCACTTATGGTTGTTCCTGGGGAGGTAGGTAAGATTTCATTGTATTGAAGCATATCACCCAAACCTCGGTCTGATGTCCAGACCTGGGGCCAGTGCAACTAAATGCAAAGAAATAATTTTCTCCGAAAGATATTCTCCAAACAGCTAGCTACTGGTTTGTTTTTTTTTCTCTTTGGTTCTGCTTGGTTTAAAAAATATTTATTATTTATTGTCTTCATGACTTCTCTAACATTCAAATCACCTGCATCTCTCCAATTTGGCTGTAAGACAGTATGAAAGACAGTGGTAAAGGCCCTACTATTGTTAAGGTATGTAATGTATATTGTATGCCCCTTATCTGCAAAACCGCTTGTGTCAGGCAACATTTGACCTTGGTAAATCCACGTTGGCTGTTCTGAGCCATCATTTCATTCTTCGTGTGCTTGGAAATGACTTTTAGATTTGCCCTGTGAATGTCCAGGGTCTAAGGTGAGGCTGATAGATTTATAGATCCCTGAATCCTCTTTCTTGCCCTTCCCCGAGACAGGCATAATGTTTGCCCTTCCCTCAGCCTTAGGAGTCCCCATCACTATGACCTTTCAAATATGACGGAGAAAAGTGTGACAATAGTATTGGCCAGGTCTTTTTACACATTCAGATGCATCCCATCTGGTCCACTGATGACAGTCCCCATCACACAGCACAAAACAGGTGATGGCACCTTAGTAGCCCTTCACTTTTTAGAAGTAATGGTAACTTTGTATTAGATATCTGTAGAATGATGTCATATTATGCTGCCATTTATATCAGTGAATGTTGGCATGTAATGTGATAGTCTGGTCATGTGGTTGAGTTTGGAATGAAATTTATGAATACAGGGTATGTCATGATTGCTTTATGCTTCTTTTACTGAGTGGTGAACTGGCAGTACTTCTAAATTCAGTGAAAATGCGAGGCGTTACAGATGTACAGGCTATGCAGTGGAAATTGTTTTTCAATTCTTCATCTTTTTCATCATTATTTGTTAAAATCGCTACCACTCATTTCCAAATGGATCCTTGTTCTCTAGGAATATTTTGAGATATATACATTCATTCACTTCGCATATTGGATATGTAATTATATACAGATACAGAGCTTTTTTTGGGATTAACACTTTCTCTCTCTTTTTTTTTTTTTTGTTGTTTGTTTTATTTTGAGAGAAATGTTCTGATTTAGCCTTTTCTCAGCAGTTACGTAGTTATGGCCATATCTAGTTATATGCCCTACCTACACTGGTGCAGTATTGAAGATGGTAATGAGGTAAACTTGGGGAAAGCTGTTTTTATGAAAAGTGCAACTGAGAAAGTATAAAGTAGACTGAACCTTGTGTGCAATGGACTAGAAGTAACTGAGTTGTAGAACAAACTGGCTAGTGGCACAGGACAGCCATGCCAAGCCATGTGCAGGAAGATGGACTGTGGCGAGATTAATTTCATGTAAGCTTGGTTCTTAGCTACTTGGTTTGATACCTTTTTGCTTTATAATTCCTAGGCTTTTTTAGAAATTTAAATATTTTTCATTTTGCTCTTCTGGAAAGCTGTTAAGTACCACCACAAAATTCTATCTCTTATTATTATGAAACCTTTATAAACATCTAAATCTTTCTTAGTGATTATACAATAATATTTTCAGTGTATCTATGTAAAATACAGGAAATTCATGGATGAAGTATACGACAAATTTGACTTGAGTTCGTGCACATAGCTGTTATGATTACAGAAGCTACAGAGTTGAAGAACGTAGAATACTGGTGCACCTTTAAAAACAGAAAGTTTAGATACACTGTAAATTAAATTTTGCTGAAGTGTTTTTGAGATTTTGTCTTTGTCAGACACGACTTGTGCAATAGTGTGCCTTCAGATATTCAGAGAAAAGGGGTATCTGATTCTCTTCATCTTTCTAGTTTGATACCAAATCTGCAGAATGTGTACGTGAATTATTTATTCACAAGAGAATTCTGATTTATTTTAGTAGAATTTTTAAGGATATCAGAGAAGGACACAGGGGACTGATACACAGCAATTGTGATTTTTTTAAGGTTGTGTGCCAGGAGATGTAGAAATAAGGCAAATAAATACTGAAACAGTAGTACAGTCATAAGAAGCGTATTGCAAATAGGAAATACAACAGTGAACTGGCCTGAATAATTTGAGTGCACACTGAATGATAGTATCATGTGTATCTTGATAGTAAAGGTACAATAATTCAGCATTGGCTGCACTGTGCTTACTGATAACATTTCAAATCAGATGCTGTGTGGCATTTAAGTATCTACTGGCAGGGATTTTCCATCAAGGAATGAAGACAAGCAGAGAAAATCTATAGAAGTCTTGCACTGATATAATGGAACTATTCAGCACAAGTATTCTATAGATTTTTCTATTAAAAAGCATTTATATTCTATTTTTTTCCTATATCTGTATTTTAAATGTCCACATTTCATGTTGTCAAAATAAAGAGTTTTAAATATCTGAGACACATTAGTATATACGACTTGAAGTATACAGGGCTTTTATATATGCAGCCCTTGGAATCATCATTGAGATTGGGAAAGAGAAGAACATATAATGATTTCAGTGCAATTGTGGTTGACAGCAACACCTCATCAGCTATTAGAGTTACCTACCTGGATTCCTATTGTATGTAGGCAAAGATGCTTAGTATAAACATACCACAGTTTCCAGCCAATGAAATATTAAGTAAATGATAATGTGAACTCAATAATAAAATATTATAGATCTCAAATACCACACTCCTTGTCAAAGGCCTGTTAAGACAGCACATTTACAGGAAAGAAGCCTGGGATTAGTTGCCATTTTAATGCCAGCTGGGGTGGTAGTGCTCACTTTTAAATCACATTGAATAGTTGATTTTCTGAAGCACCTGGCTTTTGAAAGGTGTCTGTCATTGTCACGGGTAAGAGGTGTACAGCTTACATAAAGATTGTTGTTGATAAGTGAACAGTCAATGTTTTCAATGACTAATTATCTCAAATAATATAAAAGCTTAGAACTTGAAAAACATGTTTTCTCACAAGTAAAATGTATTCTATGTGTACTTCAGAATTACAAATTTTGAAGCACCATGTTCTTCTTCAGGCAAATGATTTCTCTTTCTAATTATTTTAAAGTGTTTTAGAAGAATAGTTTATTTATTGATTATTAAAGCTGTCATTGAGTCCAGGCTGGGGATCCAGCAAGGTCTATGCAAAAGACATAAGTAATTGAGTCTGGAAATCAAGGTGGAATGAAGGGGACATCTGAGGAAGGGAAATTGAAAAGAATTAAAGAGAGAGGAAAAGCCAGAACCTGTACATGCAGGTATAAATGCATCTATCTTATAGGTACATTGTCTCTGATCATTTTCACCAAAATTATTTCTTAACTTTCTGTTAAGTAACTATATGAGAAGTTATCCATATGTAAATTCTCTGGACTTTAACTGTGCTGCTGGAATCAGTAGATACAAGTTTTGGTTGTTTTGGGTGGTTTTTGTTTGGTTGTTGTTTTTTTTTTTAACAGTGTGAGAAGTAGGAATAGAAAACTTAGAATCACAGGAAAAAAAGTTATGTATGTTGTCTGGGGTTTTTTGGGGATTTTCTACTTTTAAAAACATTCTTGGCATTACAAAATTGGGAATGTGAAAAGTAGAAAGGGGCAGAAGGGAAGAACTAATATATATTTGGCTTTTACTAAATTTGTTAAGGTTTCAGCCCAGTGAAAACTTGGAGAAAATTGTACTTCAGTACTAAACATAATGTTTTTCTCAGTCCATTGCTTAATCTTTTTTTTTTTTTTGTGCATGCTAGTGCCTGAGGCTTATCTCCTCTTTATCTCAACCCTGATAGAACTGTCAACATTGATCAAGTTTCTTAAACACATGTGAAAATTGACTTATTCTCAACACCACCGCTATTGCCTTTCAATACTTCTGTATTGTCTCTCTGCTCGGTTACAAGTGTTCTGTCTTCATGGCGGTTTTTGTAAATCCAAGTTGAGTACACCAGTACTAGCAAAGGGTGTCATCATTCATTCAGGCTTGTTTAGCTGGTTTGAGAGGCCATCTGCATAAGCTGTGGAGCTTAACTCTTGACCATGCAATGTCACGGCCTCCAGCTCATCTCTGCTTATGTCCAGTTTCAGAGCATGATGGAAAGTGACACTGATTCTGTGTCCCTTTGTGTTCCACCAAACCCTGACCTGAGCCAGCTGCTTGATTTTCCAGCAATGCTGTGGTGTGGAAAGATTCTTCCTGTGTAGCTTTTACTATTGCAACTGGGGTAAATTGTCAGCCTCCCCCTGCTGCGTCTCCCCCAACCCCAATATACAGGGTGCATTAAGTATTTTCCCCTATTCTATTCAGATTCTCAGTCTGTTCCATTACCATGGAATCTGAACACCTAAGCCACTTAATAGTATAATACCTTCAAATGGAGCCTTTCTAAGTTTTTTTTTTTCTGCTAACACTTGTGTAGCAACAGAGATTCCTACACTCATGGAAAATAACTGGGACATATGTGCAGGAAAGGGGGGAGAAGGTATCGGACACCATGAGAAGTAACAAATGAAACAAACACACTTGGTACTTCTTGGTTATGTGTAATATGGCAATGACTTTTTTATTTAGCTGCAAAAAAGAATTCTTACAAGCATAGCAGCATGAATCTTTCAAATGCAAAATTATTTTATGGGAAGAAAATGAGAAGCAGTGTAGTAACAGATTCTTTTGCTAAGGGCTACAAAGTACAACTGCATTACATGCTATATCTATATTTGGTATTAAAAAGAACTCAATGATCCCCTTAAAGCCTTTTTTCTGACAAGATTTTCATTAAAATCCAGTTCTTGTTATTAAGCACATTATTACATAATTAAAATTAAATAAGTCTTGGGGGAAAGTAATAATTTGACAAAAAACCACCCATGATTAAATTTCTTCTTTTGCTCTGAATGGGTTCGTTCAAAAGACAGATTCAGTCTGAGAAATAACATTATAAGTTAAGCATGTTTTCATTATCTTACTTTTTTAATTTATATACTCAGAGGTACCACATGGATATAGTAGTTTGAAAAATCTTTAAATTATTAAAGAAACCATTTGCCCAAAGCTTGTATGCCTTCATATAACCACAGTGTGTTGTCATGTAATATTCAAGGAATAGATTATAGCAATCGGTCTTTGGCTTGCCAACATCGCCTTCATTGGTAGTTGTATTGATTTTTTTTAAAAATAGCAGATATTAAGATTTAATTAACATTTTTAAAATGTCTTCAAATATCACATACTGTTAGAAAACCAGGTACATTGACTTCAAGCTTTTTCTTCACTACACACAGCTCTAAAATGTTAGACTTAGGGAGGAGGGGGAAAACCAACTGACTATCAACCATCTAGGGTGTTGGACGTCCACATAAAGCCATGGGTTCAGGACTATATGTGAGATTAAATGGGTCTTCATGTTACGGTTTCCACTGTTCTTGAGGCCAACCTGTCTTGGGATAGCTGGAAATTACGTGGACTATCTGCAACGGTCAAAGTTGTGGTAAACAGGTTCTTGCTCTGAGACTTGCCTGCTTTGGAATTTAATAACTGAAATGGTTAGTAGATGTACCTTCTCCTGCAGCATAGGAAAGAGGGTTGACCTCAGAGGAGTCAGGCATGTGATAGGTGGTAGGACTACGTGCCATCATGCTGAGACTCTAGAATATCAAGTTCTTTCAAGCGAGTTTACCTTATGGGTGAGAGTCTGATGATTCTTTCAGAAGGGCTTATCTGCCTCCTCAAAATGTTAGTTATTGCTTTTTTAGCCATTATTTTAATTAGTGCTTTATTGAAAGCAATTTTGTCATTCTAACTAGCTTTTACATTATTGTTGTACAAAGCAAATAAATAAGATTTTTAAATACACATGTTTTTGTAGATCAAATAAGAAATTATTGAATATTATTTTCTCTACCCCGCCCCAAAGTCTTGGAAGCATTCTCCAAAATAAACCCACAAATGCCTCACAATCTTTATAAACTGATGAATGAAAAGCCATGTTTATCAATAGTATGTTGGTATATTTTTGGAGTAATGCTTTATTTGTTTTTTTGTTTTGGATTTATTAGGTTTTTTTTTTCCCTAGAAAAAAATATTTAAAAAGATAAAAGCAAACCTTTTTCTGAAAATGTGTGAGTATGCTATGATATGTGAAGTACTGAGTGCAAAGCACTCAGTATGAAAACAGAAGTGTGCTTCCAAGATAGCTTTTAGACATCATTCTACACCTGAAATGAGGGTCATCCTTGAACTTTTACGGAGAAGTCCACATTTTTAGGTGCATCCCTTCAAAGGCATTCAGAAGACCTCTCTAAGATATATCAGGCTACATTTGATGTGAGGTTATACATTCAAAAACCATAGAGCACTTTGCAAATCAATGCTTACTTCAATTGTTTCTTGGAAAATTTATGCAGGGTCAAATTTGTATATACAACCTTATTCATCAGGATTAGATGGATTGTTTGTTTGTTTTCCAAACAATTGGTCTACAGGTTTTTTTATTTTTTCTTAGTTCTATAATTTTTTTTATCCTTTCTTGTTACTGATCTTGAAACCAACAGAAAACATAGTGATACATTTTGTGAAATGAAACAAAAATTCACAGTCTGAATTAGTTCAGACATTAGAATTGTGCATGTAATCCTCTTTGGAGAGAGATTATAATACTGACTGTAAACTTTTCAGAAAATGAGATGAATTTGTAATGATTATTTTCCTCCAACACAGCTTTATTAGTTCTCTTGCCAAACATAAAATGTGTTTTATCTTATATGTAGGACAAACACCATTATCATTTATTAGTGTTGTTCCGGTACAGAATAATGTAACTTTTGTTGCAGAAAACTTCTGTGCCAGATGACAAACCAGGTCCATAGTAGATCACTCGCCTAAATTTGAATTTTCATTCTTAGTATTGCTTGTCTCTTAATCTACTTGATTGAGGAAAAAAAAAACCACAAACAGCTTTTCTATCTTGATAAAAAGTTTATGTAGAGTCAAAAAAAATAAGAATAAAAATAAATATAGCTCAAGTGATCAAAATGTTACATGGAGATACTGGGTCATTCATATTAGTCATTGAGAGTAGTCACTGATCACACGGGAGCAATGTTTTGACCTTCATCTTTACAAATGTGGTTGGCAACCCTTTTGTGTTCAAATAAAAGACTGGCATGTAGTATTGCACCAAGCTTCATTTGCGAAGTGGATTTTGCTGTAGAAACCGCAAAAAGGTCTTGGTCTTTATCCTGAAGATTCTCACAGTTTTGGAAAATTCTTACAGAGAGCCTTGTGGCAGCTTTTTAAGTGCCTTATGAACAAAACAGCAGAACAGAATTCCAATGTAGTGAAAAACAGGGGGCTTTGAGCAAACTGATCTAGTGGAAGATGTCCCTGCCCATGGCAGGGGGGTTGGAACTAGATGATCTTTAAGCTTTCTTTCAACTCTAACCATACCATAATTCTATAGCTAAATTGCTTTTGTTATATCACACCACTTACCCTATGTGCCCTCTGTGGAGCATGTTAGTTCATAGGCTGACAGTAAATAGAATGGGAAAAACCAAAACCTCAAACAAACATAAAACAACAACAACAACAAAAACCAAAACAAACAAAAAAACCACCACAAAACTGCAGTGAGAATATGAAATATTTGGAAAAGGAGAGCTCAAACTCAATTGCTTTTTCTGCTTTGTATGATTCTTTCTACAGCAGGTATGTGGGGTGTAGAGTCACCTGTGGTATTTATTGTTCCGTACGCTAAATATTGCCATAAAATAACAAAACCCTTTTCTCCTATTTATGATCAGCATCTGATAATCAAGTATATGCACAGTTTTGTAACATTTTGTGGCAGGATACTGCTATATCAATGAGGCTATGACATTTGCAGATATAAATTATTAGAAAAAAATGTGCTTGTTCTGCAGGCAAAGTCACTTATCCTGGAGACTCTACAGCAATTTATAATTTTGTCCTATTTGGCAAGGGAAATTTAATTCAAAATGGATAGAAATGTAATGGTGCATAGTCAAGTATCAGACCAACCTGAAGGGTTGTGTTGAAAATTCATAATACTTTGCCTATTATCTGTCCAAGTTAAAGCTCAGATCTGCTTAGAGACTGGTGATACTAGCGTTTTGTGTCATCTTTACAGATTAGCAACCTGAACTGATCAACACAATTATCACAGTTAAGAATTACAGAAATCTCTTGAGATGTGCAAGATCTGAAAAGAATCAGTAATAGTATAAGTAAATACACATAAGCTTTCCTCATATTGGTCCAAGTCTCAGGGAGAGGAAATCAGTGGATGAAATGTATCACAAAGGGAGACTGCTGCTCTGGTAAACTGTGTGTGGTGTTTTGCACAACTACAATGACAGCGGTATGAAGGAAAGATGACAGTGTGAAGTGTGCATATTGCTGACAGACTTACTTCTGGCAAGCATTAAAGCACTCCTCACCAGCAATAGTGCAAATTAACCACTTGCTCTTTTATATTTTTCCTGACAAGAGTTTACAACCCCCTTGCTTCTTCCAAAATGAACAAATTATTTCCTCCAGAGGATCTGGTTACTTTATCTTCAAAAGCATTTCCCTCACAGTTTAAGTCAATGATAGCAAATGTAAAGCATGAGATTTTTTTTTATTCTGGAGTTTCAAAAACATCTAGCACTACAGATATTACTATTATCAGATAGCATCTATCTGTTAATAGTAATAATTGTTACTTATTATGCTGTAATTTATTAACAGAAGGCAATGCTAAAATTCTAGAATGTTTGAGTAGCATTTTAGGACAATGGAAAGTTGTTCAAAACAAATGGTTTATCTGATGTCTTCTACCTTATCATATTCCCAGGGACTGACTTCCTCTTTAAAAAGTTTTTGTGTGCTTTAGTTTTGATAAAGGTATCATTTCTGCATTTTATTCTGTTTACAGCATATATGTACACATATGTTTACATTTCATATTCAATTGACAAGGTATGGTTGACCATAGAAACACTATTTCTGCTCTTAGCTGCTTGAATATGCAGTGTTGGGCAGCACGTAACAAGGTGCATGTGTGCATGTCCATATTTAGAGTCACTCTGTGGCTTCTGCCCACTCTGAAATTATTTTTAACTTCTAAAACCACTAAGGGGAAAAAAGAATACAACCAAACCAAAATGTAAAGGAATTATTTTATTATTTTAATATACCAAACAGGGAGAAAAAAACAGTCATCTATAATTTTGCTAACAAAAGAGCTCAGGAAATGCTACTTCTCTAATTTGAAATATCATCCATCTAAAATTCCCTTTAAACTACCCCAGGTCTACAGAGTTTTGCAAAAAAGATAGTGTTACACAGAGTAGGACTCTAGATTAGTCTGTTGCAGTCTACATCACAGATGGATGTTGGAGCTTGGGACCGTAGAAACACTATTTCTGCTCTTAGCTGCTTGAATATGCAGTGTTGGGCAGTGTATTTTATTCTGTTACAGCATACATATATACATATGTTTATATTTCATATTCAATTGACAAGGTATGGTTGACCGTAGAAACACTATTTCTGCTCTTAGCTGCTTGAATATGCAGTGTTGGGCAGTGTGTAACAAGGTGCATGTGTGCATGTCCCTATTTAGAGTTACTCTGTGGCTTCTGCCCACTCTAAAATTATTTTTAACTTCTAAAACCACTAAGGGGAAAAAAAATACAATCAAACCACAATTTAAAGGAATTATTTTATTATTCTACTATACCAACCAGGGAGAAAAAAACAGTATTTTATAATTTTGCTAACAAAAGAGCTCAGGAAATGCTACTTCTCTAATTTGAAATATCATCCATCTAAAATTCCCTTTAAACTACCCCAGGTCTATAGAGTTTTGCAAAAAAGATTGTGTTACACAGAGTAGGACTCTAGATTAGTCTGTGGCCATTCTACATAACAGATGGACGTTGGAGCTTGGCTGCATGTCTGGAAATTCTGACCCTGGAGCAAACAAACCGCAAAAGCTCTACAGAAACCTGTCTAGTGGAACTCAGAGGTCAGGAGCTCTGCAGCAGACTGGGCATACCACACTGAAGTTTCAAAATCCTTCTCTTGGAGCCCATTGTAAACCTACTTTTAAGCAAAGGATATTTCCCGGCTTTACTGTAAGGATCTTTGGAAGCCAAAGTGCAGCTAGAGCCAGGTTCCCTCATGTTTCTAGGTGGATGGACTCAGAGCTAAGGGCTTGACTGGCGAGCCAGGCTTTTGGGAACCATGGCCAAAGGGTGGTCCATTTGTGGTAACTCTGAGAGATGCAGGCTCTAGGAAACTTCCTGGAAAAAATGACTGATAGAGTGCCATACCAATACAATAGTATCTTTCTCCAGCACAATAGTGGCTATATACACTTAGCGCTTGTGCACGTGTTACTTAATTTGAAAAGCTTAAAACACTTGTATATGAAAAATGAAACAAACTCACTGTAACTTCTAATGAAACCTGAGATCTCACAATCCTTCAAATGCTTCTCCATTCTTTAGCTGATAAACTATGCCATGTATATGTGATCTTGGAGAAAAATGAAATCATGGCATTATGTTGAATAGACATGAATTTGCAGTACTATAGTCAAATTCGAAGCAGAGAGAAGCAAGTGCCTCTTAGAGGAAGTGAAGGGCTTATAAGGTCAACATTAATGATATTAGGCTTCATAAGACTACTTTACTATCCAGTGACAACTTCTATTTCACTACAAAATTACAGAATCAATACTGGTTTCAATCACTCTTCAGAATCTTTTAAGTTTTATGGAAGGATTCAATAAACAGAAAAGCCTGCCCCAGTTCCCACCAGTTCATATTTTAGGAAGGTAACAATCTATGAAAACCATATTTTTATGAAGAATTGTCACATTTTTACCATGTCATTATGCATTTTCAGCAAGTATCTAGCTGTACAGGTACAGGCATAGATACATACCCACATAGAGCATGCAGACAGGATAGAAGGAAAAGCTTTCTTACAGCCAAGCAGTATAGCAGGCTGCCCAGAGAGTTTGTGCAGTTTCTATCCTGTGGAGTTTTCAAGATAAAGACAAGATAAAGCCCTGAGTAACCTTGTCTGACCTCAGGTGGCCCTGCAGTGAGCAGAAGGTTGGAGTAGACACCTCCTGAGGTTCCTTCCAATTTGAATTATGATTTGATGCTTGGATTATTTTTTTTTTTTTAATGACTCAGAAGGGTTGAATGCTGAGAATATGACACCTGAAAATTTTCAGTCCTAAACGTCCTTTGCTAAATCTTCCTATTTAGGCTACAACATTAAACCAGGACAATTTGAAAGGGTGAGACCTGATGAAAAGCAGAGACAGTATTATAAACAGTCTTGCACGTGTTTGTAGTTTGCATATTGCGTATCTCAAAGCACATCAAGGTCAGCAACAGTCTATTCTCACAGATGTCTTCTGTGAGAAGACACACAGTACTTTGCTGGCAAGTTAGGCACAATGACTGATAGTTTAACTTCTTAGAATATGCTGTTGTCTTAAAATATAGAAGAAAACAACACATCCATTTTATACCGTTAAGCCTGGGATGCTACAAAAGAATAGCTGTCACCTGATTGCAGGGAAGCTCTCTACTATAGACTACCTTGATAATTCTGGGATCACCCACAACTGCACCCAGAAGTGTCAGCTTTTAGTCATTTTAACAACTAGAATACCCCTGATTTTCCAAACACAAAGAAAAGAACAAAAGCAATGAAATAAGCATAAAGTCTGGGTTGGTCTGGTTTTTAGGGAAGCTGATGCAGAACTTTCTGAACTCAGAACTTTAGTGGATCTATTCAGCAAGGAGAAAAAGGACTCCTTCCAGAATGGAAGTCCAGTCTGAGTTGTTTGGGACTTTGTAAAGTTGCTGTAAGGATAACTTAGTGAAATAGGAAATAAGGTATAAATTAAGGTAGTTCACGTAGTGCTGGAATTATGTCACAGCAATGGCATGGCTATCATCATGGGCTTATAATCCAAAGTTACCTTGGATACCTCATACAAATTTCCCACAATTTTGTGCCTTTTCAATACACCCAGAAACATTAAGCTTTAGTCTTCCTTATTTCTCTATATGCAAGTACAGCCAGGCTGTAATGTAGCCTTCTATGCACATAAAGCACTTTAAAAATAAAAAGGCTGTGAAAGTCATACAAAATTATTTTGAGTTATAGAGGATAAATATTTACAAACTGGAATAAAAACTGGATTAATTTCTTTTTACTTTCTGGCTCTGACTAGTGTTTAACTCAGCAATTTATTTTTTTTTTAAAGCAAAGGCTTGGTGGGTTCTTACGTTAACTTATTTTCTGGTCCTCCTGGCCTTCTTTACTTATGTTGTGGTTAGATGTAAGTGAAATTATGCTTTAAGACAAAAACTAAGAAAACATTTCTAAATAGAATCGTAGAACGGTTCAGGTTGGAAAGGACCTTAAAGATCAAGTTCCAAGCCCCTGCTGCCAAGGGCAGGGACACCTCCCACTAGGCGAAGTTGCTCAAAGTCCCATCCAGCCTGGTCGTGAACACCTCCAAGAATGGGGCAGCCACAGCTTCTCTGGGCAACCTGTTCCAGTGTCTCACCACCCGCACACTAAATAATTTCTTCCTGATATCTAATCTAAATCTCCCCTCTTCCGATTTAAAGCCATTACTCCTTGTCCTATCATTCCACTCCCTGGTAAAGATTCCCTCCCCATTTCTCCTGTAGCCCCCTTTAGGCATTGGAAGGCTTGCTATAAGGTCTCCTTGGAGCCTTCTCTTCTCCAGGCTGAACAACCCCAACTCTCTCAGCCTGTCTTCATAGGAGAGGTGCTCCAGCCCTCTGATCATTTTGGATCATGTTGGATATGGGCACTGTGAGTCCTCAACTGATCTTATTTGCAACAGGTCAGAACCTAGTATTTTACTTGAAGGTACAGCCAATAGTGTTGTACCTTGTTCCCTGTCTTTGAATAACCATAGAGAATTCATGCACCATCTCGGTGCACAAGTAAAACAACATTTAAAAAATCCAATCCAACACTTTTCTATATTACTTTCTTCCTACTACTGCTGTCTTAATGTAGACTTAAATAAGATGGTGAGGCAGTATGTGGTTTTATTTTAAAACTTCTAAAAATATTTAATTAGTATTTAACATGTACTTTTTGTGTCTTATTTAAAAAAAAAATAAAAAGTAGTTGACTTTAGAAAGTCAACTTACTGCTCATTATAAAAACTTCAAAATAAGCACCAAATGCAGCTTGCTCTAAGCATAAAGCCTGTTCTTTAATACTTCAAAATAAGGGTAACTAGACTATATCATATGGAATAGGCCATTATTTTTTAGAATTCATCTTTATTATGAAAAGTGCAGAGTGCCGCAGCATATCAGTATGCAATTCAACTACTGCAGTACTGAAAAAGTTGACTTCTTCAGACCAGAGACTTATGAAAGAGAATTTCTGAACAAGTGCTGTTGGCTCCCTCCAATGGTAGGAGGTTACTATTGCTGGGGCCATGTTTTTTTCTAGAGAAAAAAACAGTTATAGATGGAAACAGCTACCTTAAAGTAGCACCTTTATAAGAAATACATTTCATCAATGTATTTCATCACTGATTAAATGCATTTTTCCACAGTCAGAGGTGAAGGGTTTAGAGAACAATTAGATGATGAAGTTTGAGATTATGTCTGTTCTACCATAGATCAGTACTACAGAGATAAATTTTTAATGTATTTTGTTTTGTCATTTAAGATAGGACAGTTATTTGCCACCTGTGTGAGAGAAGACTTGAAAAGCAACTTATCAGATCATTTTATTAAATGCTAAGCATGGTGTACAAACAAACTCTAATGTTCTTTGTTACTCTTGAGAGAAATTTTGCAACGTAGTTCAAACTACACAAGATAGAGGATTTTCCTCTTCTCTATATTTAGCCTCTGGTCAAAACCTGAGAATATTAAGAAACTTAATGCCATTGTAAAATGTGAGAACTGAAAACTATTCTTTTCAAAGAACCATATCTTTTCCGGGAATAGGGGGCACTTGACAATACTAAATGTAACCAATGCTAAGAAAATACCTGGTAAAATGAGGAAAACCACCACAAACTCAGTAAGACAAATAAAGAATCATTTTAGGTAAAGATGACTTTATATCTCTTCAGGACAGCCTTGCACTACTTAAAATGCATTCGTCTCCTCCAAAGCTAAACATGTTCTATTCAACAGGCTGCCCAGGGAAGTGGTGGAATCACCATCCCTGGAGGTATTTGAAAGGCGGGTAGACGTGGTGCTAAATGACATGGTTTAGAGATGGTTTTTGTCACTGTTAGGTTGATGGTCGGACTTGATTATCTGAAAGTCTGTTCCTACCTAGACAATTCCATGATTCTAAGTAACTTACTCCTGAATTGTACTGTGAGTAGCTAAAATGTATATTTCTTTCTTTGTATGAAGTTACTAAAGATTACTGAACTGAGAGTATACCTGATTTGTAGTTATCAATATGTTAAAATAGTCATACAATCAACTTCTTAACCCAAAGGTCCTTACTAGTTGTTTTGGAGGTTTTTCCCCCTTTAAACATAATTTTCTTACTGTCATATGAGCGCTAATGCTTGACTGAGGTATATGGGCCGTGGTACTTATCACAGACTCCCAGATGATCTTTCTCAGACACGTTTTATCAAGCATTGATTATTTTTGCATATATTGGGATTTGAAGGTAGTAGTGCTATCTTCTGGCCCTCACCTCTTTATTCCAAACTTTGGTCCTGTATATCTTCAGCCATTTCATCTCCTCTCCTGAAGGGTAGCTATCAACAGATATATGTGGGTTTCTCAAAAGAATGAACTTTATAATAACTGTTAAAATTTGAGTGCGAAGTGATTAATTGTAATGTTGCTTGATTCCCATGACCCTTCAATATGTCTTCAAGAAGTTAGACTTCTCATGCATATTGTAATTTTCATCTTTTGGTTTTTTAAACTTGCTCTCTTGACCACTAAACCATGTTAGCTATTGTATTGCCAGCTCATGCAGATGAGTACACTGACTAAAGTGATTCTTGCCCCTTGTTCCATACTCCCTTCTCTACAACAGATACTTATTTTCTGGCTGGTGTGTTAGGTTAGGTTTATGCATGGTTTGTTGGTTTTTTTCCTTATTGTTATGGAAGTATGTTAATGAATTAACTTTTTCATATTAAGTCTCATGCATTCTTCAGCTCTTCAGCTCAGGCTATAACACAAAAGCTTTAACAGTTTTTTCCTGGGCTAAATTTTCCATAAGTCCTTTAGTAGGGGTGTTGGCTTTTGTGGTTTGGTTTTTGTTTGTTTGTTTTTCCTACTAGTCTTTAATGTTTGGATCTTCTTTCTCTCCTGCAGTAGGAGAAACATAAAAATATTTAACTTTCCTTAACTGTGGAAGAAATCCACTGTTGTTACTGATGGCTTTATTGACTTCTTTCTTTTCATGGTTGGTATTCCATGCTTACTGAGGAGAGAAATATATGGGATTTACATGGGTATGGTTAAGGAAACAAATTAGTTAACTGTTCAGACAATCCCTCCAGGAAATATCTTTATTTCCTGAAGCTGGACAGAATGTAAGATTGATAGCCTTGGACCTCTTGAATTACTTGCACAGACAAATAATAAAGCTCATAATCCAAATACTGCTGATGCCCTTGTACCACATATTTAAATTTACTTTTCTGTAATATAATTTACAAAGCATTCTGAATATAAGGAAAAACAATCAGGTAGACAAAAATCCCCCATTGACAAATCACTAATGAATACTGCACACTTTTGTGCTAATTGAAGCATTTCTACACTAGGAAGTGTAATAATTTCCAAAGGCTTACGCTATTACTCACTTTACGGCCATATAGTAAGAGACAGGCATCAAAAGACTACAGTCTCATGTTCCAACAGTCCAGAGAGGGGCAATATCTCCTTAAACATACCAGCTGTCCTGCTCTTGTCAAGCAAATAGATATTGCCTTCATACTCAAGCTCTTCCTGATATTCTTCATATCAGCATCATCCATCAGCCATATGTTCTAGTTTAACTGTTTGAGAAAAAAAAAAAGTGATGTACAGTCTCTTTTGCTCATAATGGATTGCACTGCCTTTCTTAAATAGTTTCAGTGATTCAATTATCTAAAATTATATCCCACCCACTTTTCTCCCCACAAACCTGCTGATATCCTGTTCAGAGGGTCAATACAGATATCAACCTCTTTGCCTTGGAAACCTTTGGGCAAGAATTGTTTGCCTGAGTTGTATGTGCTCACTTTAGTGGAGATTGAATTGCTTAAAAATTGCACAATATGAACACATCTGGGCAGCTGAGAAACGTAACAATCTAAAAAGCATAATCCTAATGATTTCTTAAAACTGTTGGAAATACTATGCGTACTATTGCATGTGAGACCCTACAAAGTATTAAGAATTCTTGGTTTCAGCATTTTCATGAATTTATATAACAAGATGAACATAAACTCTTTTAAACTTTTTTAAATACTTAGTTTCTTAATTATTACTTTCTTCGCTTTTAAGTGCAACGTGAGTAAATTTATTATTGATTATCATACAGGATAACCTGCTTACACCTGTAAGTTTTTTTATAAGAAATGTATATATTCATTATAGAAAGTGGAGTTTTCCAGATACCAATAAGTGGCATAATTCTGTGAACTCATGGATACTGTATTAGTACCATGAATTTTATTTTTTTAAAGCAAATTTGACATTGGTTATTAATGGAAATTGTTAAAATTGCTCTCCTACATCACGGATATTGTGGAGCCTCCTATTAGGCTTTTAGGAACAAACAAGAATGATTTTCTGCATAGGTGTACCATTCCTCAATACAAAATGCCAAGTTGAGATAGAGCAAGATTCATTTCTGCCCTTCTCCCAACTTGATCAGACAATTAAAGAAGTTGAAAGCAAGGTCTATCAGATTTTACTTACTGATTTAGAAGATAAAACAGTTTAGTAGAGAGTTTTCTAGTGAAATTTGATGTTGAATAGTAAAGGCTTCAAACATTAAATGTTCTGTATGTTTTAAAGGTATGCCAATGGAAAACTACATTTCATGGGAGAAAAAAAGGCGTTTTAAGTGTTGTGTACAGCTTACTTTGACATTTTAAACAACAAAAATCCATGGAGTACTACACAATGTACATCTAAGACAAGTAGAACTAATGCTTCTGAAACTTAAACAGGCTTTTTGTGGCTCAGACAGTTCACTTTTCTTTAAAAAAAAAAAAAAAGAAAGCCAACAGAGTTTTGAGAAGCAAATGTCATGGCTTAATGTTTGTGCTGAGTTCCTAAGGAATGACTGTCTTAGACATATAGAAGTGGCTTAGAAAATATCCTAGCCTATATCTTCAAGAAAACTTCTTATGTGCGGAAATGACATAGTTTTGAAGGTCCAGGATTGGCAGTCCATCATGAGGAAATGTTGGTACTCGGGATAGAAACAGAGCAACTCCTGGCTTCTGCTGCAGGAACTGCTGACTAACACCTATTTCTGTATTGCTTTACTGCCTGTTATTCACGAGAAATGGGAAGCACATTACTAATTCTCAAAGTAAAGAATTACTATGCATCAAAAAACTACAGCTACTGAAAGATGTGTTTTCTCTCCTCTGCAATCCATTGTTGTACTCCTCTCTTGCCTCCTAGCACCAAAGAGGAATCTAAGAGGAATGTAACAGGCACACTCAGTTCACTGAGACAATTTGACCTGTGTGCAGCCCAGTAAGGAGTAGAACTTCTAGGGTCCAAGGAGTGATATAGGGTTGACAAGACACCTCAAAGAACTACTATTCCTTTAATATAACAATATTATTTATAAGTCTATTGAAATTGTTTAAGCTGAAATATAAGGTAGGCTCCCCTAATTTTTCCACATCTTTGTAATTGCTGTGATAGCCTACATGAAAAATAATTTCCTTCCTTCTGTATCTTTGCGGAAGCTGTGTCTGCGACAGAGTTGGTTTTACTATTCTCTGCTGTTCTTTGAATTGGCTGCCTTAGCAACTACCTTTTGTGCCAAGTTACTTGTGTCGCTAGTGTGGAGTGGTTACTGGATGCCACAATGCCTGAAAAAGGTCTTGAGAATTAGAATTTTCTTTGAGTAGCTGCAAGCATCTTATTTATTTATTTATTTTATTCTGTCCATAGTTAAAGACTTGATTTGTTCCTGGGTATAAAGTTGGCGTAAGGTATTGAGGGGGCTCTACGATCCTTTCACATAAAGGAAGCAACTAATTTCTTTTGAGCTGCTTGGGATATTTTCTGATTATCTTTTTCTGAATCTATTCCTTAGGTATATATAAGATATGTTTGGCATGTTCAATATATTATAGGTTTAAATAATCTTACAGAATCTGTCAGGAAAGACATACTCAATCTCCAGAAAGCATGCTCCTAGACAAGAGATGAGAGCAAAGTTGTAGGAGGCACGCAGATGTGATCTATCCAGCAACTGCATCTACATTCAAATTACAGTAAACAAATTCTTCTTTGGTTAACTAAATCATAATAATTTAAATCAGAAATCAATTTTTTGGGGAAAAAATCATCAACCATGAAAGGAAACAAAAAAGAAACCAACGTAGGTGTGTCCAATGATAAAGTATAAAAGGTAGTATTTCTGGCAGCTGGGGGTAGCAGCCATCCTTGTACATCACCAAATTCAACCATTTCTAGCTGAGCATTAAGACCTATGATTATCTGTATTCTAAGAACAAAATCTAAAATATTCCTACTTGTGCAACGCTGGGGTTAGCTAATACTACAGTATAAATCTCCCTCTTTCTCTTTGGATTCTGTAACTTACTAGGAGAACTAAATTCTCATGACAGCACTGTCAGAGTCAGAGCTGGCACTAGCAGACCTTTCTCATGCAGTTCTTCAATTTCACCTTCAAGATGCAATTTCTGCAGAGATGTCACTGAACTAAAATGTGATATGCAGAGACCTCTAGAGACTGGAAAGCTAAACTACACCTAATGACATGCACATATAGTTCAGTGGTGTGTGGTAATGAAATCACTTGGGGAGCTATAAAGCAGACTCTACAGAGAACAAGGTAACATTCAGACTGTTTTAATCTCTGTGGTAAAAGTTGTGTTCCTGAAAGCAATATAGTTTAGCTTATTTTCTTTACAGGTAGTCAACAAAGGTAAAAATATACCTCATTTTTATGATTTAAAAAAGAACACAAACACCAAATCCTAAATGCATTAGATGTTTTCCTTATGTAAAAATACAATGTTAAATAACAGAATCTTCAAAATAGCTGTGACTTCAATTACTGTGCTGCAAGCTCCTGAAATTTGGAATTCATTTGTGAATCCATGGATATATAAGAGTCTGCTTGTTTTTCATTTGCCTGAAGTCTGTTTAGTGGATGCATGTTTTAACGTTGTCTGAGAGATGCCACAAGGTTCCAGTTGAGTTCAGAGCTAATTACAACTCTGAAAAAGACCTTTGCAGGATTGTCATTAGCCTTGCTTATAATTCAGACCAAGGTGTTACCTCATTTATTTTCCCAGTGAGCAGCTCTTGATATGTTTGACCATGGAAAAATGTGCTCACCTTGAAGTGCACTGAAGCTTGCAGCTGTAGCTACAGCTTAACCCCTGTGTTGCTGCTTCTGCACTTCATAGTGTTATTCAATTCCTCCAAGTTCTCAGCTCTGTGCTGGATAGAAGTCATTGCCTCAGTGGGTCCTCTTTTATGTCTGTTTGAGCATAGGGAATTTAACTTTGAAACAGGGAATGTATCTTTGGCAATAATCTTTGGCCTGAAGTGGTCTTTCGTGCAATTGTGATAATGTATCCTCTAGGTTTTTTCTTAGGCCTTCATAGTGGATGGGCTAATACTGGGCATTTCAAAGTTCTGATTCTTTAGAGACAGGGCACAGAAAATTGTGGTGTTGCTTGTCATTGAAAGACCATCCTAGAGATCCAAAACCAGATCACCAAAAAAGTTTTAAAGTCCTTGTCCAAAAGCAGAATTGACAAAGCCAATTACAAATTATATACAAAGCATGCAGAAAAGCAGAATTTTAGATTTAAATGATAGCCAGATGCAGGTAGGCATCTGTATCTGGCTTTTCAGGTCTAAAATACTGAATAAGTTTATGTTTTGCTAACTTCATTTCACAGAGTTATCCCTGTCTCTAGCAATTTTTATTCCTGGCATGGAAAACTGATGACTGCATCAAAGCAAAGAAAGATAACTTGATAATATGAAAGCAGACAAAGTAGCATAAGCCTAAGTTCCAGCTCTGGCAATTAGTTTTGGTTTGAGATCTGTAATGTTTTCCTTTGGTTTGGAATCTGCAGTGTTTTCCATATCACAGCTGGTTTTTTTGCCATTTTCACCCTATACCTTAAAACTATCATGTGGATGTCTAATGTTCGTGATTGTGTTATACCTACAATGGAGCTTTAAAAGTTTATTTCTCAAAACTCTTTGTACTTCAGGCATGGGGTTTTAAGCCACAGGTTCTATTGGCTTTATTTTCCCTCTCCCTCCTTGCCCATCATCAAACCACCTTTTTTGGTTTTTTGGTACAAAAACAAACCAGATTTGTTTCAGTAAATTAAAAACGGGGAAGAATTCAGACTTTAGATTAGGAAAGGAAGACATCTGCTGAATCAATGCTTTTATATCATGAAGTGAGCCTTTATGAAATATGAAGGTCTCATATAAAAATTAAAAAAAATCTAGTAACTCTAAAGTATGGTTATTAAATGGCTTTTCTTAAAGCAAGCAGAAAAAAAAATTGGATTGTGGAGCTCTTCTAGTTTTGTTTCAGTGGATTCTTCAGAGTTAATTTTCAGGAATACATATTGAGTTAAAAAAACAGATGAGTTTAAAATATTTAACTAATATGAAAGTTAGAAAAAAATACCTAAATACCCATCCTCCTGAAAAAAAAAATATTAAAAAAATTAACTGGATGAACCCAATTAATTTTTGACAGCTTTCAGTTCATGATTGGTTACTGTCTTTGTCATGTCTTTACAATAGTTACACGGGGTATCCTGCTGAGTGCTCTGAACATCTCATCCGGCAGATGAGAATGTCCCAGGTAGATAAAAATTTTGCAACCAAAAATAAGGAGGAAAAAAAAGAAATTGAGCTCATCTGGCCCATTTTCTCCAGGTTTCCAGGTCACTGTTTTAAAGTATTTTAAGACAATATCTTTTCTTCTTTTTCTTGAAAATACAGTACTGAAGTTGAAAGTCCTGGTTGCACTTTGTGAAAGGACTTTAGTATCTACTGCACTTCTGATTCTTTGCCACAAAAGTCCTGTATAGGTTAGGAAGAACTGAGTAGGAGTCTCACTTCCTTGGTTGAGTCTTGGTGTCATACCTTATGTAGTTGTTTGAGCAAGATCCAGATTGTAAATAGCATATAGTTAAAGTAGAGCAAGCAGGAATATTTAACCAAGTCATTTTCTCTAGGTGGCTTGGTTGTGTATGCATATGCAGGAGCACCTGAACTGATCTGTGCATCTATCTTTTGCTTAAGTTTCTTCTGAATCACCAGTTTAAGGAGAGAGGAGAGCATCCTAATCACCAGGCTATGCTGGCAGAGTGGGAGATCAGAGAGAAGCCCACCATGATAAAGTGGTGCATGGGTTTATGAACACAGAGTAACAGAAGTATGCCTCTGAAGTCCACTGGTAGGACCAGTCAAAACTTAAAGAGTCTAAATTCCTGTTCCACTCTTCACAATTTTCACATTAGGCAGACATTGCATAAAATGTGAAATAAAAATTGCAAGGGTGGGTGGGTAAAGGATGGAGACTTATTTCTTAGATTAATAATTAGTCTCTAATCACTAGTCTCAGCAAGTTTGTGCAGCTTGCACTTCTAGTCTAAAGCCTACTATGTGAAAGGCAAATATTTCTACTGCCACTACCATCAATCATCTGTCTTTGGCCAAGGAGGCCCCAGCATTCTTTTTTGCCACCCCATGTGTCCAACTTTTTGATGTAGCTTACAATGTATTGCACAACTTTTACTTAATTTAGAAGTTAGCTAATAGATCTTATTTTACTCAAGTAAGAATGAAAAAACTGACACTATCACTGAGCAGCAGGAAGCCGTTCAGTAAAAAGCTGTAACTAAAGAGAAAATACTATTTGAACTTTTATATATCAATACCTTAAATGCATTAAGTCCATTGACTTTTGGAACTTCACCAGAACAAAACTGACCGATTACCTCTATTGGTTGCCCAGTTTTTGAGAATAATGAAATTCAATGAATGAGCTAAGGATGAGCACTGTTGGCTTTCAAGCAGTATTTTTAAGAGTTGCTGAAAATAATTCAAGACGCAAGTCATTTGGCTTAATGTGGTTAATGAGAAAAGGAATTAAAATAAACAATTCCTGATGCATCTGAAATAGTGTATTCATTGTTTGGCTAGTTATGTAACCAAAGTCTATCATGACAGCAATGAGCAGTAAGATGATCATGAGCCCAGTTCTGGGTTTATAGCTAAATGCCAAGTCAGCAAGGTTATAAATTGAACATATGTAAGCCTGCTAACGCCTATGTCCAAAGTCAAAAGTATACCTCAAATGGAAATAGCTAATGCACTGACTATAAAATTGTCACCTCTTTAGGGTGTGGGCATATCTAGGGTGAAAACCATAAATTCTGAGCTAAGGTAGATGATGTTCTCCTCCAACCAAAATATATTTAAGGAGATTCAGGGTAAATCTTTTTGTTACCATTCTATGGCATCACATTATAACAGTAGCCTCTTTGTGATTCTGAACTAGGTTTCTATAAATCTGTTATTTCTATAAAGTCTGGAAGAGGAAAATAAATAGAAATCTCCCGTGTCTCAGGTAACCAGTATGCTATATTTACATTTAGCTTCTCTAAGAGGTCTCACTTCTCAATTTGAGAAAAGCCAGCTTTTCAAGAAAGAAATGATTTGTTGCAATATTTCTGACTTGTACAAGATTTATTGTTGTTTTATTGTATTTTATTCACTGATTTTCATCACCTCAGAAGGTCTTAAGAATTTAAAATAAAATAAGTTAAATATTTGCAGTAAAATTTCAGGCAAGTATCTTAAATAGTTGAGTTGACTGTATTGCAGATTTACTTGAGTAAATGGAATTACACTGTTGGTAGAAAAACATAGCCGTGAATTCAGCTCTACCATTTTGTTTGCTAGCAGTTGTCCCAAGCAATTCATCCTAACCTACAGACAAATATATAAAGGCAAGCCATCAGCAGGTATAAACATAGTTTGTAGTCTTATTGATTGAAGGTTAGGAACTTTTTAACATCAACTATTTTATAGCAGCTCCAAAGCCCCAAGACAAAGACTTCCAGAGACTAAGCTGCAGGACGCAAGGTACCTTGTTGGCCATGGTAAAATGCAGTTTCTCCCTGGTTTTCTCCCTTCACTCTTGTTTCACCTCATAATTTTTTTCATCAACACTGGCCACAAAATAAGCCAGTTCAGCTTGAAACTAACTCTAAAAAAAAATATTTGTTGTCATATGTTAAGCATACTGGTACCAAGGAAAAATAAGAGAGGCCTGTAAGGCCTTGTGTGACAGCAGTATGGCAGAAACAGTTTGTATGCTCCTCACTGTCTTGGACCCGTACCCCTTGAGTTGCACACATTTTGCAAGCACAAGACACAAAAATTGCTGAAAATAGCTGTTACTTCTACTCCTGCGTCGTCCTTAGGCTTATGCTCATAGTGGCCATCCCCTAAGACAAACATAACTGCTTCAAGTGCCTCACTAGAGAGAAAGCTGAACAGGTTTGTTTTGGATAAACTAGTAAGACCGGGGTGTAAGTGTTGATGGAAATATGACCTACTTCTGCTAGCAGGGCTGCTTGAAGTGTTATCCTTGTTTCTTACAATATTGCAAAGTGAATGCACAGTGAGTCTTCAGGAAAATTACAGTGTTTAAATATTTGCAAAGATGGAAGTGGAAACATAAGATGGGTGACAATGGAGAATCGCTCCAGTGGATTTGCTCTGGAGAAATGCTATTGTGCTCCTTTAGCAGCAGATGCTGGAGATAGGCTGGTGTAGATGCTATATCTTTGAGAAGCTTTCTTCTGGATAAGTCTTTTCTATATTTCTCTTTGACATAAAAGTTTTGTCACAAAGTATAGGGTTAGTTTTCTTTTAGTTTGTTCCAAAAGAATAATTTCAACATACAGAAATCCATTAGTCCATGACAGTTAGATTTGATGCCATTTGGAAAACTAAGAAACAAGCAAAAAAATCATAGAAATTAAACCCAATTGTGTGCACTAGAGTTGCGCATGTAGTATCCCTGTGGACTTGTACTGTGTTTTACAAGTCCATTCCTCATGACACTCAACAGAGTTGGTGAAAATTCTTGTCACGTGTGTGACTATGGAAAAGCAGATACCACTAAACCTGTGCACTTCCACGCATGGTTCTACTGCAGTGTTCTGCAGTAGTAACCCAGAAACTTTTAATAGTCACAAGAGAGAAATTAACTGAAGTGGAAAAAACACTGATTGGCATATTAATTGTAAGGCTGTAAGGAACTGGATGAATCAGGCATAGGAACTGGTTGTGTTGAAAGGGGAGAGTATCAGGCTGCAAGAATGTTACCGGAATAAATCTTAAGTCATTTAATTAGTTATCTTGGCACACAAGAAGAAGGATGGTGTAAATGAAATTTACTAATGACACAAAGCTGGAAGGCCTTGCCTTGACAGAAGAGAATGAAAATGTCAAGTAAAAAAAACTAGAGGAACCGAGTAAGAAAAGTGGGATGAAGTAAAATACTATAAATATAGATTGCATTTATATTACAGGCCAGTATCATTCATTCTGCCATGAGAGAAACCAACTTAATTTGATTGAAAGAAATAAAACATGATAAGTCTAAAATTCCAAACTAATTGCATAGGATGGATGTCTAACATTAATTCTCTTTCTGGGCAGTCACTTTCTTGGAATTCCTTCCAAATGCTTTTCTATACCCCTAGGAAAGGGCTTCCTAAGGGTAGAGAGTTGTCTGTCAGATGTCTACAGAATGGCTGTGGAAATACTTGAAGTTTTTAAAGACTAATGGTGGTGGATAAAATCTCTAATTCTTTCTGCCTACCCAAAACAAATCTGTTTTTGCAGTGATGTGTCATCCCATTCCCTCACCCCATCTCTTAAGTGTTTTCCAACAGTTATCCAGAAGAATTTAGCAGTCAGTCACATGGGGACCAAAACTGTACATCTACTAGCAGGCTTAAAAAACAGAGAATTAGTTTTTTCTATTTCTTTGTAAAGGAGACTAGGCCTTAGGATCACAGCTAGATGTGAATGAACAAACTCTGTGCACCCCTCCACAGCCCCTGTGACTTCTGGCAGAACGAGCGTAGGTTAATTAATTGAACTGGAGGCTAATTAATTGAACTGGAGAAAACACTGATAAGCATGTCAATTATAAGATCGTGAGAAATAGGATGATGTTTTATTTAGAAAGTCTTAGCAAAAAGGCTCCAAAGTTAACTTGGAAACCCCAATATTTTTTTTTTTTTTCTAGAAACAAGATTTTATCAAAATTAAGGGTCAAAAAACCCAATATTTTGTATTTATTTTATACTTTAATTGTATATTTTACCTTAAAAAGCTTTGATTCTTTATTATGAATATATATAAAATGACGTGTTTCCATATAGAAACATAAGGATAGTACAATTAGAGTTCTCAAAACATGAAAGTAGAACATTTTAGAAATTATATAGAAAATATATCTCTTGAAACGACAACGTTCATGTTATTTCTTGATAGAAATTTCTTCCTCCCCTTCTCCATTTTTCAATCATTCCAAATAATAGCTCACAATTAAGTGAAGGATGTTGTGGTAATATTGAACTTCATTGCATCATACATTTACATGGAATGTGAAGTACAGAGTAGGAGATTGCTGAACAGCTTAATTTAAACATCACAAATATTCTTGAAGTGTTACATTTTGTATTACGGATAAAACACAGAAAAAGAAATATTTACTGCTAAGTGTTGATGAGGATTTTTAAAGGAGAGAGGCATTCATAGCACTGCAAATATGTTGAAATTGTACTACAGAGTACAAAATATAAGAATCCTGTTTACTAAAAAAGGAATGCAGAATGTGTAGTAATGAGACAGATGCCAGCAGTATAGGAATTATGGGCATTTAGAATAAGCATGTGTTTTTCTAGTGCAGAACATTTTAGTTTCATTCTTCAGAACCTGTTATTAAAGTGTTCCATGAATACCAAAACACCATCTCCAGTCACTTTTGTTTCCCACAGTTCAATTTATATACTTCAGAGGAATTGATTTCTTTCTTAATGAGTCAATTGTAATCAATACTTGCAACGAGTTATAGCCATGTTCTTCAACATTGCTCCACAGGGAGATCTACAGCACACAGAACAGTCTGTTGAGCACCCAAATTGTTTGCAGTAGATTACTGAGTACTGTGAACTTTTTCCTGTGGGCTTAAGGTTAAACAGTTGAAAACATAAACTTCACTCTCACTAAGGATTGGAAAGTGACTTTTAGACAACCACTTATTGCTAAAACCCACTATCATAAGTGAAGGCAGTCATTTTGAGGTTGGAGAATTAACTGTGAACTTCTAATACTCTCAGTGGCAAGTTTCATGCACCTCTGTCCATTAGCAGGACTTCAGTGCAGAAAAACAAAAACTAAAAAACAACAAACAAAAAGCACCACCAACTAAAGCCAGAACTGTACTGACATTAAGGTCATTCAATGCAGTCTTTAATACTCTTAGATCATGTTTTTAAGTACTGTAAAATAAAGTAGTGTATTTTCTATTGTTTATTTACCTGTTTTGTCAGGACTCTATTGGAATGGAAATAATTAGACCTTTTCTTTACTTGCTAATGAGAATTATCTCTTCATATGAACTCAATTGCTTTCAGCATCCTTATCAACAATTACCTCTGCATAAGGGTATCTTTCCGTTATGGCCTTTCCTTATTTGTCATTCTAATTAGACTTTTCTTTTCAGAGGACTTCTAAGAGATGAAAGAATGACATTGACATAATTATCAGTCTATCTCTTTTTAAGGAGCTGCCTACCCACCAGGTAAATTCAGGATACCATAGCTATTAGCTATTGCACATGGAAGCACTAAGACTCCAGATTAACTTCAGCAAATTGATACAGAAATATGCAATTAAATCTCATCATTAAGTTTTCCTGAAGCTGGAAATGGAAAATATAGGCTAGTTACTTGCTGATTATTTCAAAAATTGTCAGAAGTTTGACTCCAGATAGCATACAGTGTTTTAGAAGTAGGATATACCAATCTTCCCCTGTATAAAAACCCTACCTTGAGTTAGCAAATCAATCTCAACATTTAAAGAAGTGTTTTGTTCAGGGAGAAACATAGAGCATGAAAATAGATGAGGACAGAAAACAGAATGAAAAGTGCACGCTGAGACTTTTCTCCAAACTAAGTAGGAACAGCCAGTTGTTTTATGTCCAGGCCTGTGGAACTCAGGGGAGAATGGAAATGTCAGCAAATCCAGTCATTGGTTGAAGGCGTGGGTTGGTATTTTTTTTTGTGAAAAAAGGAATCTAGAGGTTTTCAGTGTCTTGTCTGGGATTGCCATCAAGCATTCTCTTTTTCCTCATCTCCTGTTCCATTGGAGAGAAACATTCAGGTTGATTTCCCTTTCTGACACAGGCCTTTTAAAAGACCCTCAAGAATTTACTGGTGTTTTACTCTTGACAGAGTTGGTTTTACTCCCTAATCCTCCCAGATGAAATTCTTCCAGCTGCTGGGCATACTATTGTAGCAATAACTTAACACACCTGCTGCATAATCTGTAAAATGCCACAGACTCATAAAATGCATACAATACCCCTGTTTTGAACAAAAGAGTATAGCTGGCCTCTTGGAGAATGCCAAACATACTTATCTCCAAATTATTGCCTTTTGCTTACTTAAGTACTCATCTTTCCAATGTTCCGTGGTGTATTGCCTCTCTTCCATGCAGTCAGTTTCTAAAACTCAAAGCACCTCAGCAGCCAGAGCTCTCAATATCCATGGACTTTCTGTGTTTCTCTGGGGACCTGCAGCTACCATGTGATTCTATTTCATTTTTCTACCTTGATAACAGACATATAAATGTAAATAAACATATAGAAAAAAATAGCACAGTGAATCATATAATATTAATTTAATGGCAATAAGCTTTTGTTAGAAACAGGTTTTTTCTTAGCCTTTTAATTATTGAGAGCACTTACAGAAATAACTTGAAAAGTATTTAATATTGATTTGTTTCTATAGTCTACAGAATGCGAATCTGAACTCTGATGCTTTATGGATTGGGATTTAGTAATTTTCCTAATTTTCTTCACAGCCAACATTAATAATTAAATAATCCATAAAACTGTATTTACTCATTCTTGAACAACTGTAAATACTCCTGTATTGTAGTGTGTCAATGTCCTGTGAAGCCACATAGGAGACTCATACAAGAGACACATGTATGTATGTCTCTAATCATACTCGGTGTGAGCCATACTTAGTATGATTACTCAGTATATAATATCTTCTGCCATCATCAAACTAATTGGAAACAAGCATGGACATTCAAAGCATTAGAGTATATGTAAATTTGACATTGAAATTTGTGACACAGAGATGCATATTAGCATATTATCTTCCTCCATTCTTCCTTTTCTCCACAAACTATTCTACTCTTTCTGACAGACAACAAATTTTGTGCATGAACCCAATCAAACTCCATGCTATCTTCTTCCTGGTCATGGACAAAATTTAAAACAGCTTGAAGCTGAGCCTAGCTTTTGATTGAATCCAACTCAACTTTACAGAGTGATTCCACACTTTTCACTGCCGGAGTGTAGCTAGCTCTTAGGTCAAAAGGAGGATCAGAAATCATACCTCCAGTTTACCTTTCCTAAGTTAAATATCCTCACGGAAGGTATGTATATTTCAAACTGTAAGTTCTGGAAGAAATGACTAGATTGTATATGAAACAGTTCTGTCTCCCCTGAAGATTAACAATTGCTCCAGGTCTGTAACTGTTGGGAAAGAGCTATTCACAGCTTTTGTTGAATTTATAGGTATTGAATATGAATGGTAGGTAGTTCAAGATTAAGAACACAGAGATCATGTTTAACGTGTCTTTCTGTCTCAGGAACAGGGTTTATCATAATAACCATTTAACAGGAAAAAAAAAAAGAGGAAATCAAGTCATTCGGTAATGTCTTGGGATATTTTCATTAGTTCTGCTGACAATTTTTCAACAGCAAAATTACCCACTTCATAATATTTCTTATCTGAAATTATAGTGTAGCATACATAGAATATGATGTACAATTTATGCTGTATGGAGGATGAAGCTATAAAAGTTTAATGTTTAATCATAGTTTGATAAATCAAAGTACCATCATATGTTCATTATATATATTTATATGTCGTCATAAAATACTTTATACTTAATGTTGTCTGACTGCTTATAATTTAGATGTGACTCTTAAATGACTAAGAAATGGGAAAGTATACTGTGAAATTAATCAGCAGATAAAAACAGAGCCTGCTGTAACATTCTGTTCTGCTATCATAACAGTTCTATAAAGGTAACTTAGTACCTTCTTAAGGAAAATGAGCCCACACAGTGAGTCTCATATCTATGCATCATGTGCTTTTATCAGCACCCAGCTTGCCTGGGCACCACACTCCAACCATTTTGGCAGGGCCCTGTAAGCCAATTTAAGGTAGACCAAGATATTTCCAGTAAAACCTTCACAGCATATAAGGCTGTCACATGTTAATTTTTTTTTATCCGTATTTTTATATGTTCATGTAAATTATTCATCATGAGTCCAGCTATGGCAACATCACTATTAGAAAATTTAAGAACAAGAAATCGAATGCTGCAACAGTAGCAGAGAATTTCAAAGTTCTCTTTTAATTTGCATGAGTAACAGATAGATGAGATATTAACTGTTGGTAGTGAAGGACAGAAGTTTTTCTATGCATCACTTGGGTCAATTTTAAAAGGAAGCATATACACTGAGAATATTGTTATGAAAAAGTGTATGAGAGTTATAGGTTGGAGCCAGTCTCAGGTGTGATAGAGTAGAAAGCAGATTCAACTGATGCAACTGAAGCTCAAGGAAAAAATAGTGATTCTAACAAAACAGCAATTCGACAACCACATACATTCATCAACATATGTATGGTTTTGTTAAAAAAAGAAAAATCTAGGAAAACTTACTTGTGCAACTGTTCTAAATTTCCACCTCCAAATCTCATTGTCCAAAATCCATTTTATTATTTGTTATTAATTATATTGTATTTAAGACAATTCGCTTATTTAAATTACTTTTAAAGGTATGGAAATAGTGCTGAGAGAGATCTATTTTCTTCTGACCTGGATTGATATAAAAAATTATGATCTGCAGGGAGATTTGTATAATATTTTACATCACTCTACAGACAGGAAATTTACCAATTTTTCAAAGCAATTCAAACACATGACTGATGATTACAGGATTGTAAAGTCAATATTACTTTTGAATGACTGAAGTACAGATATATATCTACTACAAGTGTATGCCCACAATCTTTTTAGTAACAGTTAAAAACCATTCAGTCCTATAGAAGTGACATAACAAAAAACAAACCACACCACAAAAAAAATCCAAAAAACCACCATAATCAGAGTTCTCATCTGAGGTATGAAATTGAAAGAGAATTAGCAGGAGGAAGAGAGAGACGGGAGGCATAAATGGGTCCCTTTGTGCTAAATTATTTTCCTATGTAGAAGTGAAAACGTGGGATTTCTCAACACCTTTGGCATTTGAGGCCTCCATTGGTGATATATAAAGGAAGCCGAGAGCAGGCAGCTTCATAATGAACAAAGGGAGTTTTGTCCTTTGAGCAGCAGATGACAGACTTCTGGTACTCCTTGCCAAAACAGCTGTACATGCAAAAACTGTATATGGCTTCAGGAGGAGAACAAGCAGTCACTTAGGAAAGGGTTTCTAAATGGAAAAAAAAAAGCCCAAAATAGGATCATCAGATTCCTAGAGATGAAGATGATCAGACGTTAGGAGAATATCAGAGGGGAGGTATTATAGTTTCTTGCTGCCTTCTTACTCTTTCCTAGACATTTTCTTTGGGTAATGTTTGGGAAGGTTATAGGAATAGACCCTTGCTCTGTACTAGTGGATGTGTTCTGATATTTTTATGATGCAAAAACTATAAACACTTAGCGTACTTTGTACCACACCCTAAGTAAGACCGAGTTTGGCAAAAGGACCTTTGAACAACAACTTTGAATTCTTTCATATTACTTTTGTTATAATCAACAAAATACCTTTTTTTGCTTTTGTGCCTCTGACAAAATCAGGGTCAATTTTTGCCATATTAAAACTTTTCTTTTAAGTTTCATTAACTCTAAAATTGAGTATGGAAGGTAAATGTGAAAAAAAAGTGGTATGCATATACCACCGTACTTTATGAGAAGAAGACAGTTTATGGAAAGAGATGTCGTTGTGCAGACACTATTTTGCAGCATTTCTGTGGCTGATACGTAGATGCATATTTGACTAGCAAGACAGAAGGGAAAACGTTTGGTCAGCTGATATTAATGGTGTATCTTGTATTTACAATGCTGCTTTGCTCACTGCAAAGGAAGTCATTCCCACCATAGTTTTGCATGGCTCTTGCACCAAAATGTCTGCTTACTGCTCAATATGCAGAGGTGACTGCAACAGGCAGATGGTTTGGGTAGACATTAGCCTATTGCTGTTGTTCCCCAATATATTCTTCCTCTCATTTATGTCTTATTGTTTCCTGCTGTCCCTACCTAATAGGGGGGAAATTGTGCACAGCAGGAACTCAGTCAGTGTTTCCTTTTTGTTTGGGAGGATAAGAGTAAAAGGAGAATTTCACTGATTCATGATTCATATGACGATGATAGATAGTTCCTGCTGAAAACTGAACTATTTATTTGATAACAATGTGCCATTTAATAATAACTCAGCAGGGAAGCGTACTAAGTAGCATATTCATCAGCAAAGGGAATTCCCAACCAAGTGATTATCTTCTTTCCAAATTTTATATTGAAAGCAGACTGCTGTGAATCACTGCAGTAGCTATCATTACTTGCAGTCTATGTAGGCAGCTCTCCCTATGCACTGTGAATATTTATTGTCACAATGAGAGACTGAGTCATCTGATGATCTCAGTTCTAGTACTAGATAGCCAGCATGAATTAACCACCTGTAGAATCATCATCTTTTCTCCCCCTTGCTGGTTTTGTTGTTGTTGCTGTTGAAGTTTTTGGGGATTTTGGTTTTGTTTTTAGTTCATGGAACTGATCTGAATTATTCAGAGGTAGCAATACAGTCTATTTTATGCCCCTGAGCCAAGTCCCATTTGATCGTGTTCTCTTCTATTTGTATTCTGTTTAAGTAGAACTCATGCCATGGAGCTAAATATGAATCACGTGGCAGACAGTACATCCTTGTAAAGTATTGCTTGCTGTCAGGAAAGCTGAAATTCTTATTCGTCTGAAAAATAAGACAACAAATTCAAAGTCTGATTGTTTTACTGAACTTGACAAAATTATTATAGAATTATATCAAGCATAATCAATCTTCCTCATAAAGCTTGGAATGTAAACTATAGCCCTGATCCTGCAAAGGCCACCTCCTAAGGGTGACATTTACACAGATCTCTCCAGCAGCATCACTGCTGATGAAATCTACAGAAGTGCTGGAATTTACAGCTACAGACAATAAAATAAAACAAACAGCTTTAAAAACACTGAAGTATTCAAAACTGTAGGGGGAAAAAAAAAAAAGGAGATGTGAAGAATAATTCAAGGATAGCTAGGGTCCCAAGCACTCGGCAATGGTATTTTACAGCTGAAATACAGGACATACACAGGCCACCAAGAACACATGAGAAATGGCTATGAATATGTAAAGTAAAATCTTTATAGCAACCAAAACAAACAAGATACCTCACTGTACTCATTTTGCTTCCCCCCCCCCCAGCTTTTATTCTTGGTAGATAACAAGTGAGGTGGTCAGAAGTTAGTCTGACATGGACAGACACACCCACACAATGGCTGAACTGAACTCTACACCAATTCACTTTCTCCTTTTTTTTTTTTTTTTTACTTTAATATTAAATAGCAGTCAATAAATTTCTTCAGTTGCTGAATTGATTTGCAGACAATTTGTCTATTTTTCCTCCTAAACAAGAGAGTTGCATTGTTTCAAGATGATTGCATATAACTGATTTTTTTACTTCAAAAACAAACCCATGATTTAAAACAGTTCTAAAGAATTGAAGTTAAAATAAAATTCTTTCCGTGCAGCAGTAAGTTAATGTTAAGAAATGAAGCTGTATTATTTTGAAGTTTTGACTATTTTTTTTACTGTTTTCTTCTGAATTTCACATTATGACTGCATATATTTTCTCTTTACTGTAATACTTAACTCTCAATACAGTATGACAGGCAGAAGATGGTAATGATCTATTTTTTAATAATCAAGTAGCTTGTCTCTGATTGTCATGAGAAAAGCCTTCCTTAGAACCAGTGCTGTACGTGGCAGCGCTTCTCTGTGTGCTGAATTACAGAATGGTAGGATTTGGCTGTGCTTACACTAGGTTTGGATTTGACAAAGTCATACATTCAATTAACTTAAGTAAACTTGTCACTCAAAAGTTTGAAACTGATTGATTAAGTGAACAAATAATCTGTGTTGTTTTCATTAGTATCACATTTTCCTTGCGTACTAAATTGGAAAAGATAAACTCAGGAGCACTCTAATGAATTGCTAGGAATATGTGGTAGTCATCTAATGGTACCTTTCTTTTGGAATGTAATTTATCTTCTTCAGTTTAATTGACTTGTTTAGTCAAATATCACACTGCCAAGCAGAGCTTTTGAAAAAGATATTTCAACAGTTTGCTAAACTATGAACTCATACATATCTAATGAGACTTCAAAGCAAAACATAATACATGTGTGTGGTGTAGTAGGAATTGTTCCAAACAGCAGAAACTGTTAGACAAGGGTAAAAGAGACTATTCTGTTTTGAAGTTTTCTTGTTATACAACAATGTATATCCTTAGCAGCCTTTGAAAAGAAGACAAAAAGAAAAGGCGCAAACAAAGTTAATTCCTTACCATCAGGAAAATCAGACACATTTTTCTGGCCCTGAAATATTTTTGTAATTAAAAAAAAACTATTCCTTTTTTAATTTGTGCAAGTTAAAAGAGGAATGTCTCCATTAATTATTATTTTCATAACCACGGAAGTCTAATGAAGATTTTTGGCTGACGTTAACAAATATGTTAGGTATGTCTTGATTATCAAGGAAGACGTTACATTAATGAGAAGCTAATGATTTTTTTGGGGGGGGGGGGGGTTTTAATCAGAGGAGATAAAACACTTCAAAATGAAAAGCTGAAGGAAACATTAGACTATATAATATTAATTGTGTTTTGTTTATTTTGATTAAGTCTATGAACTTTAGTTTCTGAGTGTTTTTAAAAAATAATAATTTATCTTTCTTAATTGAGGTGACAAAAAGCTTAAGTCTCCAGATGCTAGGTTGCACATTTTCAAGCAAAACTAGGAATTACTTCATTTGACTTCCTTCAGGTAGACTTGACTAGACAAGTAGTTGACTGAGCAATGAGATTTTTAGAAAATGGGTTTTCCTTTGTGTGTCATGGTTGGGTTACTCTATATCTAATAAGAGACGAACTCTGTTTAGTGAGGTATTCTTAGTCTCTCTCTTCCATGTATATTTTTAAGAATATACCTGGCCTCAGAGGCAGACATACAGGAAAATGTGTAGGTAACATGCTGCAAATACTCCTTGGTGAAAGTACTCATCTCTTTCAATCTCTCAAGTTAGAAGGAAATTGTCCAACAGATTGAAAAGTTTTTGGGCAGAGGAGACAGAGCATTTGTATAAACCTTGTTGCCATAAGAAACCAGATGAAAAGTCTCCATAAAAATGTGATGGCTTTTATAAGGATTCAGTCAGATAAAATATGTGGTGAAGCAATATTATCATCTGCAATTCAGACCTACATCACCATCAGGACTTTGGTTCTTCACATGATTCCTACAGAGTTTCTGTCCCACAAGTTAAAACGTTCCCCTGTATTCTACACCTGAGTCTCAAACTTTCACATCATACTTCCCTGCAGAACAATGGACACAAGATATTACTTGTAATTTTTATATATCAATAGAACCTTTTCAGTCATAGGATAATCTTATGGGCTCTTGCTATCCAATTTAATTTTATATATTTACTTTTAATATTCAGATTCTCTAGTGTTGATCTACATGGATGCAGTTCTTCCCACAGATGTGGAAAATAATTCATCCTCAAGATCTAGAGAAATAAGAAAGTTCTATGAGATCTGAATTGTAATAATATAGAACTTATTATATTTTCATTTGGAGAGCCTGGCCTTTTCCATTGCATATCTAACAACAAAATTTAAACAAGATAAGAAAGGTCTTTGATTAAAAGATAATGAGGTTTTTTTGTTCCTTTGTTTTGACTCTGAAGAAAAGGATGCGTTATAATGGCAGTCACCTTTGAATTGCCATGATATTTAATGCAATATATGTAAGGACAATGTGACGGAATTTTCAGTCGGAGATCTATATAAAACCTACAAGTAGCTGTTCCAATAAATATGCATATTTTTTCATTACTAATAGCCATTTAATTTCCTGAGTGAGGGTGGGTGTCAGTGTTGATTCTGATCTGAGCTTTCACTGAAGTGTGCTCAGATGGGTTTACAAATCAGATATGAAACAAAACTTCATCAAAAATAAAACACTGTTTCTAATCAGGGAAAAAAAACCACGACAATTTACTGTGTATTTATAGTAAGTTGCTAAAAGCAAAGGTCTTGCAACAAAGTTGCAACCGTAAGAACAAGTTTTCTGTACTTTCCTGCTTGTACTGGTTAAAATGTTTGTCGTATGACCTCACCTATGAAATGCCAGGAAATGTAATGATGCAATTTGGTGAAAGTCAAAACAAGTAGATACAGTGATGCAAAACTTGCCACAATTCTTGTTTGATCCTCTTGTGATTAATAGGCAAAATGCTGAGCGTCAAAAAAGGTGTATGTCTAGCATTATTCATGCTCTGTTCTTTATATTCTCCTGTAATTCTTTTTTATTTTATTATAAAATTGGGGATCAAGTGAGTTTATGAAGAGAGTTAAAGTAATCACCAGAACAGGATAGAAAAGTTAGCTCTACAATTACGTATTTCCATTAATACCTGAGTAACAACCTTTGACTGCTAAATACAACATAAATACTTGGTCCTGTTGATGTTAATGAAAGTTTTGCCGTTAATCCCTTTGTGCTCCAAGGACTCTAGGCACAAATCCTATTATAGTTGTATCTGAAAAGTTATTTCATAGTTTTCTTGATGTAAAGTTTGCTGTTACACAAGCAAATGGCATTGTGATAGCTGACTGAATTTATTCTATGAACTTCTGTTCTCCTTTGAAGTCTGTTAATGATTTATTTTCTGTCACTCCTGAATCTACCTTAATGCACTATTATGCATGGCTGATGTTTCAGATGTATTACATCACTCTTTGCAAGACTTAAGCTTTATGTTGGCACCAGGTATTGTCTGGCACAATCCATTTAGCTACTGTATTCCAGTCCCTAAGCTTTTGATGAATCTAGAATCATGACTTAAATATTTACCATTTTCTGTGGAATGTGTTACAAGAAAGAGATTATGCATGCAGAAAGTGTATAGGGAGTTTGAAGATAACAAATGATACATCGAGCACAGCCTAATGTGGTTTTACTGGAGTAGAAGGAGTGGTAATAAATCACCTGCCAATGTTGATAATAAAATACTGCATTGGCCTCCATCAGCCATAAGAGAAAGGTTAAATGTTATTTCTCACAATAACCATGTGGTCTTCATTCCTGACATATTTGATACTAAATTCTGTCATTATTTTCTGTAGAAACTGTGATCTTTATAAAAAACCATTCCATTAAGAATAAAACCTGATGCTTGCTAACCTCCAGTATCCCTGAAAAACCTTCATCCATTTTATGGTTATTGTACCATATAAATTGTCTTCCATTTTGAGGTAAACAGCCTGCTCTACAAAAGTCAGTAGGTAAAGCTTGGAATTCACCATGAACAGCTTTGGTTGACCTCTAATGATTTGTTTTACAGCCACTGGAGTTGTTCTGCTTAGTTTAGTGCTTAAGGCAGTTAAGAACAGCATCGTTAACCTTTACGATGTCATTTCTTTATTTATTTTCTTGTTATTTGGGAGATGACTTGTTTGTGTTCTGCACTTGGGGAGGGTGGAGAGAGAGAGATGGTGCAGGGTTCTTTCTGGATCTCAATAGGAAAGGCTCAAAAACCACACGGCTTAATAAGATAACTGATTTTATAGGCTAGAATAAGAAGAATATAGACAGTGAATAGATCTTATGTCCCTTCAGGTGCTGGGCATCCTGTGTTCGAGCAGCATCAGATGGAGCCTGGATGGATTTTCCCATGGCGTGGTGTGCAGACCAGAGCAGATCCTGTCTGTGGAGAGAAGGTCCCACATTTAGGTCCTTCGAGGTAATATATAATAACCTTACAAAAAAGCGAGCCTATTCCTTGAGGAGAGTCTCGTGAGAAGTTCTTGCTGCACTTGCAGAGACAGGCAAGGCCAGGCAGGAGGTGTGCTGGCTGGTACCCAGTGGGAGCTGCCTGCTGGCTCCTTTGCTACCAGGGGCTGTGGAAGTTATTCTGCGACCAAAGGGTTTGTGCTACACAACACCGGTCTGTGCCTGCTCAGGTTACCTACCCCTTATGTGGACCACTGCGATGGTCTCTTGGTCAGGATAGGTACGGATGGTTCCTATACAACCTCACTATTACAATAAAATTAAAATTAAAAAAACAAAGACTACCTTATTAGGCTCCCTCTTAGTTAAAAGCAAGCTTACTATGGATGTTGAAGAAATATGCCGAGTACTATGTAGTTGGTATGATACATAGTAAAGGGTCAAGTCCATTTTTGAACATCTGGTAATTTGGGTGGACAACAGCCTTACAAAACCTGAGGCAAATTGTTTCTTTGGTTCATATTCCCACAATTTCACCTTTCTATTTTGGCAGTCTAGAATTTTGTCGGTGTAGAGCTTCCTTTTACTATTTGAAATGCGTCTGTTCTGATTACGTATGTATTAGATTTTCAGCATGTTTTCCATATATTCTCCCCTCCTAGTTCCAGGAACCACATCAGGGACAAACCTGAAACACAAGAGCAGGATGTGTGCAAGAGAAGCTCATCAATCTGTCCTTTGCAGTGGTGTTGTCTTCTAGGTGCATGTTTATTGGGCTGACCCAACCCATCTTCTCAGGACACAGCACACAAATATTTTCCAACAACAGCACTCAGCTTTTCTCATAACAAGGAATTCTACTGAATGCTCAACAGCATTTCTCCTTAATGTCAAAATACTACAGATGATCCTTATTTTTGTAGCTATGACATAAGGCTCAGTTTGCTATTTCATCTTACAGTGCTATAAGCTGCATTAGCAAACTGGTGAAACAACAAATTTTCAATCTTATCTCTGGCAAAGTTACTGGAATTGGTATCTGCAGAAAACTGGCCCTCTTCTTCCAAACCAGGCAAACGGAGTCAAAGCCCCTGCATTTCCCAGTTTGCGTGACATTGATAAGTCTAGCTATCTCTCTATTCATTACTTAGCTAACAAGATAATTTATGATACTTTTATATCCTGTTCAGTGTATGAATGAATAACCATGTGCATAAGAGAGGGTACGTTCATGTCAGATGCAGCTGGGAACAAAGATTAACAGGAGAAAATGAGAAAAATGAGAAGAATGAGGTAGAAAAAGAGGCAAAAATCTTCTTTGCAGACTGAAATAAATGAGAATAGAAAAGACAGGAGAAGGAATTTAAAACATAAGACATGCTAGAAGTTGTTTGGTTTTCACCAGAAGTTAAACTGAAGACATTGGGTTTACAGAGCTATAGTAAATTAGCACAATAAATGGACCAAGGCTTAATATGTTGTTAGAAATATTATTATGCAATTCTCCTGTAAGATTCTCGGAGTACTTGAAAAGGAAAGAACATTTCTAGTTTCCTTCTTCCTTTATGTTTTTATTCTGTATTATATGGGAATTTTACTTCTAAAATATATAAAATGAAAGTGTATCTCTTTAACACCATTCCTTGCATTCTCCTTCAAAATACTTCTCTGAGCTCTGAATTCTCATTGGGACTATAAATGAGAGCAAATATGTCATTTTTTATTCACAATATGTTAGTGTCTATATTGCCTATGATCCTGGAAGTGTCTGGCTTTGCAATGTTAGGTTCAGTTTTGCCAGATCTAGTTTCAGTTGCTTAAACACCAGTTCATTACGCAAAAAAATATAATAAAAAGCAATTAGAAAACGACAAGCTATAGAGTGAAGCAGAAATTAACAAGAGAGATTTGCATTACAGATGCAATAAATAAAACATCTCATTCTCTCTATTACATTAGGGAACGAAAACCACCTACCCAGTTGAATATGTTAAAATTTAAGTCAAAATATTTTAGTGTCTGATTATACCTGTTGTAGAAACCCCTGCTTGGGTTTCAGTGCAAAGAGGTGAACTTCATGTGTATGTGCTGCATAATGGGTACAGTTTCTTTGTTGTTATTTGTAGAGAGGATGCTTACGATCATTAGAAACAAAGCTTTGATATTTAGTAGCTTATATCTAAACAACTAGCTACCTAGGGTACCCCCATACTCAAATTAGTTTACAAGTCTTCATGGCTTCTTAATGATGCTTCTCCATCATGTTTCTGATCTCAAAGGCAGGAAAATCATAATTAAAGAAATAACTACTTATTTATTTATTTATTTAGAAATCAAGAAAGGTTTAGATTCTTTCCTCAAAAACCTCCCAGCCTAACAGGTTTCTCACTTAGAAAGGCAGGATTTTTTTTCACCTGCCAAAGGCATAAACTTCACAACATTTAGCAACAAATTGGTCTCCGTGTTACCTATGAAATTCAAATGTTAGATTGTACATTGCCAGAAGTTATGGAGAAGGGAAACAGGAAGTTCTACATATAGTCCTCATTAATAAAAAGTTCAAAGGCTAAGCTATTTTTCTTTTACGAAGTTGCTTAAAGCAGTCTGTCATTGATCATCCAAATGCAAGTGTGTTAATGATGGACATGCCCTCTGCATGAGGGCAAAAAATGATCATTTTAATCTGATGATATTGAAGTCTTTAAAAGTTCAGTTTGTAGGGTTTTTATTTTCCAATTCATCATACTGAGTCATATCATCATAGGAGTATGAGACTTCATAGCTGAGAACCATACTGAAAGGGCTATATTTTTCAAGTGAGTATTTCTGCTTCACTTTCTAAGATCGTTTTTCACCATCTTGATACACCTTGTCTGACTCCTTTTACTTGGTAATTTTATTATACCTAGGGTCCTTTGACATCAGGACAGTACTACCCTGATTTTTAATCTTCACGTCTTTCCTGTGGTAAAAATGCTCAAATAGCTTCTCCAACCCGAAATCTCACTGGAAGATGTACAGTGTATCATGCAAGATCATTTGTACAAATATGCTGCAGAGAATGGATGATACTAACATGATCACAGAATCACAGAATTGTTTAGGTTGGACGTTTAAAGATCATCTAGTCCAACTTCCCCTGCCATGGGCTGGGATCTTTCAGTAGATGTTGCTCAAAGCTCTGTCCATCCTGACTTTCAACAATTTTGGGGATGGAACATCCACACCTTCTCTAGGCAATGTATTTAACTGCCATACTGAGAAGTTCCATGTTCAAATCTCATTGTTCAGAAAATCTTCCCTGGTTATATTAGTGAAAATAATATATGAAAATGCAAAATGAACTAATTATTCAGTGAAGGAGGAGTTCTCAATTTCCTCTGTTATCGTGTTTTTTTCTCCAGTTCAGGCTATTACTTCATGAATTCTACTTTTCTCCCCTCTTTCTCTCCTGCCTTGGGAATTTAAGTGCATAACAGTTCAATATCAGCCATTTTACCTAGTGGGGGGTTTTTCCCTCATTTTCTAACTTGTGATGTCTATCACCACCCTTCCATCACCACTATCATTGTTATTCAAAGCTCTGATACTGTTTAAGTCTGATACAGAGGATGATATACAATTGTGTTGATACGGAATAGAAGATGAATGCAGTGAAGTGTAAAGTGGGAGGGAGGTCTCAAAATCTTGAATCGTATCCTGAGACTGCAGGTTACAACATAAGCTGGCAAAAGTCTCTTTAGAAGTGAACTGGAGTTGAGGAATGGAGCAGCTAAAAGAGGGAAAAAAGAGAGAGCAGGAAAGGGATGTGGATGAGATGGCTTCTTCACGAGATTCTGTTGTATCATTTAATTATTTTCAGCTTGTTAGACAAAATATGTTTTACTTATGTTATGCAGATGACATTTGTGCCAGACTTAATTAGGCTATCGAAGTCTGTTGCCAGTTTTAATCAGGTTGTCAGAATCTAAATTCTCTAGAGCCATAATGTAAACAATTCACAACAAGCTAGCAAGTACTGTATGAAACATTGAAACATCTCCAGACATCTGTGAAGCCTTCGGTTGCAAAGCTTCCTAATATTATTTTTTTTTTATTATTATTTAAATGTGGAGCTCAGTTGCTTCTGCAAAATTTGATTGAAGGCTCAAACGTTTTGAATAAATATCAGTCTGTTCCCAGGACCTTTACAAGTTCCTGGAAAGAGCTTACGCTTTGCGTTGAATCCATGCAAAATGTGATGTTTTCAGATAAGATTTATTCACAGTTTTAGGATATGTCAAACTCTAAGAGGAGAGACTTTTAATGTAGCCTTTTAAAGAAATGTGAGATTTATTTTGCAGTTAGTGAGTGCAGTGCCCAAGATTAAATATTGAAACAATATTTCTCAATTCACAAACCTGCCCCAAACTCTGCACTTGACACTATTTATATCCTGAAAATAAGAAAATAAATATTTGGGTTTGGTTTTGTTTCAGAATGTTGGCCAGTCTTGTTTCATTTATTGCCACTATTTATTAATGGATTTTAGCAGCAACTACTAACTTGTGGGTTAAACACTATATTTAAACTTAAATTCAGAACTTTGGAGATACTGCAAAACCTGTAATGATGTTTTTATAGTCCTTATAGAAGCAAGTTTATGCAATTTTCTACAAGGCATACTTCTAAGAAAATCCACTAAACTTTTCACTGAAGAATTTTGTCCCTTAAAACACCTCTTGACCTTTTTTTGCTTTAAAACTTACGCACAGCTACAGTTTGGTTCAATAATTTATCTGTCGATGTCATGAGCTTATTTTCAGTCAATTCACAAATGGAAAAATGGATGTAGTTTATTTAATAGGCAATTCGCTACTAGATCCAGAGAATATCAATGACCCTATACAATAAAGCTTTTTCATCTCTGAAGTGAGAAAAATTGGAGACTTGCCATTGGCATATAGAGTTGTATGAGTTAGGGCTGCTTCCAACTGAGATACAGAGGGCCAGAATCAGTGTTGGAATAATTTGGCATAATTTCATTAAATACAAGTGGAGTTGTGCCCACTTATATCAGCAGCAAATTCGAGAACTTATCCATATGGCTTCTACATTTATAATGGAGAGTCTCCAAAACCAGCAGACCAGAGATGGCAAGGATTAATTCGAGCACATAATTTTTGTGTGCTTTATGTGAATAAAATAGATCTTCTTCCACAGTTGTGCATGAAAAATATTCATACACCTTTAGCAACTATTCTCAAGTTACTTGTTATTAGCTGGATGAATTATTAGCTCTTTGCATTTTGGGAGGAAGAGCTTTGCCTCTTACCTCACTCAAATGTGAATGAGTGGAATGTATATAAACTTTAATAGAAAAGTGTCTATAATTCACAATTAGCTTGTAATTGCTTTTATTTGTTATATGTCTTGAAAACATAGCTTGTTTTTTTCATCAGCCTACATGACTTTCTTCAAAACCTTTTTTTTTATACTTTCTCTCAAAAGTTTATTGGGTTTTTTGTCATTCAATCGAGTTTTACATGCTCTGAAAATAGTCAATAAATGCAGAGGTGTTCATCATTCTATTGCTTCTAAGAAAATGTGTAGCCCTATAGCTTTTATCCAAGTCCATATGCAGTTAATTTCTTCTTCCTACCTCTTCCCATTACACACTTTGGCTGTCACTGTGTCACATATTATATCTAAAAACAATTATTACAATTCAGACTTCAGTCATCATCAAGTTGCAGTACACACCTTCCAAATGTGTATGCTTACAAGAAAAAAAAAAAGGAATTAATTTCTTCTAAAAGGATTTTGAACAAATCAGTGTACTATAGATACTGGAGAATCTCAATCATCCATATTTAATTTTTCTAAGGTGATACCGTTTCCTAATTGTATTCTGCTTCCTAAATATTATGGACTTAGCTGAGTTTACCATTCTTTGCTGTGTCAATATTAAAGGATTGCTGGATTCTTATATGAAACTGAGCCAGTCCTGTTACTACAGGGTTGGTACCTGAATTTCAAGAACTAGCATTACAGTTGACACAGGTTGACAGTCATTTGTTTTCTCAAGAAAAAGGGCAACTGACAAAGTGTGTGAAGACTGAACTATCTTTTTTGCCTAGAGTTTTCCTGACAGGTCAGGTTGAGACATGCAGAAATGTCAGGAAGACGCTGATGGCCAGTAGATACATTTCCTATGGCTAAGAAGGCTCCTGTGTGTCAATCCCATTCTTGTCACAGATATAACATTAATTTCAAGACTTCATTGTTTATATTTTGTTTCTAGTAAGGGACAAAAGTATAGATAGAAATCTATAAAAACGTATTGGTAGTTTCTGTGAAGTTCATTCTGAGTGATAAAAACCTACTTGTTAATCTGTGCAAATGCTTTGTCTCAGGAGCTGAATTTTGTTTTAGTTTTCTGAACCATGATGCCAAGTTATGATCTTGTGATGTTCAATTCTCACTCAGTTTTACATTTAATTAAATAATAGGGTTTAAATTACATAATCTTTTTTTTTTCCAGACTGAATAGTTTTTATTAATTCCTTTTCATTCTTTTTTCTCCCCACAAACCTATGACTTTTCTTACTGATGTTAAATATAAGGCTTTGATTTAAACTTGATTATGAAAAATCCAGAGTAGTTAACACTAAAGTCACTTTCTAACTATGCTGTAGAGAGGCATCTTTCAAATAATCACGTATAGTAGGATAAACTCAGAACAAGAGGAAATGGGTACAGACTTGAATATAAGAAGTTCCACCTAAACATGAGGAGGAACTTCTTCACTTTGAGGGTGGCAGAGCCCTGGAAGAGGCTGCCCAGGGAGGTGGTGGAATCTCCATCTCTGGAGACATTCCAAACCCGCCTGGACACGTTTCTGTGCAACCTGCTCTGGGTGGACCTGCTTTGGCAGAGGGTTGGACTAGATGATCTCCAGAGGTCCCTTCCAACTCCATGTGATTCTGTGAAACAAAGCCAGATGTAGTTTCTTTCCAGGAATACTATCATGGAAATAATTTCCGAAGTAGCAATTCTTCGTTACATTTTTTTTTTCCCCTTCATTTTGCCCAGTGAACACCTCTAAATTTAAATAAACTTGAATACTAACCTCTGTTAAATTATTTTTGATCCACTGAGGCTCCTTGTTTTGAATTCTTTTTGGACATAATTTTACGTATTTTTTCATAAGCCAGAGTGAAAGAAACAGTAACTATGAGTTTATAAATATCCTGGAGGTTATCTACTTGATAGTATTTTCAACTTGTTTGGGAGTTGTGATGATTTTTCTTTGAGCTCACTGGGGTTTTGTGAGGGAAGTTCACGTAAACTTAGCTCCTGCTTGTAACAATGGGATGCTTGAATAGGGTATTGGTTATCACTCAAGTTGATATGGCAACAGGGGCTTGTGTCATCCCAAAACAATAAGCATCCCCCAGGAAGAAAAAAAAAAAAAACACCAAAACATTTTGAACAAATCAGAAGACAAGGACAATGGAAAGAGGCATAAGAGGATAAGGACTGTACCTTCTGTCAGATAGACCTTATGCAGACACAGAAACTGTATAAGTTGTTCAAGGACTCCCAGAGAAAATCTTGTAAAGAGCCAGGAAATATCGTTGCCAAGGCAGACAAAACTTTGTGGTCTCTGTTTGTTTGGAAATATCTGGTCTCTGGTGATTTTTAAATTATTTGATTTACCAGTTCCAGTATTTAGAGCTTGGGAGCAAGAGTTTAATATCTTCCTTCTGTTTTATTGAAAAAGAAAATAGAACCAAAATTTTTACCCTTCTGTGAAATGGTCTTGTTTATTGGGGTATACGGAATATTAGTGTGTTTTTCTGTCTCTCCTGCAGAAACAGTTTTACTTAAATACATTTTTCTGGGGCACCTATGTGAGAGGTGAAACCCTGGGCTCTTTTTTACATTTACTTAGTAAGAAAACACTTTATTGCAATACAGAGCTCATGCAGAATACCTTATCATCCATTAGCACTCAGCAGTAAAGTGGCAGACCTCAATTTCTGTTGTGAAGCCAGTAAGCAAACATGAGCTTTGGTCTCCTTTTGCAAGTTAAGTGTCCTGTCCTGTCCTCTGGGAGTGTGGTATTTCATGTTTCTTACTGCTGCAATTTGAAGATTTTTAAACACTGCTACTAATTTTCAATTAAAATTATTCAAATCAAATGTTTAACTCCCATTCTTTTTAGGTGAGAAATTCTGGAGGATGTTACTTCCATGTCAAGTCAAAATTAACTTTTAGATTTCTTTATTCAAAGACCAAATAGGGAAAAATCAAGCTGTTGTGTAATTTATTGCTCCCATCAGAAGGAAGAGTAAGAGTTGTCTTGCCTTCAAATCTTATATAACATGGCTAAAAACAATTAGAATCATCCAGAAAACAACTACTGTGTTCTTGTAGTATTCCAATTATTATAGAATATTTAATTAAAATAAGTAAAAAAGTTTTATTTTTCTTATTTAAATGAATACTGTAATGCTTTCTATTTTAGAAAGAGCTTAAAAAGAAAAAAACCAAAAAACTATGTGGGCTTTTTCCAAGCACAAATCCAGGTAGGATATCCTCTAAAAGTAACTGGGTTTTTATTTGCAAAAGTAAGCCCTTCTCACTGAAAGATTTCTTTACAGAAGTAAACATTTAAAAAAAAAAAAAGCAATTTTTTCAAGTATGTTCTTTTAAGAAGAAAAATATCATAATATATGTTATAACACTACTTGAAGACAATTATGCATTTATATGCCTTCTTCCAACATCAGAAACATTTGTTAACATTTCAGAATTAATTAGAGCCCTACTATACATGGAGAATTGAAGTCTGCGTAGTCTGCTGGAACACCTGAGCCCTCTGAGAAATTAGTTCTACCTCAGATGTCGCTGATGCCTCATCAGCCTGCTCCAGCGTGAGGGCGCAGGAGGAGCAGGGCTGCTCTATGGGGAGAGGGAGCCAGGAGCAGCTCCTGGGGTCCCAGCTCGGTGGGCAGAGCTGGGGGGGTGTTGAGAAGAGTATCTGCCATTGGCATAGTGCTTAGAGCATCAATTCTCAGTTGTCCTATTATGGAATATGCTTCAAGATTTCTCTGGTGTGAGGCATTATTTGTCAATAAGATGTATTCTAGCTATCTATTTGTGCAATGTTATTTCCAGTTTTCTTACTGCACTACTAGTTCAGTTAGAGCTATTCTGGCTAAATTGCTGAACTTCTGGGACCTCAAAAATGGTCTGCAATGTCTCTTTTTTCTGTAGAATACTGGTCAGTTACTTCCTATTCACCTTCCCATTCGACCTCAATCTCTTCCTGTAGAGCAGCTACCTGAAACTTCTCTCTGCCCGTGCTCAATGTAGAGCTTAAACTATTGTTACCTATTTTCCCAAAACAGAAAAAACGGAAACTTGTTGGAGAAAAACGTAGGGAAAATTGAATAAGAGCAAGAAATATAAATAAAGTATGACAAATCTTTCTTGAGGGAAAGGGGGCCATGCTGGAACAGAAAAGTAGTGGAGGTAAAGATAGCCACAGATATTCTTAATACGGTATCACAAAGGACTGTGAATACAAACAGCACCTAAGGGGGGGAGTGAGAGATGAAATGTGGGGTTAGATGCTGTAAACTTCTGGCATGGGAGGAATGAAGTCTGTGGGGGGAAAATCCAAAAAGAACCAGCAATTGGCATGCTTCTTTGTCTGTAAATTGTTAACTGGGATTGTTTTATTGATAAAAGGAAACATGTCATGGAAAAAATTAGCATAAAAGATTGGATTATAGTATACAGCCTCAGGTAGGAACATCCCTAAAGCCAATCTGTTGTTTCCACCCTCCCCTCAGTGTATGTAGCACAGGTGTTTTGAGTTGGATCACCTGAATGGGATAATTAGCTGATCAGGCAGTTAATTTAAGCAGGCCCTCAACAGTCTTTGTAGGAGATCTATTCATGAGAGGGAAGGTTCTTGTATTTGCCTGTCGAAGGAGCAAGTCAACAACAAAGTTCTAAGTTTACTGGAAAACATCTTATAAGGTGGGTCTGGTGGGTTGAGAGAGTTAGTAGTAATAAAATTAATGAATGAAGCTGAATTCTGAAGAAAAACTTATGAAAAAAAATTTATGTTGCTAAACCTTTGAAAATATTGAGATGAAGCTACAAAAAACCGTTTATCAATGGAGCTGGGGTGTTAGGGGTTTTTTTTTTTGCTTTGATAGTTTACTTTTCAGTTCCTATGCTGATGTGTTTGTATGTGTGTATATGCACAGCTGTGTCTTCCTAGTTTATAAATACAGTGTGCAGCACAACTTGAGCACAAATTTAATTCATTTCAAAGGAGTATTCTGAGGTGCACGTATCTGAAATATCACAAGTATGAGGATGTGTGGCTATTACCTAATACATATAAGAAATGAATGTAAGTATTTTAAAGTTTTGAATTAGTTTTGTGGGTAGATTAATGGTTCAAATAACCTAGCCCTCTACAGGAAAAGTGGGTGCTTCTATGGGCTCTTCAGAGTTGTTTTATTATTATTCTATACTTGGAGCTTTTTCAAGCATTGGAAAATAAAGCTTTAGTTAAAGTATGGGTTTTCAGAAGATATAGAAAAAGGCAGAAGACAGAACCTTACAGAAAGCTCCTTTCTGTTAGCTAAGCGGCTCATGCAGAAATCCCTCAGAGATAAGTCTCTAGACTTATTTTTATGATGATAGCTCACTGAGGATACCAGTTTCCAATTAAGCCTCCAAGAAATTAGCAATATGTTGTGTTTTGGTAATGTGTATATGCTTATCAGAAGAATTATTTTTTTTTAATAAACATGTAAATGTTTCTTGAATCACTGAGGATTAATGATGTACTCCAGCGTCTGAATTTGGGTTCCTCAAAAATCCAAGGGCTGCCATTGAAGTGGTCAAAATTTAAAAGCTGGCTGAATATCCAGAATCGTCCTTATGGTAGTTTTTAGTAATATAGATGTGTTTCTGAGGTAATAAGAATACCATTTTGTAGTAGAATATAATGTATTGAACAGTATAAATAAGGGGGGGAAAATATTGCTTTATTCCTCTACTTAAAAGAATTGCAATGCTATGTGTTTTGCAACCTGCTTTTTTTTTCTTTTTAATTATTTTTGTCTGTGGCTCTGCCTAATTTGAAATTTTCTAGCTGATGTATTGTGTCAGGGATCACTGAAGGACACGGGATAATTGAGTTACTTTCTTGAGGGAGAGTTTTTCTTCCACTAGGAATTAGATTTATGCCTTAGCTGAATTTTGTAGCTTTTGATGTATCTTTATGGTATTCATATAGAGCTGTAACTGTGTAATTTCCTTTAATCCCACATAAAATATTAATTTTGTGCTCATCTTTTATCTTTACAGTGTACTGGATTTATGACCAAAAATTCGAGTGAAGAATTCAAATGCCATGCTTTTCGCAGAACTACCTGGATCCGAGGTAAAACTGTTTCTGTTACAGTTCAATATGGTACCGTTGATCGATTGTGTCTAATTAGCTGGAAACCTGCATTTTCATGCTACTGATAAAATGTGAAAGAATTAACTGAAGCATAGAAGCATTGGGGAAGTAAGAAAAACTTTTATTATTGACAAAAGCAGAAGTTATAAACTAAGCATCTGTGCTTATGTAACAACTGTAGCACACAAATGTTTTATTTCTGTGGTGGAACACTGTAGAGAGATATCATCTAAACTGTATCTGATAAAAGAATATATTTAGAAACAAACTGGTGAATTAATATTGAGTTTGTGAACCTCTATTCTCACTCCTTAACATGTACAGCTTTACTTTTAGTATTCAATTCTTGGTTAAAAGTGTGACATAATTTACAGCTGGAGGGATGTCAATATTCCCAGAATAGTTCTGAAAGTATGCACTGCTTTGTGTTAATGTCACTTAACATGTATTTAAAAGAAAAATAATCTTTCCAGTCTTCTCAAGAGGGACTTGTATCTTTTTCTCCATACCTTAATAAGACTTTTTGAATGTTAGTTTAATTAAAATTGACAGATTACTTCAACAGTGACTTTCAAAATCATTTCAATTAAAGCATAATCTTGGTTTATTTTTATTTTAATATTTTGATTGCCGTTGGTTATCACTGCATTTTCCTTATGACAGTCAAATATTAGTAGCAATCTCCTCTTGACACTGAAGATGATGTATAAAAACCCTAGAGTATTTAAAACAAGAGAGAGCTCCCAGCGCATACTGGTGCTATGGAAACCAGTATTTACTCTGATATATCAACTATAACCTGGCATCTGGATTTGTCAGTGGCTTCACATTTTATATAGGGAAACATGCACTCATTGTAACATGACACTACAATGAAAAAAATGGAGTAAAATCAAAGAAAACCTCACATCATTACATAGAAGCAGTGGAGTTGTTCCTAAACTTGCAGTACGTGATATTTAGTAGTACAGCATTTAGTACAGTTGTGAATGTGTTACTACTGGATTAATTCCTACAGTCAACATCTTGGTAGTGTGTGCTGCTTTGGGGACCAACAAATGAACCCTCTTCTATGTTCCTTACTTTTAAAAACACTGTGGAGAGTGACCAGTTCTCAGGGAGCTGGGTAGAGGAGAAGAGGGGTTTGGGTTTCTTGAATGCCTGAGGAGAGATGTGCTAAGCCATTAAACTGCTTGATTACTGAAGGTTTACACCTTCACAGCCATTCTGACTCATATATTTCTACAGAGATGGAAAGCACAGCTAAAGATGAGAATGAAGTAATTTTAATTTACAGTGGAAAGGAGAACTTACACCCATCCACTGGAAAAGTCTCTGTAAAGATTATTTTTACTGGGTGTTTAATTCAGCTGTAGCTAGTGTAAATAGTACTCGGAGACATAGCTATACTTCAGGCACCTACTTAAAAGAAAAGTAATAGAATTTTCTTTCACACCGTACATGATGACAAAGAAACTCAAATTCTGACAACTGTCCCTTTTTCTTTGAGTAGTTTCATAAAGTATTCACTGGAAGGCCTTTCTGACTAAATAGGTCAAATCACAACTACTTTGGCATTGCTGCCTAATTTATTGTGGGCTAAAATAAATTGTGGGTGCAGGTGGCGATAAATATTTGAATGATAGTTTCAATTATGCATATTACTCTTTATTCAAAACAGGAAAACTACAAATGAATTTTGTCTGTTTCTTTTGTTTCTTTTCCAATACTTGCATGTGTCTGGTGACTGATATATATATATATATATATAAAAAAAAAAAAAAAGATGGTGACTGAAGGACAAGATGGGTCACTGATTGAAGCAATTTTCTATTTATTAATGGACTGTGATATGACCCACTTAAGTGAGTATTCAAAAAATGTGGCATAACACAAAAGAAAAATCAGTTGCTCTCTATACATCCAATATAGCTTCAAACCAGCAAGATTGAGTATAGGCTTAAGAATCAAAAGAAATCAAAAGAATAAAAAATTAAATCAAAAGAAAGGTCTTGCTTTTCTATGCAAGCTGTGCACAGTGTAAGTCATACATGGAGAAGGGCTGAAAAACTTACCTTAAAAGTTTTTCTCTGTGGAATATTCTGGCAATTAGATCACTTTTTATCAAAATGAAGAGGAGTATCCTGGTAACTGCTTTCTGACAGCTAATTATATCAGACCTATGCCCATCTAAAACTTAAGATCATGGAAATACAATTTGGATGTTAAGACATGTTGTCATTGACCAGTGCTATAAAACAGAGTCACTCTTTTTGTCTGATTGTATAAGGTAAGAAAGTTCCAGTATAAACAGACAAGTTAAATGTTTTCTGAAAATTTAAGCAAAGTAAAAGTTTGCTCTATCTGGTAACTCACAACATTCTCTGCAGTGTTATTAAACATCTACTGAAATCATCATACAAGGATGTGATTTATCTGATGCTTAACTGGAGGGGCCTCTGAAATTAGACACTAAATCAATGACTTTCACTCAAATGATTGACTTTGTTATAAAACGAGCGGTAGGTTTTCATAATGATTGATGTTTCAGAGACTCATGGTTGTGGGTAGAACTTCTGTTACTACTTTTTTTTTTTTTCTTTAAAGCATGATTTTAAATTGCAAAGCTTTCACATTTCTTAAATCTGTGTATATAGCATGAAACACAAAATACATTGAAGCTGTGTGTTGAATTAGCAGTGATAGAATCAAGTGGCTTGATTTCAGTGCGCCTGAAATATCTACGGGTTTAGTACAAAACTGTCTGAAGTGACTGAAGTAGTATTACTAGCTTTGGCCTAATGAGAAAACTAGGGATGTACTCGTGATTCTTCTATGTTCAAACTAAATCATCACTTTCCTCATTCCCATCTTTATCTAAGTTTCCTCTATTTAAGAAAAAAATAAAGGGGGAAGAACTGTCAAGTAAACCATGGCACCTGGAGTTTAGGATAGTCAAACTGAATTGCTGCTTTGAATTTTGCTGTTTGAAAATCCTTTAAAACAGACCTTCGCTTTCTCTAAAACAATTTTTCATAAATAAAAAAATAATTATGAATCTTTTGTAAATGTCCTCCAGGCTTTGATAATTTTCATCTCCTTGCCAAGTAAGTATTTGGATATTTTATCCAAATGATGAAACAGTTCCAATAAATTAAAATTAAGTTTGCTGTCTGACTTCGTGTAATAAACCTAAAGGATAACTAGCATAAAAATTCATACAAATACATTGATTTCAACATTGACAAGCTTTCTTTTACTTATGCATTAGATGAAGTGCTGTGGCTTTAACATACTCTGCCCCTTGAAGTCATTAACTCCTGCTCTAATTAATATGTATTTATCAGAATGATGACACATCTTCTGTATTTTGACACTGCTAAACACATAGGTACAGCTGTCTCCTTTTTTTTTTTTATGTCTCTGTAAATCCTGTGAAATTTGGGGAAAGAAAATGAAAAAAGGTCTTAAATTTAGTGAGTCAATGAAAGTTGTTCTTGCTGCTCTATGTGTCCAGTCTGGGATCAGGTGAGAGTCCCAAGGCTTCAGGGCTATTGAGGTAAAGCTCTGTGGAATAAATAGGGGGCATAAAAGAGTAAGCGTCAGGATGACAGCTCAATGAAATGGTTAATGAAAGCCTTTTTCACAGAAGGCTAACAAGTAAAACACCTGCATAGGATGACACGAAGGAAAATGACTTGGACTCAAGTCTGTTGGCCTTAAGTTGTCCCAGGTCTGCTCAGTCATGCGCTCTGAGCCCTTTTCCAACAGAAATGTGTGTGTGTGACTAGGAATTCACCTGCTGTGCTGCTCTCTGAATGATAGGAATACTTGCCTTACAAATGAATGGAAGAATTGTTTTCCATTTCTTCCATAAAATGCCCAATATTATGCCATCCCAAGTGGTTTGTTTTCTTTTTTCTTTTTTTTTCATGGCAGTATTTAATTATATCAGAAAAGTATTCTTTGAAAAAAGTAAACATAACAGGATTTCTCAGTGATGTAACAAATCATCTGTTCTGAGAAGAATAAAATACAGAACAACTACTGTTGTGTGGGGATTGGTAGTTGTTTTTTAAGTTTCTTAGTCAGTCTGTCAACTGAGTTGCTAGTGTTGGATTTGGAGATTTTACCTAAAATCAGGTTGAAGATGCAAATTCAGTGTGTAAATTCCCAGCTTTAGTCATCCTGACAGCACAAAACCCTTCATTTTTAAACATCAGCACAAATTTATCCTTCATCTATCTTGTTCATTAATCTATTATTTTCAAGTTACACTGCCCAAGCACTGGGGAGGGGGGTGTGGGGGATTTTTCAGAACTGTATGCAGGTGATACGGCAATGCAAATCATCTGTAAGTGTTTAGTGCTGGGAATACTTGTGTGCTAATTTGATTTTAGAATATTTGAGAAATGTTTTGAAGCTTATCTGACCATTTGCAATAAACTGCATAATCGGAATTTCTATGAATGGTTAATCATGGCTTTTGTTACCAAAACACTGAAATAATGTTATGACTGAATGATAATGTATTAGAAAAGAAAGATTTTTATGGGCACTGAAAATGTGGCTGAATTACCGCTTCAGTTCTCTCTGTCCCTTGTTGATTCTTAATATCTGTGTTTTTATTAGCCTGCAAGTTTGTCTTTAGGTATCATTCAAGACAAAAGGACTTATGGATACAGAGATTTCTTCGCACATTCCCCATGTAGTTAGAATTTTTCCTGTCTTTCTTCCTAATGACTTAACTCTGGCAACGATTTAAATCAACTGGCTATTTGTTGGCCAAAGGGAATAACCTTTTGGCAGAGAAAGCTTGTTCTATATGTGCTGCATATGTGAGTGTATGCATATATGCATCTGTATCTTTTCTTAGAAACAATACTTTTGATGAAAGAAAATTTGGTGTGAATGATGGTCTCTGTGCACTCAAAAACACCTGCTCTGAGTTCTAATTTTGGTACTTCAGAGATAGCAAAGTGGAAGAAGGAATAAATATGATGTGTAGTGTCCCACCCTCTCATACAGAATAATTTCTGTCTAAGTATTTAGTTATTTTAGACCCTAGCTCTGCAAAATACTAAAATACATAGCAATCTGAGTGGAAATTTATTAAAATCAATAGTACTACACTACTGAAATAGGTCTGGTATAAGTGGGATAAAAGGGTTGTAGTAGTGGTGGGAGGAGCCTATCTAAATTACTGGGGCGGAACCGAACTCAAAGAAACCAAAAACTTTTTTTGAAGATGTTTGTTAAACTTTTAGTCAGAAAATAATACTAATTTCAGTGAGGTAAGCTTATCTATTTCTTTTGCTACCATCTTCAATATTTTGTCATAGAAAAACAATAACGGCTTATAAAAATAGACTAGGTTCACTTGATCTTTGCAATGGGTACATTAAACAAAAACTTGATACAAATTCACTTTTTTGGGAGACTGGGCAGATTTGTTTGGCAACTGAGTACATTAGAATGGTAGTACCGCTTCTGAAACCAAATAGGAAAAACCATTATTACTTAGGTGAAGAGGATTCTATTTTAAACTGGAAACATATTTTTCACTTTCTAGCTTCTGTCATCTAAGCTTTTTTAGCTAATTTCCTGTTCTTGATAAGCTGAGGAGGCTTGAGAAGCTGACTTTTACAATACTAATAACTGAAAATAATTTGTTTAGACTCTCCAGATGTATTGGAAGTATTCAGTAATCTGTGCAGGTTTGAAAGTTGACAGAAGAAAATTTCTGTTCATGTGAGATTTATAGCATAGGACTATAGCTACTGTAATATCCAAGGGGGGAGAAAAATGGTCCTATATTACTGATGTAGACATTTTATGTTACATATCCTACTATTGCACAGGTAATCTGTTTTTGAAGAACAGTAAACTTATTTTGAATTTTCCTTTTGGGTGAAAAACTTGCAATATAGCCACATTTACACAGAAACCATTCTTTTTTAGCTGTGTGGCTTTATTACTCTAGGCAAGGGGAAAAAAATTAAGATGGCTTTGAAACATTTTTATTGTAAGTATCGTAATGTTCTATGAAAAATGTCACCAAGACTTTGAAGTGGAAGACAAAAGATAACAGGTAATAACTTCCGATAAGTAAGAATTAAAGTGACTTAACAAACTCTTAATTAAGGTTATTTATTTAAAAGTAAAATTTCCTCACAAAATTTAGTGAATCAAATGCCTCTGACTTGCAAAGGGTAATTTCTCAGACCTCAGGCTGTGATCTATCAGGTAAGGCTGGTGTATCTAATGTCAGGATTTCTACTTAGCAACTCAGTTCTTGCAAGAAGGTATTTGAAGCTGTTGAAGAACTCTGTTTTTCTAGGAGCAGTGACTACAGCAATGGAAATACTTTTACAAAGGATAGTTTGTTTTAGAATAAAAGAAAGTCATAGAAGAGATGTAGCTGGACAAATAGATATTTTGTCAACCTACATATATGGATAAGAAACAAGTCCAGTTTCTTAACTCTTCTACTTTTTCATAGGTAGCGTATTCCAGAGTCAAAAGAATAAACCCGCTCCTGAGTCTAAATGATCTTTTATTGCCATTTTTAGTCTAATTCCCCTTCGTACTAATTACTGGCTTCATCTTCCCACAGACAAAGGGAAGTCTCCAAGAAGCTCTAGGGACTGGCAAGTGCCCAGACACACATACAAGTATTTCTAATGCCTCAAATTTGTGCCTGTCAATGGCAAATAGGTGAAAAACTGTCCCTAGTAATCCAGTTGCTGTCATTTCTCGCAATAGCATGTCACTTGAATTCTGTAACAAGTCCTTGCCAAAATCAGACAGTAGTGACCCTACTACTGCTGTGAAAACATGTAACATGGCATCTGGTTGCTTGCTTTTTCCTTAGATTTCCTAAAAATGATTCTGTGTCCAAATATAGAATTATGGGAGATTTATCCATTTTGAAGAAATTAGTAGCAGGTTAACATTTCTGTAGCCACTTTTTTAGCACGCTTGTTTCTTAGACAGTGAATCATAAAAATAAAACAAATAGTAATGCCAACCAGGAAAAACAACGTGTTTCCTGGCACGTTTCAAGATTGGATGAGATATATTTGTTAATATTCTCAATTCATTCTGTATTTTTAATCTAATTGTGGTATTCTGTTTTGAACCTAGATATGCTCTCATACAAGAATACCTTATCTCTTTTCCATAAGCATATTTTTAGCTGCGTAGCAATTTCTTTTTTTATATAGAAGACCACTCCATCACTTTGTGTTTGAACTTCTTATTTTCACAAGAACTGAAGGTGTGCAGACTACCCTTTTATTTTCATATACAAAGAACAATCAGTCTCTGAGCTATAATAGGTACTTATAGAACAGAAAACAAAAACTGAGGTGGTGTAACGTCTCTGGTGAATAGGCTGCAGCTTTTTAGTCTTTGTGGATGGAGGATATTCTTTATAAGCAAAACTTTTCAACAGAGGAGCTGTAGCACGCTGTGTCAAGTCATGACAAAACTAAATTTGAATCCTGATGCCTGAATTCTTGCTGGAGCCTAACTTCCCCCATTCTTTTATTAGGAATAAAACAACAAAACTCCAAAGCTAATTCTTAAATTAATAACCTCTCTGTATTTTAGAGGAATTTTTCCTATATGTTATTGTTTAATGTACCCTGTTACTGCCTTTTTCATGAACTGTTTGTTAGTGAGGATGTGTTAAGAAAAGACAGAGAAGAAAAAAAAAATTGCCCTAGAATTGTTAAGAGAAGTGTAGAACGAAGCTAAAATATTTGTCTACTTAGAAATGCAAAACAACTGGTATTTGAAAGATGCCACTGTGTTTATTGATTTTTTTTTTTGCATTATCTTGTTTATTTTGATGTACTTTTCTTTTAAGAACAATATCTGCATGCATAATAAAGGCATACATTGATTGATCTGTCCCATTAGAATGATGTATAATTGTATTAAGAATGGAGTGTTGGAATGTGATGGTTTATAATGTACAGGGTTGTAAGCTGTGGTTAAGACTATTGTAGGAAACAGGTGGTGAACATTAACGTTTGAAGTCAACAGGAGACAGAGAAAGGCAAGGAAAATGGAGCAAAGGCCATGACCTCCCTCCTACACCCAGCATGTGGTACTAACAATACAACAAAATTGCATCTGAAACTTGTAGGTCTTGCTTTGGATTTTTAAAGTGAGCTTTACTTGTGGTGGTTAGAATTCTGACAGCACAAGTATAATTCTAAAATCTACCTAGCTCTTTTTTTTTTCTTCAGGAAAATTCAGAAAACACTTAGTCACTAAAGCACTGTCAGATTTATCCCAAACAAATAAGAGATTTTAGGATACTGGATTCCTAGTCACAGGTTTTGTTCCACACCCATCCTGCCACACACCTGACCCCACCCCGTGCCTCAGCTTAATCCCTCAACTCTCTAATCAGTAATTTTCTTCAGCTATCTTTGTTACTTTTTATATCTATTATTCTTCTGTGAGACATTTTGATGGCTAATTAGTTTAAAGTTCAAAGTTTCTATGTTAAGACTGATTTAGCCATACTGCAAAGCTTACGGTTTTGGCACTAGCAGTAGATTAATAGTGTTTTACAGAAAACTTAAAAGCGTTCAGTGTGTTCACCCTTCCCCCACCACAAGAATATTTTTGAAAGCTTTATTTACTCTTTTGAATAATAAAAAAACAAACAAAATGCACCACAACTCCAGTGAGTTTCTAGCACTTTCCTATAAAAAAAGTCAGAAGCTGAAAATGAGTTTCCCTCGCCCTAGATAAGTGCTGTTACCAAAACGTTTGTTGGTCCTCTTAAAGAAACGCTTGCTATTCTGGGCAAATTTTTAGCTTGAGTTTATTGGTAGGTCATTTCTGGCTTCACTTGCTGTCCTTAGTGCTCTTGTTTACCTACCTGGCTAATGAGATGTGGTGGTAACACCATGTCATTGTTTCAAGGATATGGTGGTACTGTGCTGTCCAGAAATCTTGGGTTTGTCACGCATTTACATCTTCTAGAGTGCTAAAACAAATTCTATGGAACTTGTCAAACACTTTGTTTGCCCTTACCCCCCTACCCCAAGGCTCAGGCTTGGCAAAACTTATTTGCCAAGCTCTAAACAGTATAGTGGTACTTTCTGTCTTTTTACATAGTTAAGCTAATGTATTCTTATGTTGGTACAAAAAATGGAAGGTGTATACTTATTTTCCACAGGACTTGAACTCTTTGTGATGTTTATTTCTTGACTGATATTCCAAGGAACAATATGTAGCTGAACTATAGAAGAAACCTTTTAAAATCCCAGTACCTGTTTCTAATATTATTCTCTCAATACCCCTTCTCTACCTCCAAATAAAAATAAAAAAAAGACCAAAAAATGTCCTCACTTCTCGCTTGAAAGCGACAAGTTTGCTCTCACAGAACACTTAAACCTGTTCTTTGGTTTGGAGGGAGAGGAAAAAAAATATGATTCATAGCAGCAAAACTTCTGAGTTCTGACGCGGCATCCAAAATGGTTATAAGAATGTCATGAAGACCCTTCAACAAAATATGTGTGTTAGATTCTAAGAACTGACTGGTGTGACCTGAGCACTTTCTAATGCACTATATCTAGCATTCAGTATGTAGCTCTAGGCAGCAGAAGATATGGGATGGAGATGTTATCACTGAGCTCAAAAAATGGGACTTTCTGTGATGCGTAGGTGAAGATTGTCAGAGATGTTCAATGTGGCACTCTTTCTGCATCTCACTTTTTCTACAGAAGCTTGCTTCCTGGTGTATTTAGAACTATGTTTCTTGAAATAAGACAGAAATGTGTTTTATTTGTTTCCATATTATTTGCTTTTAAAGACATCTATATATTATTCCAAATTACCACACTTTCTTAAGTCTTAGTGACTGCATGAAAAAATAGAGACAAGCATTTTCTTTGCCTTGAATTTGATTATTAAGATGCATTTGTAAGATTGAGCTAGGGAATTTGAGTACAGAGTCACTGCTGACACTAGTCAGAACTTTTTCAGAGGGAGCTCAAGATACTGGCTTTAAAGTTAAACACTGGCATAAGCATTTATGAGTCTTTGGAAGATTCTTTTTAAATTGTATATTTGCATTTGCAATTCTACATTAAGAAATCATCTTTACTGGCATCTCTTATACCTGAATACTGATAAAATACTGGTGGCTGTGTATCTGTCTCTAGCTCATGATGATTCTGTTAATAAACTTTCCTTTCTGCTGAATCTCAATACAAAATATCAATTTAACATCATGTTTGAATCGGAAAAGGACTTTATCTTGTCTGTTAATCATAGTTCAGGAGTTGTACTCAACAAAGTATGTTGAAGATTTGATTTCCTAACTGATCGTATGACTGTCTATGAGTTCTGCTTGTTCCACCAGCCAAAATGAAACAAGTCCTGCAGAAATTAATAGCGTAGGTGTGACTTCTGTAGATTCCTGGGGTGTGTGAGGGAGTGGGGAGAAATTTCCCTGAATATTCAGGAAGGGATTCTGATAAACTAAACTTTTGTTTTGCTGAAATTGGTTGCAATCTTGCTTTTTTGACTGTCTGCAGAAGCGAATTAATTTGCTAGTCTCAGGTAAACTAGCTTGTTGAGCCACAATGGGTAGTCCTCTTATGCAACAGAAACAACCAGACCAGCTTTTTCTTCTGTTGTGCACAAGGTCCTCAGATTGTCTTATGGAGCTACTGGCTGACACAGTGACCATTGATACTAGAGCTTGGCATTTTCTTTCTTATCCTATGTGTGATATAAATTAGAATACAAAATAAGAAACTGCTTTCTTGAGTATTTATTATGCTGTTACAAAAGCATGAAAAGCACATTGGTATCTACTTCCAGAATGTAAGAATGACTTTTAATATCTTAAATACTGCATTATTTATTAATAGTTTATGTACTTAATCAGCAAAATGACAACTAGAAATCTCTTCTATGACTAAATAGACAGTTACGTCTCATGAAATGTATGAAAAGATATGCACCTGTTCCACTAATTCATTGTATGGTTATTACACGCATAAGCATTTCCCTATAGTTTTAATAACCAGATTAAAAAAAAAAGCTTCCTCTGCTGTGTCCAGTATGTTCAAACATATTTTTAATTCTTTATAGTATATTGTTGAAAGCCTATTTTACAGAAGAATTGTAGCTCTTCTCAGCAATAGCACCCTGTAGATGGTAAAACTTTAGTAAAAGAAATTACTGGGTCAGAGACTCCCTGAGCATACTTTATATTTCATATGCTAGAAATCTAGGAAAAAATTTTTGTGTTTCCAAAGGCATCCATGAATGAAATGTGTTACTTTCTGGTTTTGTCCTTTCTACTTAAATTATTTTTCATCAATTATGCACATCCAAGGAAAGCTCCAAACTTTGCGGCAAAGCCTGAGAGATGCTCTCTTCTAACAATGTGTGGGCCAGAGCACAATAAGTGGTTTTGAGTGAAAACACCTGTCTACTTATATGCATTGTACTATCCCACTGACCAGCCCGCTGGTATGAGTTTGGGCCCCTTGTTTGCACTTTGTGCTAGTGTGGGCTATGAGATTGCATTGTATTATACTTTTCACAGCCATTTTTCATGCTACTGGCTTTTTCTTTGGGACATTTTACATGTTAATGCTAGGAAAGAATGATCACGTTATAAGCGTACACAAACAAGACTAGACACAACTCAAAAGTACTTGTAGACACATATTTCTACTTATACTAAAACTGAATGTTCTTCAGTATTACAAAGTCGTACAAATTTCAGCTAGTTTTCAAATTACTTGTAAACTATTCTTTTGAACTGTTGTCATGAAGACACTTATCTAATGAAAATCATTCAGCCAGGAAAAAAACAAGCCCAAAACAATGCAACTTCTAGCATTCATTTTCAAAGCTGGCAAATACTAGGTTTAATTTTTATATTTGCTTATTGATCCTATATGGAAATGATGCATTGACATTTTTGGATAAAACTAATCCCAGCAGTTATCCGTATGTTTGTTATCCTTGTCCCTATCATTAAGAGACATTCCAAAAATGAATGCTTGTTAACAGAACTTGTGTGAAACTCAAGTCCTTCAAGAGCATAGAGGTAATAGTCAGATTTCTCTAGAAAACTGTTATAAAATTATGACACTACTTCATAATGACTTGTAATTTTTGTTGCAAAGAGCTTGTATAGAGCAATTAGAGCTTTTTATAGAACAATTGAGTTAAATATATTCAGTGCTTTTTGACAAAAGTAACACAAGAATGTGGAAAATAAAATATTAAGGATTTTCTAATACTTGAATAATGGATTGAAAGATCGTTATCTCTTTTAGTTTTGGGTAAAACAAGAACAATTTCTCAGGTGATATTTGGTGGTTTAGAGTGTGGTCAGCATTCTGCAGATTTTTGTTTAGGTAATCTGTTGCAAGCAGATCTAAGTATCTCTGTGAAAACCATCTAGTTGCTTAAAGCTAGCTTTTTTTTATTCCCAGAAAAGCAATCAAGTGTTATGCTCAACATACTGTTGTGGATCTGGTGACCCCTTCACCTTTCCTTGAATACTCAGGTCTATGAATAATATGTTCCACATCAGCACGTCTATGAATCAACTTCAGTGTGCCTTACTTTGAGCTCACTCTTGTAGAGAATATAAAGTAAGTTTAACAGGAGTTGTCATCATCCAGTGGAGCTGCATCAGGTCATGATATATGATAAAATGCAGACTTTTTTCCAGGGAAGAATCAAGGAGACAAAAATTTGTGGGTGTATTTAAAAAAATGAATGGAGCTAACCTGCTTATTACTATTTCCAACACCTCAAATGAACCGTATCTTCACACGTGGGGTGTGAAAAAGCTCTTTTTCTAAAAAGATACGGTGAATAAGTATTTTAATGCTGTCTGGTTTTTTTTTGCTCATGTCCATTTACAATGTGCCAATGTACCAGTATAAAAAGTATTAAATTGCATGTATCACCTGCTGATCCCCTAATTTCAGCTCACAGTATGATGATCTGCAGACCTACACTTAAGTGGCCTTACTTTCCAAATGGCCACCACTATGACATACACTATATTCTCTTTGATTCACAAAAAAGAGGAAATTTCTCTTTTTTAATTTTTTTTTTTTATTTATTTTTAACATAGCTGTTCTAGGATTGCTCAGTTTTGTTGTCATTTTGCTTAGCTTGTAGATATTGAATACTTGTGAAGAGATTCTGCACACTTTCTTCTTGGAGAAATATGATATTTCTACAAATACTTTTAAAAGTAGGTCCTTTCTGTATTCTTCTGGACTGTCAAGCAGAATATTTCTGAAATAATTCTGCTTTGGAGTAAGAAGCTATAAATACAGAAACTACATAGTTTCTTTTTGTTTCTGATAGGATTTGGTGGTGTTGGGGAGGTGGGATTGTGAGATTAATAATAATTTTATTTCAGAAGAAAAATATTTTTGATTCTCATCCCTTTGCTGTAAAGGTAAATGGAAAATCTGGATATTTTTTTCATGTATCAGACTTGTTTCACTGTGTAAATAGGTAGGATTATGTAATACTAGAGTAATGTTTCCATAAGGCTTAGAGTGAATTTCTGCAAGTTACTGATCATCTACGTGTGAAATGTTAAGTCTTCCTCCATTGTAATTTCCATTGATGCTTCTCAGTACAGGCCTTAAATATATTAATAAACCTGAGAGGCTAATGAATCTGCAACAAGCTTGTTTTGGGACTATGTTTCCACTATATGAACTATTTTAAAGCTGTATCTTAAAACAATGCAAAGAAAACACTTTTCATGCTTAGAATTAGTGAGTACTTATGTTATCTCTACTTTGAAAATGGACAGTATATACATTTTAATTAGCTGACAGAGTAGCTTTTGTGGCAAGAGCAGGCAACTAAGAGTACTTTATTTTTTTTTAAGAAAACTGCAATAGTACCTGAAACAACTACGGTTTAGATCAAATCTGTTGTTTTGAGTGTTACGTACGACTACAGGAATCTTGATAAACACTATAAAACCTATGAGGAAGATCCATGTTTATGTGTACAAATGTTAACGGATGTACGTATCATTTGCTCAAGCATGCTAGAAGTGTTGCCTCTCAAAATCTACTTTGGGGGCGTATATATAGCTTGCAAGTCAGAAATAGGCAACAGAACTTTAAAGGGCTGGTAATTAAACATAATTATACCTTAGAACAAGGATTGAGGTATATGACAGGAAATATATTTGGAGAAGGGGAATACATTTGATATGTAGGAGTACTAAATCTGGGCTTTCTTATAATCCTGAATGCATTACACTAAAGTTTTTCACTTGAATGAGTGAATTATTCTCTTTTTCCTTTTAATATCACCTTTGCTCTGTTTTTAAGATCACGCATTCTTATAGTGTGTATTATTAAGCGGTTGTGTTTTCGTTACATTTTATTCCTAGACCTTGGTCTAGACACATGATTTGTTAGTTTCTACCTCTTGAATGTTCTATTTTTCTCTGTGCTTTTTATTGCGCCTCTATTTGGAGGAATAATAATGTATGAAAATGTCTTTCCTAATGACAATTCAGTATTTTATAGAAATATAAGTTCACTTACTGTGAACTCTTTTCTTTCTTCCTAAATGTCCTGGGTCTAACTCAATCAGTTTCTTAGAAAATGGCAGAAGGCAATGATGTTTGAGAATCCTTTTTTTTTTTTCTTTCTTCTCACTATCACACTTAATAATGGTTACCAATTTGGGTTTTCAATGTTATCAGGCTAGATAGTGGGCTGTTTAGGACAGAGTTTGTAATTTACTTGTATCTGGGGATCCATTTTTGTCCGCATGTCATTAAGATTATTGCGATCTACAGTAATGTAGTTTTACAGTATTTTATACAACTAATATGTGCGTGCATATACACCAGGAGTGACTGGTTTCTTAACTCAATACACTTTTATAGTTCAATCAAATGACTTGCACAAGCATATGCACATGATAACTGGATGTACGTAAATAATGCATATGGTTATGCTAGTGTTTCACTGCAACTAACAATTATAACTGACTCCAATGTCTAAGAAAATAAATTAATATATGCACATCGTTGTTAATTTTGATCATGACCTTGCTGCTGCTACCACAGCTGCTATTTCAGCCATTCAATATGAACAGCTAAGAGCGCTGGCCACTAGCAAAATCTGTTTAATATGTTCATTATAATTCTGATGTGCCCTTCTGAAGGCTTATTGCTGACTACGCTTGAAGATGATGCCAGGAATTTTAAAACAGCTTACTCTAATTTTGTCTCTATTTGTGAAATGTTTCAATTTTGTTCCTTTTTCTTCCACTGTTTCGTGGGACAAGTATAGTTTGGTACAGTACACTCTGAATGTGTACTAAGGACCAAATATTCTCATGGTGATTTATAGATAGAATGACAGTTCTAGCAGTAGTTGTAGAGCTCTGAGAGCATGGCATAATGGACAAATAGATGGTATCTCAATCTATGAGGAGTATCTCACTGGGGGAGGGAGGGAATAAAAAGATGAAAGTATGTGTGTCATTAAAATTGAGTAAAACATGAGGTTGGAGGAAACTGTGAAAAGAAAATATCCTAGAAAGAAGAAGCAGTAACACAAATAACATGCTTGACGTTTTTTCCCTAGCAAAATTCCTCCAAACTACTTGTATGTAGTACACATAAAACGTGCAGTTTAGGTTCCAAGGATGAAGAAATACTCTATTCTCAGAATAACAAGCTGGGAGCGTTGAACACTGAAAATCTTCAAATTGCCCATTTGGGAATGCATCAACCTTGCGGTTTGACTGGTGCACTTAGGAATACAGAAAGAGTTCACTCTTTGAATTTATTTGGCTCTATAAGAATCGGAGTAAAACTACATTTTTAGACGATCAATTCTCACTGCTTGTTCTTATGTCTGTTTCAAGATCACTTCTCTTGTACTTGGCTACTGTTTACTATCTGGCTGCTTTGCTGTCAGAACTGTAAAATCTTGAAAGGATGTTATGCGTAACAACCATTATATGAATTGATTAAGACTTGTAGCTTTCTAGAAATCAGCTTTTTAGAAATTATTTAATTGTTTTCAAACACTTTTCCCTAATGATAATAGTAAAGTCGTTTCCTGTCTTAGTTTCTGGTATGTTTCTACTTCTGAACTGGGATGGAATCCTACAGAGCAAGTTACCAGAAACCAAGGGCCGGATAACTCTCATGAAGCCAGATTTATTTTATTTTTTTTAATCCAAGGGGTTTAAGTATTTATATAAGCTTGCAAAAGTATCGTTGGTGTCTTCCCTCCTCCCCTTACCCTGATACTCGTAACTTTACACCTTTTGGAGTTTCAGTCAGTTTAGCCCACCTATTTCTTAGGTTTTTCATTTAAGTTCAAGTCAAGAAGATTTGAGCAGTCATTTTGGAAACAAGTAAACAAACTATCTGAATTGAATGATGAAGAAGCTGTTGATTTTGTTGGTTTCGTTGTAATAGAGAGAATTAAAAGAATTACTAATCGCTGTTCTAAAGAGCTTTTACAAGTAGGGAGAAAAATCAAAATTTCAGTATGAAGAACTATGACGTATGTTTCAGTTCTAAGTATGTTTTACTTTTGACATAGAAGACCATATAAATGTAAAGGTAATATTTTTCAAAATTAATTTAGAGGGTGAGTGAGCTTTTTTGTAGCTTTTTTTTGATAAATGACTAAATTTGTTGGTCAAAAAGGAAAAAATTAGTAGCAAGGTTTTGGAGACCACTCTACTATGTTTCAGTGATGACCTGGAATAATCTGCTTTTCTATCATTGGTCTCTTGTGACTAGAAAGTGCCAATGAGAAAGGACTGTGCCAGTCCTAGCTTTTGGGTTGGCATTTTCTTTTTTTCTGCTGAAAAATATGCACAGAGTACTGACTTATTCTTATAGTAAGATCTAACACTGCCACGTGGCAAAATGTGCACCCGTTCCTTGTTAGCCAGTGTTCTGTCTTGTGTTCTGCACTACCTGAATTAATTACTACTGCTAAGGCACATTTTCTCATTTCATCTTATGATTATTCCTTCATAAGTCTGGTGTCTAATTCAGCTTTTGACATAAATATGATGGCAGAAGTCCAATGTTCAATTAAGATGCATCTCCTGTTAACTAATGGTTGAATTCTGTATTTTGTAGTCAGGTCTTTAAAGGTTTGAGATGCTTTGGCTAAATTCCAGTTACCACAGCTGTTTCTCTCCTTTGTCTTTAAGATTTTGCTAAGCAGTTCTTAATTTCAAGGACAGTTTTGCCCTTGAGGCTGAAGAGGGGCAGAACATACCCCTGGCATTGTACATCCTCGTGACTTTTTCAGTGTCTGTGTCACCGTCTCCGTCAGTGTATTGATACTGTGTTTTCTTGGAGGACTTTGTACCAACAAAATAATTGGGTTTTAAACAGTTCATCTCTTTTTTTGTTGTTGGTTTTTTTTCTTTTTTTCTTTTTCTTTAAAGAATATCAGATCTCTGGTACAACGGGAAGTATTGTCCATTGAGCAGAGCAGTTGGATGATTTTGGGTTACAGTTCTTGAATGTGTTTTACAAACGTGACTTTCCAGTAGCTGCACATACAGGAAGGCTACATGCTTAAAGAGGGGAACAAGTTTGCAACTTCTGTTACTGTTTCAAATTTCTCAATATGATTATCACTATCAGTTCTTGTTGGTAAAGTAACCTGAGATTCTATTCTGATTGTTGCTAATCTTTAGTCTTACTGAATTTCAAAATAATGGGAAGGCGGAGAGAGAGTCTGAATACTGTTGTTAAACCAGAAAAAAAAAAAAAATTGAGCATGTTCTCAAGAGATTGTTCCTGCTGATTCTTATTTTCAGTAAGATTGGACTTCAGTTTCCTAAATGGGATTCCTAGATGGGAACACTTCACTAGTTGGCAACTGAAGACTTAAGTATACAGAAGTCAATAAATTGACATGGTGGTGTAACACATTAAACATGCACTAGTGCCACTTGGACAGATCCTTGTACTTTAGCATAGATTGTAGTTAAGTTAATTAAGTTCCATTCATATCTGTTTAAATGAAGTGCTCTTTATCAGAGGTTGTGTACTAATTCTTTGTATTTCTTTTTCTTTTACCATTCAACCTGTATTCTAATATAGTGATGAGAGGTCTCAGCTTAAGATATCATAACTAGCCAGATATACGTGGGCATAAATACAGTGGTGAACTCAGTTTTCCTTAAGATTGGTGGGTTCTGCTGTCAAGACTTTTCTGTGACAGTATTAAGCTTAATTAGGGGGGAAAAAACCCAACCAAAAACAACCCTAAAAAACCAAATCAAAAAACCCTCAACTCTTCTAGGCTTTTACATAATTGAGGGCTTCTCAAATAAATTTTGGGACTATTTTACTGAGCCAGAGAAGAATTGGATCAAACTTAAGGCAACTACCAAGGTGGTTTTTAGATGTTCCTGTTATCCATAACTACTCATGTAAAAAAAATTATAGTTTAAACATGCATATTTTCCTGTCCAAAATGCAGAAATCAATAAAGGAAAAGTAGTTTTCAATTTAATATGGAATAATATATTTAAAAATATAAACAAATCTTCCATATGTTTTATTAAATTCCAAATTCTGTGAGGATTATTGCCAGCTGAATAAAAGTCAGGCATGAGGTGTTCCTCATTTCCTTCAAAACTATCTTGATCAAGGCAACTTTTAACACGCCAAATATATGCCTTTGAAGCTGATGTAAATGATATATCAACGCACTTCTAAATTCAACCTTTTCTGCTGTTCCCTGAAACATCCAGGTACATTAGTTGTTTGGCTGGGTTAGAGGGCTATATTACTTTTTTTTTTTTTTTTAAATCTTTCAATGCAGAACTCTATATTTATTGTTAAACCTTTTAATGAGGGGTGAATGGACCATTTCATTTCTGTCAAGTTTTTATTGTGTGTTTCAGGTTCAAGCTTCTTTTCATCATTCATTAAAATATTTTTTCTTGATTTGTTTGACATCCTGACATGGAGTACTACATGTATGAAGCTGATAAAATATGTGGGTTTATACTTACGTGAAGGCCTGAAACTCTAGTTCTTTGCTATTTGTCTAACAGTCCTTGTTATTTTGTTTCCAGGGATGAGTTAGCACTGGGTAAATGGCAGGAAAGGGTTTTTCTTTCCCTCCCTCCCTTCATTCTTTGGATATTGAAGAGACATGCTGTATGGCCACAGTATTTGCCTTCATGTCTTTACATAACTTCCAGTACTGTGCTCAACTATGTGAAACTAAAACCAGCTTACAAAACACTCTTTCTTTCCGTAAGTGCTCACAACATCACAAGACAGATGCCAGAAAAGGTCCTGTGTGATTCTGCTAGCACTGAGCCAGTACCAAGTAAAGCTGCTTCCTAAAAATATTCTCTGACTGTGCTGCTTTCCAGTGGATTATTATTTCCAGTCAGGTCAAGCACAGACCTTAAGTAGAAAATGCAGGGTTCTGATAGTACACTTACATGATTGGATACTATTTGGTAGAATAATTATCTTATAAAATGCAATTTTGCCCATTGTGGTTTAACATCTGTCAGAAATGCTTCTTTGTTTTATAGTTGTATGTAACTGATACCCATTACCTGCTTTTTTGCATAAAAGTTGCTATGAAACTTCTGAGAATAATTTTACTTTGATACTTTTTTGCTCTTTCTTTAATTTAATTGCTTGAACATAGGTCTGAAATTTCAAAAGCTGCCTAAGCGTTCTGAATGCTCAATTTCCATTAATTTTAAATCTCTTAAGCAGCTTTGAAAAATTTAGCATAAAGACTAAGTCACCCTAGGGTGACGTTCCTACTCTGCTGAAGTTGATGGTAAAATCTACATTGACTTGAGTGGAACTGGGGCGTTTCCCTTACATGGTGGTGGGGATAAGGCTGTAAACTAGTCAAAAGTCCATTAATTTGACAGAACACTGAAGCACATTCTTAATGTTAAGGGAGAGAGTATCTACTCATTTTAATGAGGCTAATCTCCTGCTTAAAGGTAGATACCTTACTACTTTCACAGAATAAGAGTGTGAGATAAGGTCACTTTTGGTCTCATTATAGTTGGAAAATTTGCCTAGATTGTCAAGAGGCACAGTGCTGAAACTGCATGAAGCAAAGAGGATTTGAAATTCTTCCTCTTTAAATCTGATTTCTCTTTTTCTCTGAACATAATTTTTAAAAGGAAAGGTTAAATCATCTCAGAAGTAGATGTTTGTCTTAAGTAGGTAGCGGGTATGGATAGCAAAACCATCTAAAATACAAACTTGCACGGTGACAATCCCTGAAAATTTAAGCATAATTTAATAGGGAATGTATTTTCAATTGGGAGTATTTTGGTTTATACGAATATACTCCCTTTCAAAAAGTTTAAGAGGCATAACTGACATCACTTTTGGAGGGAAGTAAACTACAGAAACTCAAATAAATGCCACTTTTTGTAAGCTCCAGTATGGCCAGTATTGTTGAGTAGCAATTTGTGACAAGTTATGCATATGCTTTCTTAACATGCTTTGCTAGACCTAAGGGCCACTGAATTTCATTAGCCTCTGAGGTATTAAATAGCAAAATTCTTTCTTGGATTTCCCTTCTTATTAAGATTTGGAATGTATGTAATGATAGAGTTCTTATTTCATGGTAAATGTAGGGTTTTTTCTATGATTTATGCAGATCAAAAATGTTGAAAAGCTGAATAGAAATAATGTTAATCTGCCCTTCAACTTATATGAGCTTTTCTGGACCCTGTTTTCAATGTCTTGCTATTTTTTAAGACATAATAATGAAACTTGTCCCACTGTCTCGCCTTGCCCCCCCCTCCCCAAGCTAACACAAAACAAAGCCAAAAGGACCCAACATTCAAAATTAAATCTTCAGTCATTAGGCTTATTGAAGCATAATTCTGTGTCTGTAAAATAAAAGAAAAGAAAGGTAACAGTTAAATTATCCATTACTAATCTGAGGAAAAAATCCTAGAATGACAATGTGACTAATGGAAGTGCTAGTTTAAAAATATCACAGCCTCAATTAGACTATTTAATTTACACTCTGCTTTTTGTTTGCTCTGCAAAATCTTACAGAAGTCATTAAGGATATGGTGATGGTTGCTCTTTTTAAGTTCTGTGATATATCTTTATATATTAGGATATAATATTGACAGTACCTACTGTCACTGACATTGACATGTACCTACTTTATATTTCTAACTTTGAGACCCCAATTTCACTGCCACACTCTGCAGTTCTGCATCAAACAAGAATCTGAAAACCAAACAAAAGCATTTCTCTATCATTTTTCTAGTTTTAATGTTCATGTAATTAATAATATTGATTTTTTTTTTTTCTCTTTCAATATATTATCCTGGTTAGAAATTTAAGATGTGCATTGGGAGAAATAGTTCTGTTTCATTCAGAAGTAAATTAAAAGCATTGTTTAAAAAAAATAATCCAATTACTTATGTCAAAGAAACCCACCTTCAAAACTTATTATTTAATTTGAAGGCTGATTAAAATGAGGAAATGCTTCAAGCATTGCAGTCTTTCTTGTTTTTAAAATGAAATTCATGAACTTTAAGTGTGTTTTCAGGCTTACAAGCTTTCATGATTGAGAGACAAAAAGGATACAAGAAAATTCTAGAATTTTTTGAAAGCACCTGCTATAAAGATTTAGCTCAAATATTCTTAACTAGAATATTGCTGTCAACATCTATTTTGCTTTAACTGGCAGCCCAAAAGATTAAATTGTTGCTTGAAATAATTTTCCAGATAAATGAGATGTTAAGATTGGATGAACGTTACTGAAATTCTGAGGAACGGTGTTTAAAATAACCCAGTTTCAGTTTTGGGGAGGAAAAACCTCCCTTCCTGAGATTTTCCCTCCATCCTTCTATTTTAGGGGTTTTTTAATGAGCTATCAGTAAAATGCATGGAAATGTCCAATTTTTAAGGGATTGAGATGTGGCAAGGAGCATTCTAGCCTACGTGTTTTGCTTTCATCTGTACCGGTTTTATGGCTGGTCAAATTTAATCCTTTTTCTATGACAAAATAGACAACAGGTGGTTTAGTGCTATCTGAATCATACCCAGAGTATCAATCCTGCATAAAATCTTGGCTCCACAAGCATAAAGCATACATCTCGAGCTTCTGGGAGTGCAGATTTCATCCTGGTACCTGGTTGTAAACTAGGATGTTGAATTATTTATTTATTTCCCTAATTCTGCTCTAGTAACAAAATGGTGCTCTGACTCTCAAGTTGTCCATTCAGCATGGAAATTTTTCCTTTACTCCTGATCTTCTTCCTCAATTTAGCTTATGAATGAGGATGCTATGGACAAATAAAAAGAAAAGCTTTTCTTAAATTGATGGCTAATTTGGTATTGAACAGTTTTAGAATTGAATACAGTCCGAAAACAATTGAAGTTCAGATCCCTATTTGAAACTTAATGAATCAAGTTTGAAGGAGAATGTATTCCTCCATGACACTAGCAATGCATTAGTTTGTGTGCCAAATATTCCTTATATTTCCTTCTAATTGTTTTAATAATTAAAGTTGAAATGTAATATAATAATTACAAATAAGTATCTGTAGTGACTACTTCATCATTTTTGTATTTTGGGATTCAACAGAGCATTTCATCTTATTGAATTTCTTGCAAACCTATTATTACTTCTGAATGCAATACTGAATCTTTGAACATGTTCCCTGCTGTGGAATTAAAGATCAGTCAATGCCTTATAATGAATGTACTGTCTAACAAATAATACTTTAAAAATGCAATAACATTTTGAATTTCATTATTAGAAAATCATAAATGTGCACTCAATTCTTAGTGAAGTTAAATGTATGACCAAACGGAACATTTACATGTTTCATGCTGATTTAATTAAACATAGTCCTTCCCTTGGTTCTACAAGTGTTTTTCACTGAATTTTAAATATTTCAAAATTATGTTGGTGGTGAATTTGAGCAGTGTTGCTGAGGATGCTTTGAACTGATCTCAAATTACAAAATCACAGAGACCGAAGGCAAGGTTCTGACTACAGTTTATTTTTCTTTCTCAAAATTATTTTTATCTATGTCTTTAGATTAAGCAATGCCTACCTCTACTCTCTTTCTGGCACAGGCTTTTGATTTACCTGAAGTTTTATGACAGAAAACTGAAAAGGTAAAGAACTTCTTGAATAAGGCGCCAAGATGTTAATCTCATTTAACAGGAAAAAAACATAGTACATACTAGATGAGATTATCCCATTTCAAGAACACAATGGCAAACATTCAGAAAACAGAGTAACGGGCTACTCTTCCAGTTTATGGAATATAACATGTATTCTTATCATAGCTCTTTTTTATTTTTGAGTGTTAAACCTTTTAGAGAGGAGCTGTGATCTTCAGACAAAGTCACAGTGATTTGCATCTCATGAGTAGCCTTCATTCTAAAAGTAACTTCTACTTTAAAATGAGCAACACTTAACAGCTATTTGGCTTTTAAGACTCTAAGCTGTCTGGGAAAAAAGACCTCACTTGTCCAAGTATTTGTCAGTGCTTAAAAGGCGGAGGTTGTAACTTGTAACAAATGTAACAAATATTGTAACATGTCTCTAATTGGAGAAAGTGAGTTTACAGGGAAAGCTTTGCTGGGTAACAAGTCTAGAGCTCTTCTGTTGTAGAAATGGATATTCTGTTACCAAAACTTATCTCCCTACTTAATGTAAACCAGCGTGTTTTGGTAGAGCTTCTCTCGCTGTTCTAGATCCTCCCCCCTGGACAGTTAGAAGTCACTTTCCAATTTCCAATCTCAATTTACCATCTTTTTTCCCACTTACAAGACCTTCCACTTCCTAAATCTTATTTTTTTGAATTATTTTAGAGAGGACAAATCTTTCAATCTTTGGTTTATTATTTTGAAATCATCTAGGCTTCTGTTGTAAAATATCTGTATTTCATTTATTATCTGATAACCTTTTGGGATAAGTGTCAAACGTGACAAACAGCCTTTTTCAGAGTTCATGCTACTTTTATTTGATAATGCTGCTTCATGATGTGTATATTTGGCCCTGTTCCAAGTATTTTATTAATAACATTTAGTTTTTTGTAGTAATTCTTTAGAAAGATAACCTGTCAAACTAGTTATAAACAAACCCCAAAAGCTTATTCCTTTAATATCTGAGACCAAACTTCAAACAGGTTTGTTTGTTTTTGTTGTTGTGTTTGTTTTTTTTTTTTTCCTCTGGTTAATGATTAGTATAGGTAACCTGGATTACTTCTGCATTTTTCTCATGATGATTTAATTGCCTTGATAATTATTTCATAGCATGTGATTTTTGGACTGTGACTCCACAAATCCTTTGTTAGCCTTGCATTTTCATATCACGTATCAACTGGTTCACTGCCCCCTCTGAGATGTGCTTCCTGCTCATTTCTAGCTCCTGCTATACATTTCTATTCTTAGTTTTAGCTTCTCTTTCTGGTGATTCACATACTAGATTATTCTGTATGAGATAAGTACGTGGTGTGCCAAATACCTGCATCCAAAGTACTCTGTGTCCTGCTGAAAATTTGTTCAGATAGAGTGTTCATAAGACTAGACTTATGTACTTTTGGAACTCAGTAACTAAGTATTTTTGGGCAGAGGCCAGTAGGGTTTTGGGGTGTTTGAAAGTGATGGAGATAAGCTGTTGGAAGGCTGATGGAAGGTGATAAAGATGGAGGGAAGGAAATAGACAATGGAATTTAAGAAGTGGAAAGAAAAACAAAATAAATGCATAGAGGGGAAAATGACTAGAAGTGTTCAATACAAAGATACAGTCTGGCGTTGTTTTTCTTCTTAAGTTCAAAATTTTAAAATTTTTAGGACTAGTATTCCTGTGTATTTCTGTATCTAAAAATCATTTGGTACTCTCCACACACACACACTCCGCCCCCCCCCCCAAAACCCCCAAACCCCCCTTAACCCCCTTTTTTTTTTTTTTTTTTTTATCTGGGAGAAACATGTAACACTGCTTTTCAGTGCCACTTCTCTATTTTTTGCACGGGAAAAATTGCTTTTAAGTGGCCTAAAATGCCAGTTAAGAAGTATAAAGTTTAAAAATAGACCAAGAAAAACTGGTCACTCAATGACAGTCATGTCCTGAACACAGTTGTTTCATGGAGAATAGCTTCTATCCAACGGAGGAATATTTCTCTTTCTCTCTCTTTTTTTTTTTTAAACCAAATAGAGAAATATAGTTCAATGCAATCAAAGCTTGCTATGTGGTTTGTCATTAAGCTTTTTACAGTACATAACTTGGAAGTGTATGTTCTTTATAAAGCAGTCATGGTAGCTTAGAGAATTTAAAATTCATCTTTTGTTCTTTTGTTTTTATACTCTATCTGGAAGTTAGAAAATATTTTTGTTAAAGTCTGTAGCATTTCCTTTTTTATGCTGGCTTCTGTTCTGCAGAACAAATACAATGTCAAGGGACAGTAATATTGCAAACAGGAAAAATTATTGCAGGAATGTGTCTCTTTCGCTGCTACTTTTTCATGGCACAAAAACACTTCAACAGGTCCCTTTCCAGTTTGTTCACTTTTTTCAGAGCAGTAAAGAATAACTACTTTGACAACTAACTCCTTCATGTCCCCGTGGAATGCTTAGCAACAGATGTTTTGAAATCCCAGCGCTGCATTAGGCTGCTAAGTTACAGTATGTCTGCAGAAAGGCAGCGATCTACTGCCGTCAGCAACTAACGTCGCGGCGTCATCGCCGCAAAAAAGCATAAACATCTCAAAATGGGCACACACGGTTTGGGGAATCACGTAAACTCTCAAGCAGGGACTCCTTCAGAAATAACCAGCACTTCCCTGGTAACTTAGTGTGACAGATTAATCGATAATGTGTGGTAAATGAAGAACCTCTTTGAGCTCGCTGAAATGAGACAGACGAGTTAAAATAATTTTGTCTGCTGATATCATACAGTGGGATTTTCTTGTATTGAAGGTTTAATGATATCTCCTGTTAAGTGTATCTTCTTGCCCTTTCTGTGCAATAGGAACAGGGAGACAGGTTGGAGCGAGCAGCAGCTGCTGTTGTTTCTCCAGAAGGTGGTAGCATCGCCCTGCGCTTGTTCAGGCAGCTGGTTCCTCTGCCTGCCATTGCCTGCTACCCACCTCCTGTTACCTCTATTCACATACACCTTATTCCTACTCGGGAGCCATGGTTCTGTAGTATTTTTTTATATTTAAATATATGAAAGATTGTGGGGTTTTGGGGGAAGTTCAGGGTTTGGTGATTTTGGGTTATTTTTTTTAAAAAAAAGCTTTAGAAGTGGATTTTTTTCTTCATTTCTGTTGCTCTGCGGGGATTTTTTTCTCTTGATTCAGTACTGAAACAATGAATGCAACACGTACAAAAAATAAATTTAGAAAAAGTGAAAGCCACAGTTCAACAGTAGAAGTAGTCCTGGAGGACTTTCTGTTTGGATTTAGGCTCCAAAGAGGTGTTACCCCATTGTGTAAGTGAAGAAGCAAAGTGAATGGGTTGTAATGTAACGTGTTGTGCTCACACACTGCATGGTGCTGCCGTCAGCCTTGGGGGCTGGTTGCAGGGGGATCCAGGGCTGTGCAAAGCCTGCCAAGGCTGGAAAAAAGGACCTTGCTCTGGCAAAGGGGGAAACTAGTGTGGTGTCCCTGAGGCTGTGACACTGAGAAGGCCCCAGTATTATTCTGGTTTGATTTCCACCATCTGATTCACCAGCGGTAGCAGTTGTACCTGACTGTCAGTACTGACAGCATCCTATTTTTGAGTAGTAGAAGGCCTTTCCACTGGGACAAGTTGCAGCAGAGAAAATGTTTGTTTTCCTTCTGTATTTACTTGAACCTCACAAACCTGATAATAACCCTGATATTTTCTTATGTGGAAGGATTAAAAAGAAAGTCATACTAAGGTGAACAGTATGCATGAAGCCTGTCAACTGATATTTCAAGAGAAGAAAAAAAAAAAAAAAAAAAAAAAGGCAAATCAACGTTAGCTCAATAATAAAACCCACACTTATTAGAGTATGAGGTAATCTACCGAAGAATAAGAGAGAAGCAAATTGAAAACCAGTTACCTTGCTTGATGAGGATTAGCTAAGAAAGCAAAGCTCCAAGTGGCCTTTTGAAATGTTGAATTAAAAAATGAAACAGTAAGGAAGGTTTGCAGTTGTTATTATGAGAGCAGTTACAGATGAAAAAACAGTGCATTTCAGATCTTGTGCTCTGTGTGCTCGGGGAATATTAATACGAATGATCCTTTTCCTTTAAAGAGCCTTAAGCAATAAGGTTTCTCCAAACTCATCTGGGAAGTTTTCTCCAGAATGGTGAGGGATGACAAATTGTAAGCATGGGTGGGGAAGGAGATGGCTTTCCAGCCTGGAGCAGAACCAGTGTGCCTTGGATTTGGATCCAGTGTAGTTCAGCTCTGTGGAAGCTGCTGTGAACCATCGCAATGATGATGGAAAACACTGACTTTTAAAAAAATGGTAGCACTGGCATGATAGTGGGCTTCAGGCTGCTGGGCTTCTGTTGAGAAGAAGCTATAAACTCTGGCTTCTGCTTCCCTGCCAGAAACCCAGCACTACTAGCATTTCACCATAGTACCTGGTAGCAAAGAACTGGCTTCCCTTATCTGCGCAGCCAGAGGGCAACTGTAGTGCAGCACTGCACTCAGGAATGAGTGATGTCAGCTCAGTTGCAAGATGGGGCTGATAACATATTAGACAAAAGTCTCTTGACATCCTGATTTGCAAGGATTTTTTTAATATATTGTTATTCAATATTACAGGTTTTCATATGCTTTGAAAGTTAGACCAGGTGCTTAGTACACGTGGGATTGCATCTGCATGCACACCTTGCCACCCACAAATAATAACTTAAATAATTGACCACTCTGTAAATGCTATCTTTCATATTGTGCAACTGCATTAGCTGCAAATGTCATTTTTTCACCCATCTCTATGGCTAAAACCAAAAAATATGCATAGTTTCTAACTTTTGAATACAGTAAGAGTAACAGCCTTGAGGACACGCACAACTGGGACCTCTTTAAAATATAAAATCACTTTTTTTCTATATTTTCTTATTTTTTTCTTTCTTATCCCCATTTCACTGTTCCCTTGCAGCACCAGTTTGATGGAACCAGAGTCTCAGGTCTTCTAGCTAAAGGGGCAGTCCACAAAAAACTGTTGAAAGAGCAAAGTCAGAGCTAGGCTGGGTTGCATTACATTTCCACATCATATTTTTCCAAGAATGTTTCAAGTCTCCACTGTTTGCTGAATCAGCACCCCCTACTACTTTCCAGAATTTAAAGATTAAATGAATTCTATCTAAATCTCCTTTCTGTATGTAAATAGATATAGTACTTTGTAAATATAGGAGGCAGGTGATGTGGAAATCTATTTGACAACAGTAATTGTAGCCGATTTCTTTTATTACTAATGGCTTTAAGACAGCCTTTTTTCTGTTTAACGTTTCTGTCATCTGTCAAAGTTAGAATGGGAAATGAGACCAAGGTAAATTCATGATGCATACAAATCGATAAGTATCAATTAAGCATTCAAATTTCCACGAAAAAGTGTCTTCAAAGGAACTCGGGCTTTTCTTCTTCCTCCTCTCCTTCCCCAGGGCTGCTGAACGTTCCTCTGAACGCCTCCTCTGAGGAGGTAACTCTTCTCTGAAGCCTTGCAGCCAATTTTCCTCTAGGTGGCGGGACCACTTTAGGCTTCGTAGCAGTCACTGAGTTATTGCTGGTCCCTGGTCCCCGAGGTGGCACTGCCAATCTACTCATTGGGAGAGCTTTATACGCTGAATAACTGGGGAAGGGGCAGATGAGATATACCTTACGAGTCGTTTGTATGGAGTACTTAGTGATGTATCTGCTGCTCTGACATTTTCCTGTATCTCTAAGCTACTCCTAAGAGATGGTGTTTACCATAGAAGAATATATTGAATAGATATATATATTCAGCTTCGCCCTTACATGTTCATAGAGCATGAAAGGCAAATTTCACGTGAAACAGAAATTAGATCCCTACTATAATCTTTGTTTCAAGAAGAACAGACTAAATCAATGTATTGTAGCGGTGCATTTCTCACACGAGTGAAAGCAGCAGTGCTTGTATATCAAGTCATCTCCCCACTGTTTGCTTATTTTGTTGTACAGTAGCAATTGCACACAAGCAGGGTCAGTACCACTGCACTGACACTAACGCTTTCTCTTTTACACAAGTTAGAACAAGTTATTATGGTAGAGAGAATTAACCTGCTGAGATAACCCAGGGATTCTGTTGCAAAAGTGAGATTTAAACTTTTTGGCATTCAACACCAGTTAAAGGACTTAACCAAGAAACTAGTCTTGTTTATTTTACTTTCATGTGGAGTTATTCTGCGTACGTAAAATGCTGAGTAACAGTATCTTCTTCCTTTGAGATGCTCTCAGAGCTCTCAAAAATGAAGGAAATTACTCAGTACAGTAAGTGGTGAGATTTGGTTCAGGGTCATAAGTACAGTAGCATCCCCATTATATAACTGTAGGTGCCTTGGTTACCACTGAAGGAGGCTTTTTTTCAAACTTTTGAAATTATTTGAAGTAGTAGCACTATTGTTACGGCAGACTGTACCCAAAGTGATTACCATTATAGTCTGTTTTGAAAAACACAACAGATGAAATCAAGAAATTCAGTAAAGCAATCTGTGCAAGTGGCACAGGAATGTCAATGTGATTTTGCTGATGTGCTACTAATAGGCATAAGAAGCTCTGAGATGATTCAAATGTTATCCAGGAATCTGAACTCTGCTTTGATTATGCTCTTGTATTTGTATGATATTTAGACCAAATGACTAACTCATCTGTAGCTGGTACTTTACTGTCCTTACTGGGATGAAGTTAACTCTCCTGATGACTGGACCAGGAGTCATGTTCTGCTTGCTTCTATTTAGCACCAGTTTAGAAGGGGGGTTGTGTGGAAATTGATACACACTTTACTCGGAGAGCAATAGTTGAAAAATTCAGTTTTTCCCTTTCCTGACACCGAGAAGTTTATAAAGCATAGTAATACTTAGGTCTGCATAATTTATAGCTCAGCATATTCCTAAAAGCTTTCTTGAAGCTCAAATTTATAGGTATTTCCTGACAATACAAATTGAAAACTATCCTTCTAGTTTCAATCTAAATCCCCTTCTGCTATCTTAAACAACGAAATCATGGCTTTATGAAGCCAATTTTCCATGCCTACACAGAAAGAAATATCTGTTGCTTTTGTAATATAACAGTGGTAGAAGCACTGTTTCTGAAGTTTTTGTTGCAGTGGCTGACAAATTAGATCCAGTTGATCAGTAAAAACTATGATTAAAGAATTGCATTAATACTGTTTGATTTTTGTGAATGGATTTATGTAAGGATGATGAGGATGAAGATAAGCCTATGTAAAGAAGAAGCTCCCAGAACTTTCACACCCAATGTTCAGATAATAGCATTATCAGTATTTACTCTTAGCTTTCTTGTCAACTCAATTAACATTTAGGTTGTTTAAAAATGGTTTCTTTTTTATGAAGTCCTGAATACAGTCTGAAAGTAGTCTGAAAGAAAATAGAAAACAGTCCTTAAAAAAACCTAAACTTGCCAAGACCTTAAAGATGGATGTACATGGAGTACTGTTTGGCAAGTCCATGGAAACTAAGACCTCTAGTATTTTTTCCTCTTTGTAATAAATATTTGAGATTGTATTATGAAACGACTTTATGAAAATTCTACTCTTTAAACTCTTACTGTAATATCATAGAAACAGCTGTGAAATGCTTCTTATCAAATTCTTTTGTACATCTTTTAGATGTTTACAAATAATGCCTCTGAGACCCCCAGTTAAATGGTACTATATAATACAGCAAACTTTTTAGTTTTATGATGCATTTTATTTATTTTGAGAAGCCAGTGAAACTACTGTTAGACACATAGAAACCTTGACTCAAGCCTAAATTCATTGGAGAAAGAGGAATATGCTGTTTTTCCCAGAAAGACATTATTTATTTGAGCCTAGAAAGGTAATTACACTGGAAAATCTGCAGGAAATATGGACTTATTTAAACCAATTTCAACTTCTGTTATTCAAAACTAGTTATCTCTGAAAAATGTACTTAAGTACAGGAGTTAAATACATAAAGACGCTTTAAGCATCCCTAATTTAAATACTAGGGCAGTGAAATTCTGGTTGCCTATATGCTGCTATGTTTGATACTCATGAACTGATTATGCTACTGTAATGTCTGTGCAAGGATAACAGATGAACAAACGAAGGTAATTACAATGTCATTAAGTTACACTCAGAAAGAGGTGTATTCTGTACCTTAGTGGAATTGTAGAAGAAAGCAATGTTCCTGAGTCTTTCACTTACACAATACAGCTTAAAAATAGAACCAGGACTAGAAAAACAACAATGTCAATATTTCCATTTACCTATAAAATAAAAATTAGGAGGGTACTTACCCAAAACATCTGAGACTATCCTTACTTGCTTTGCTTACAACATTAATAGCTCACCAACAGGCTGGAGGTGACACAGAGGGGCTCTGTCCTGCTGACACTTCTATTCAATGTACTTATGTCTCTGTTAAATGCCAGCTGAATGTCACTGCTGCTCGCCAGCCAAGCCAGCAGAATAAGGGAAAACCTCTGTCCCCAAGATGTAGCAGGAAGGGCAGACAGCTCCTCGGTGAGCTCCAAGGCTCTGAAGCACAATATGATTGACACCTTGTCACTGGTCATGCTGTGTGTGCCTTTAGTACCAACAGTTGCAGAGTGTACTGAGTTTCCTCACTGCTGATACACAGAACTGCACTTCAGTGAGATTGATCAGACCTTGTGTGGCTTTTTGCACACCTGTGTTTTATGATTTCATTCGGGCAGGACTTGCCTTCTCATTTTCTCCTCCACCCTGACCCCCATCCATCAGACTCTTTAAAGGCTTCAAGCTGCTATAGAGATCCAATTTCTTTTATGGAGTCAGAGGTTTCTACACGTGCTAGGGATGGTTGAAGTTTCTTTTGTTGTTCTTCCAAGTTAAAGTTGTTTTACTGCTCTAATTCAGTTCAACTTGTCATTAAGCTAGGTTATGTTCAGGTTACACCATCTTCTTCATTCCAAGGTGCTTTTTCTCAATGTCTTTCTCGGGAAACATCTTCCTGGGTTGCTTTGGGGCCCAAAATCCATACTTCCTATGGATTGCTTATGCCACTTTATGCAAAGTGAAATATACTGGAAAAAACTTGAAACTCTGGGTCCAAAAGCAAATGACTCTGAACATGAGGGCGTAGTGGGAGAAGCAACACCTGGGTCCCAGTCTTGCTGTAACATTAAAAGTCTTTGCCAAAAATAAGACGTTCTCAGTAGGAGAGATGGAACAACCTACAACCTTCAATCTGTGGATGGAGGAGGGAGATGTGAAAACTATTGCTCTGTTGTGGCACAGGCAAACTTCAGTGCTGTGGACCTCAGCTGGCAGGAGCAAATGATCATTGAAACAAGGTCCTTTTTGACGAAGGTGTGCGTTTTCCAGTGGATCTGAAGAAGATAAGGAGGTGTTGCTTTCATTCAGTGAAACTGAATTTATTTTGGAGGATAAAAAATATGTGGGGAGTATCTAATGCATTCTAGACCTTCTAAATTTACAGTATTTTAACAAAATTGAGTAACATTAAACTCAGCTAATTGATTTAAAAATGAAAACCTGTTTTTAGTTTGGTATGGCAAACTAACACTGTGAAGGTGATTAGAAAAGAATGTGAAGATTATCCACTCTTATATCCTTGTTCTTACCTATCCTCTGAAAAAAATGTAGAAAAGTGTGATACAAAATTTGTTTATCTTTTGGATGGATTAAAAAAAGATCCTACTAAGTTCTGTTTAGGTTAGTAAACGACTCTGAACATGATGATGCAGTAGCAGTGGGAAGACCAACACTGTTGTTCTGTTCAATAGACACGTTTTTTAATTGTGGTACCTGATTAAAAAACACATAAATACAGTTACCAAGTCCTTCTCTGTGTACTTTTCTGCATATTCTGTTGTTACTGCAGTCACAGAAATGTCACTGAAACAGCAGTTGTGGACTTACAGCAACATTTTTGTGTCCCTCTCAGATGTAGTTCGATTCCTGCAGTCTTCTTTCCTCAAAACAAACAAACAAACATCAAAGTAATTTTCCTTCTCTGTCATGGTTAGAATTTCATACCCTTCTACTTTTCCAGGAATGATAAGGAAAGTACTAGGAAATAATGTTATGCTTTTTCTTTAGATCTTGGCATTGAGGGTGTGTGGTGGGATTTTTGTTTGTTTGTTTGTTTTACTCTTAAGTTCTGAAATAAGGTAATGATGTACCAATGGGATGTACCAAAATTTACATACGAATTGAATTTATATACCAGTTGCAAGGGAAACTGATGCCTCAAAAAATATGCTACTATAGTTATATTGAAAGCAATGACTGGGGAAAAAATTCTTCAGTTTAATACTTCAGCTCACTTTTTTAAATACTTTACTGTGATTACTTTCGTCTGGAGTTTAGAATTGCATCAGGTGCTCTAAATAGTCCTCTAATGCTTCTGAAAATTACTTCTAAGGACTAAACTGTGCATTTATAACAAGTGATGTCTTGTCTAATAATCTTACTGAAACAAAATGTGGTTCTTGCATTTCTGCAACCTTCAGTGTCCTGTTGGTTTTGGTGTCAGCCAAAGGTATTGATGTTGATCTATGGAAATTGTTTATTAGACAATTGTTAGACTCTTGTATGCCTGTTTCTTTGTAAACTGTGTTGGCAACTTTGGGAAAAGAGAAATGCCCCATTTTACTGTTTCTGTTGAAAAGATGAAGGCACAACATTTTCAGTAACGTAGTAATGTAAATTCTAATCCATTCAAAAGGTTTATGATCTTCTGAAGTCTAAAAAAAGTCTTTTCTTGAAGGCAAGGTGGAGGAATTTGAGAGGAATTAATTTCAAAGTTAATTTTTAAGTTTGTCTTTATATCCTGAAAGCCTATAGCTGAATGCATTTTTTATGTTCTAGGGATCTTATAATTAAGAATATCATATAAATTATTCAGTATAATCCTGGATTTAAGAACCTTCCAACTATTAAAATAAGAGGGTTTTAAGTACTTCAGATCCCATAAAGTAAGTTAGTAGCACGGTAGCTTCTAGGTTATTACAAAACGTTCTGGTGACAAATGGTCACCCACTTCAGTATGCTGAGTAGAGTTTTACTATGTTATAATATTATGGTTGTTAGAAAGTTAAATATGTAACCACTAAAATGCCATTAAATTTTCTAATAGAGAAACAAACGTATGGGGCTCTAGATTAGTAGTTGCCAGGTTCTTCCTGTCGGTACTGTCTGGATGCCAAAGTATGCCAGAGATGCGCAATGAAAATCAAAGAAATTGAACTTTCCAATTTGCATCTCGAGCACAGGGGGAACTTGGAGGCAGCCTTGCTGAAAATTATCAGTGTGCATATGTGTAATGCTATGGTGAAGAACATTGTCGATAGTATGAAGTACGGCATCAAAAGCAACTAATTTGACTTCCTAATTACATGCTAAAAGTCTTGTTAAAAATGCCTTAGAAAGCTAGTATGTCGATAGTATGAAGTACGGCATCAAAAGCAACTAATTTGACTTCCTAATTACATGCTAAAAGTCTTGTTAAAAATGCCTTAGAAAGCTAAGAATGATTTTGAGTGTATGTGAAAGCTCTTTAGGAAAACTTCAAAAATCTTCAAAGTTTTTGTACTCTATGTAGTAGTCGTTCCTTTTCTTACTCTCTCCTTTCAGTTTTTCTTTTCTTAACAGTACAGTTTTTCATGGTTTTTGGTATTTTTTGTAGTTTTCGTTATATATTTTCATTTTTTCCTCCCCCTCCCCCATTTTTTTTTGTCTTCACTGTTTTTTTTAAATTGTGCTTTTATGTATTTCAATATGACTAGCGGTGAGCATTTTAGAGCATGAGCTTTTTTCTTCGGAGAACTCAGGTAATATTTTAAGCTTGTTATCGATCTTACCCACTTAAACTTGTTGTTTTGGCATTTTTTGTAGTTTTCTTTATATATTTTCATTTTTTTCCTCCCCCTCCCCCATTGTTTTTTTTTTGTCTTCACAGTTTTTTTTAAATTGTGCTTTTATGTATTTCTTTTTGGTATTTTTTGTAGTTTTCGTTATATATTTTCATTTTTTCCTCCCCCTCCCCCATTTTTTTTTGTCTTCACTGTTTTTTTTAAATTGTGCTTTTATGTATTTCCATATGACTAGCGGTGAGCATTTTAGAGCATGAGCTTTTTTCTTCGGAGAACTCAGGTAATATTTTAAGCTTGTTATCGATCTTACCCACTTAAACTTGTTGCTCTGAACAGTTCTAATGAAATGCCTCAAAGACATCTTTTTAGGAGGCTTCTTTTTATGAATACCTCAATTTTTGGGTCTATATTCCATTTAAATAAAATAACGCCTCTGTTATCAAACACCATGTTATTGACTTTTCTGAATCACTGGCAGTTGAAAAAATAGATTATTTTTAATGTTATTGTGAATCCCTTTTGTGGTGTGAAATTTGATTTAAACTGAAGTCTTACACTGCAGATCTCTTAACAAATATTATATCTAGCCATACGCTTTTTTTTTTCTTCTCACAAAGACAGGCCTTGTGCCATACGCTTTTTTTTTTTCTTCTCACAAAGACAGGCCTTTGACAGATTGGATCAATTGATTGCACAGACCTACAGAAAGACTTACCTGGTTTTAGCAGGATGATCTTCAGTTGTGGCAATGAGTTACAGTATATTCATTAATAGAAATTAGTCCATTGAACAAGACTACTCAGTTTGAGGAAAGGAACAGAAAGTTTAGGGCACTTAATTCGTACTTCTTGGCAAGGTACCACTGTTTAACATTTATCAAGTTGACCTTGTTGAAAGGCTCTGGAACAATTTTACAACTAGTGGCAATTTGGTGGATACCTTGTACCTTATTCTGTCATCCAGGTAGAAATTCTCACTATGAGAAGCTGCTAGGTTGGTGTGCATGCAAGGTGGTGGTTTTGAGCCAGAAATCTCTGGGTGGTTTCAGGTTTATAGACAAGTCCTAACATCCAGAATGGGATTTGCTAATTCTTACAGCTTCTATGAGATGAATAAGGGATGTAAAGGCTTACAGCTCTGATGTATTTGTAGGCAGCACCATAAATGTTGTCTCCAAACACTGCATAGTATGCTGTCACGTCTGTTGTACTCTGGAAATACCAGAAGTGTTTTTGACAATAACTTCTGCCAAAACATGGCGTCTCATGCAGCGTGGTTTTGTAAGAGCAGTTGTGATAAATGAGCGATAAAATTCAAGCAGCAGCCTGGAGTCTCTCATTAGAACTTTAAACAGGTATTGTATGATATTTTTGTATTTTCTGCAGGTCTGCATAGCTAATAACAGTTGCTTTCTGAAAAATGCAGGAGGCCTTCAAGGCAACTTTGATCAGCTGAAATAAAAAGTCAGTTCTGATTCCTTCTATAGACGCATGCAATAACATGTGTCTTGGAAGTTTTAGAGACAACAAAGGTTTTTGTGCTGAGATCTGACCTATTTGCTGACCTGCTGAACATGTCCCACTTCTGATCTATTGCTATCTATCTAGATATGTTTATAAATGTTGGGTCTATACTGAGCAACAAATATCACCATTTTTAGTTTGAGTACATTGAATGGGATAAGCGTGGAATGGAGTTGGAAGTGGTGAAAATAAATGCTTAAGTTATAATCTTTATTAAGTAAGAAAAGGGTGTGTGTGTGTAAGGAAACAGTTATGTTGTTACTTCAATGTAGTTGATAGAATGAACATTGCAATTGTTTATGATCAGCTTTTATCGGAAATTGTGGTTTAGTTATTTTAAGTAGCTTTTCTTGATTGTGCAAACGATCTGTATGATTGTGCAAACAGCTTCCAGTATGAAGTTGTCCACAAGTCTACTGCTTTTCTTTAGTCTTGTTCATTTATGTTGCAATTGATTAAAAATCAAAGTCAAACCAGTGCTTTGAAAACAAAGCCGAAACCTTAGGATAATATGAATATATACAGAATGTACCACTCTTCTTTTTCCAACTTTGAGTGTAGTTTGACTTAGATTAGTCTAATATATCCAGATATAACTTCATATGTTGGTAGAAGTTTTCTTCATAGAGTTACTTAGATCCATTTCACGGTTTTTATTTGCATATATTATTTTGCTGTATTTCAGTTACTTTGTATTTAGCTGTTAGTCACATGCTTTGTGACTGTTAGTCTCACACTTTGTAAGAAAAATATGTATTTAAAACAGTAATTCTTTGGTGTTACAACTTGTCATCTGATGGATAACATATGAAAGCATTAAGAAGTCTGCTAATCAGATACATTTGTCTTGCTCTCAAGCAGTGCTACATAACTTTTTAAACATTTGAAGGCATTCTTTTCTTGGTTTTGATAAATAGTTAGAAGTCTTTAGCTATGTTACTGAGAGCCTGATCTAGCATGGATTTATTCCCGTAATACTCCTTGTTCAAATATTTCCAATCTATAAAAGTTCATGTTCTAAACTTTGTATAAGTTTCATTATAATGTACTGTGAAATTATGGGCTTTTTTGTGTAAGCACTTAAATGGATTTTTTTGTTTAAATTGTCCCTGTTCATATTTGCATTATGTAACTATTCAAATGGAGAATAGCTGTTGAAAATAACAATACACGCACCCACCCACCCCCAAGTCCTGAAAGTTAGCAAAGAGAAACACTTTCTTTGATACATAATGCAGTTTGCTTTGGTTTTTCACATCAAAGGTGGCACAAAATGAATTTTGGTTAGTTTAACTGTCTTCCAATTGCCTAGAGACTAGGAAATCAACACAATCTATGTAAGGGAATAAAGGAATAGGGTGAAGCATACATGATGCTTTCCTTCCAGTTTCCAGCTGCTCAGGGCAGTGTTGACAGATTTCTGTGTTTTCAATAACCTCAGCTGAATTTTTTTTACTCCTAAACATTTTAATATAAGGTTCAAGGCAGACTGGCCTTTTGACATTATTAACAAGGCAATTTTCTACTTGGTTTCTTTTTTTTTTTACTTTTTTTTGCAATTTTTTTTTGTGTTTCTGGTACTGTTTCCTGATTGTTTGTTTTGGCGCCTTACTTATATTGCAAAAGAGTAAATTCCTTGTGCTTAGTGAGTCTCTGTGCTGCTTGTGATTTTACAGACACTATTATATGCAATTGAGTCTTCCTTTGTTTCAATATAGTATTCTACTTATGTTTTAGAAAGTGCTAAATCTTTTCTTTTTTTTTTTTCATTCTAACACGCAAAGGTAGACACCTTTGCAGATGTTGGAGGAGGGGGAAAAAAATATAAATCCTTTTAGGCTACTAATGTGCATGTGCATAACTATTATATGTGGGGGGAAAAAAAAAAACCCATAACCTACTTCGTGACTGTTTTTGTGGAAGCATAACAGGGAATTAATGAATATTCAACTTCTTGCGGTTGTAATTTCATGTATTTTTAGACTAATGTTAATAGTTTTCTATAATTAAGAAGCAAACATGTTTTTTTGACAGTAATTCTGGGAATAAAATGAGCAGGATTTGAAATCAAGGACACTTGAGCTTAAAGTGCAAAATGTATATATTTTTAAAGAAGGTTTCATTTAAAGGGTTGTCACCACCTTTTCAGCATGATCCAGTAATTCTGTTTAAGACTAATAATGCTAATGTCCTAAAATACGCTTAGCGGTAATTCAGTTCTTGACGTATTTCTCCTCCTCCTGTTTTTCTTGCCTTATGAACAATGTGTAATTGTGGAGCAGTATTACACTTGACCTGAACTTGTGTTCATTTTGCGCATACGTCCACGCAGCAGCAAAGTAAACTTGACAGCTTAATTCTATGTTAGGGGAATGTTTGCAGGGATAATCCTATTCACACTGCAGGATAAGGATGCCCTGCCTAGTGGCTTTGGCCTATAAAACCATTAGCTTTAAATTGTGTGCTGGCATTGTGATCTTCTTAGCTTGTAAACCAGCTTTTTATTAGCAGTTTATCGGTGAGAGTGGGTAATTTTATGATAAATTTTCATAGCCCATGCCCACTTTTCTGTTTTAAGCATAGTTGACAAATACATCAAAAGCTATAAAATCTTCACTTCCTATGGATTATCTGATAGAAGACACATGATATTATGTTTTAAAGCTGAAATTATTTGGATTAAGCTATATTTAATGTCAAAAAGATCAGCTTGGTGTGGAGGCCTAAAGATAATGTTTCCCAGGTCTCCATGACTGAAGGCAGAGAGAAATAAGGAGACAGGATATATTTTAACATTTCTCTTCTGCCTCATTCTTGTTAACTACCTTACAGTAGGCCAATATAACTCCTGTATACTTACAAAATCTGCTGCTATAATTTAGTTTCTGGTTTGACTTGTGTTTTTCATTATGCATTCCTGGGCATTCAAGTTTGAGATGGGTCTAGTAAATAGCTTGATTTTTGTATACTAACCTTAATATGAAGAAGTTCAGTCTAAGAATCAACACGAGTCTGTATTTTATAGAAAGAGGTACAGAAAAAGTACAACATGACTCTTCCAAATATATGTTCAAATAGACATACTTCTGTTTTTCTTTAGTATTTACAGATCTCTATTTGGAAGAGCAGGTGGTAATAGACTGTCTGCTTTATGTAATCAGGGGTTGAAACACATTGTTTCATAAGTACCAATGGAGTAGCTGACATTTTATAGCAGCATGTACCTTTTTAATATCTTGTATGCAGTGTGGCTGCATTAAATGTTACCTAGAGGTCATAGCTCCAGTTACCCAGGTGTGGAAACAGCAACAAGAAACTTTGACAGACTTTTTGGAGTGAAGCAGTAGACAGGGAATGATCCTTGTGTCTATTTTCAGTGTTAAACACTGAGCAAAGTAGATGCTTGCTAAGGGGTAGATGCAACTTCATCTGCTCTCCAAACGATGCAGGTAAAAATGCTGCACTGATGACTACGTTCAGCCAGAATTGCCAGGCTGGCCCCGTTTGCACACATGTGCAATCTCTGACAGCAGAGGGAAGATAAGAGTACAGCTTGAGACTTTTGTGGCCACAGCTCATGGTATACAGTATGCTGCATATTTTATTGTATTTATTAATCTATTTTGTACACTGTGATCCTTGTACACAAACCTAATATTCTAAGAATATTTTCAGATATCCTGTCCCAGACAATTCTTTGTTTTCTTGTCTATTCACAGAACAACTACTGTTTTGGAAATGGGAACTTTCTGCATTGTCAATCCAGTAGTACATGAGAGAAGAAACAGTTATTTCCTTAGTAATGCAGTAGAAGTTAGATAAAGGAAAAAAAATAAGGAATGAGGAGGGGAAAAATATATGGCTGCAGTGCATGAAATTAAAAACCTAAACAAAAAAAAAAGCCTTCTAAGAAAAGGATTATGCTTTTTAAGGTCCCTGGTGATATGCTGCAGGCTGGTACTTGCTGGATTCCTTTTTCATGTGTGTAGTATCTTTTTATTGTAGTAGCATTAGGATACTTCCTCAGTTTGTGTACAATGAATGTAACCTTTCACACTTGTTTCTGTTAACTTTATCAAAGTATCATTCAATATCATGAATGGATATTCCTATCTTTTTGAAGATAGCACCTCATGGATTTATGTGTGATTATCACTATTTTGGATAGTTTTGTCAAAGGACTAATGACAAAATTTTTTGTTCTTTTTCCAGAAAAATAATAGTACCTGCCTCTTTATGATGTGTATACTGAGGTTGTTAAACTTTAGTAGTGTGGTCCAAACCCAAAATAACTTGGGTTTGCCATGTGACTTGTTTCAAAGTACAGATTAGTGGGCAGGTTTATGTGACTTATTACAACTTACAGTGAGTAGTAAAGCTCATTATGGTAGATGGCAAACTGTAAGCATGGTACACAAACTTTCAGTGGAATGCTTTTCATTATCTAAGTATTTCAGAAAGTTAACTTGCCCTACTCAGTCCAAAGGTGCTTTTATCAGGCCACATAAAATTGATGATATTCTGCAAGCATTGCCTAATAATACTATAAGAATAACAAAATGGAAACCTTATTTTTGTACACAACTTTAAAAATCAATGCCATTATACCATAAGGGAATAGCTGGAATAATACTGATCTAATGGGATAATATCCCTTGTCTTTTATGTTTTATGAGAAATGTATAAAAATATGCTTGTGAAAAGCAAGGGAGGAGCAATGAGACATGCTTAAAGTAAGGAAGCAATTTTTCAAAATACGAAAATAAGACACAGACCTTTTAACATGAACTTAGAAATAGCTAGAAGAAATATAAACTTTCATGCTAAGCACCCAAACTTTCTTTAGGCCTTGTGAACATGAAGATGGCCCTTTGAGGGTCTTCCTGTATTCAGGATCTACACACGAGTAAGGTAGTAAAACAGAAAGAAGACTGACAAAGCTGATGCAATTTTTTCTCTTTTACATGAATTCACATAGCTGGTGCATGTAAGAAATTCTTTTCCCTTGAATAACCTACCAAAGACTTTAAGATACGTTTCCAGTCCTCATTGTTTCAAAGTCAAAAACAAATGTCAATTAAGTGCTAACTGAGTGTAAATCAATACTGTGATGAGTGGTTTGCTGATAGGTGCTCTGTGCAATATGCTAGCCCTAATAGAGTCAGTAGAAGACCCAAATAATCTAGTTAAGTGTGTCTGAAGTCAGTGCAGAGCCCATAATGTCCTTTTCCCTTAATTATTTGTTCGACAGAATGGCAGTACCTAAGAAGTCACCAGTGTCTAGGAATAAAGAACACACTTTCTGGAATGAAAGTCAACCTGTACTTGAGCCAGCTGTAACAAAGGGTGTATGTTTTCCGAACCTGGGTTTAATGACAAATATATTTGAAAACCTTGTAAGCTATACAAAAGTCTTGAACATGAATAAGACTCCAAATGTTGCACAAACTCACTGCCTGACATAAAAATGAAGGTATACAGTGCATGCTGGATAATATGGATATACTTGTTTCATGCTCCCCTGCTCTCTTTCTGTAGAAACAAAGTTTTGCAGTCAGGAATAATCAGAATAGCTTCTGACAGAGCTCAATTTAGTGACTTCAGAGGTATAATTCTTTTGCTGAAGAGGTACGCTCAGCAGACTGGTTTTGTAATCCCATCTGCAATAAATCAGTCACACTTTTATGGATTTTAGAATATTTGTGTCCAATTTGTTCTATATGGGGAGGAAGACCTGCAAAAATCTCAATGGTATAAAGGTAAACTATCAAAGTATTTTGAAGAAATTTGAATTTTCTCTGGACAACTGATTTTCCTTGCCTGGTATTTACAAGCACCTAAAGTGAGACTTATTGTACCGCCGCTCATGTCCTGTAGATACATAACCTCTACCATTTTTTTTTCTTGTTTTGTAAACAAAATAATCTATGTCCACAACTGTGTTGTTTCTGATTGCAATCCCTGAGCATGAGTTAGGCTTGTGTTGATATGCTGGCTTGCTTTCTGCTTTAGCTGTGTGCTCTCACTGTTTACCCGGCACCAGGTGTAGCTTTCACCAGAGCTTTGTGAGCTGATTCAGCACACTAACCTAGGAGTGCAAGGAAAGGCAAAAATAAGGTGTACCACTCTCTGGCAGAAGTCACCCGAGTCATTTGAGCAGCAAGTGTAACGCTGCTCTCAAGGGAGAAAGTAAAATGATGCAGGATGGAGTGAAGAAGAGAGCAGGAGCAAGATGTCCTGTGGCAGTGATCTGTTGATTACCTCAATGATCCTGGAGGACCTTGCCCCAGAGATGCTATTTTGTTTGCTACATACCCCACTGCAGCTCTCCTCCTCTTATCACTATGGGTTACTCACCTTGCCTTACAGAGAATAAGTGCAGAGAGAAAAAAATCAGAGAAGTGTTAAGCCCTTAAAGTTATCGAAAGTTAAAACTGAATATGTTGTTGCGCATAGGTAGTAATTTGACAACTGAATTACGCAGTACCAACCAAAGAAATGAACAGCTTGTGGGGACAAAGTGGTGCCTCTGGTTCAGAAGTATGCAAGAGATCTCTTAGCATGAAATAGCTAAAGGGGAAAGAGACTTGTTGTATTACTCCCATATATAAATCATCCTGCTGGATGAAAGGGTTTTTTCGTGTGTGTTTTAGCTTTGATTAAACTATGGGCCATATGGGCAAAAATACTTACTTGACTGAAATCTCTCTGAAGCAAGGGCCTTATTTTTATTTTGTGTGTAATGCTGGTTGCATGTGCTGAGTATTTTCTTTGATGTCAGTCAAGGCACCCAGGCTTTTGAGGCAGTATGTATGTGAAATGAAGGTGAAATGTATTTACTGACCAGAAGGCATATGGTCGAGTGGTCTGACAAAGGTTCTCTTCCTTGTTGCAGTAGTTTGTCACAATAAAACTAGTCTCCAGATGCTGACTAGATACTTCCTACTTAAAATTTCTTATTGGTTAAAAACAAAACCACATCCTGAAAAAGTGAGATTTCAACACAAATATGTTATTATTTTTACTCTCTAGCTGCTGAAAGGGCCATTAAGACCCTTAGTGTGTCATCTCTCTCTTCTTCGTGAAGGATTCTGACTTCTCTTATCATACATTAAAATGTCACAGCCTGCTACTGGCTGTTTGTGGCAATGTTTTGTGTAGATGGCAGAGTTTAAAGCTTTTTATTTTTTTTGTAAAAAAAGAGGTTATGAAGTGGTGTGACTGCATCATGATTTTTTCTGTCAGAACTAATTAGAATATAGGAGTGGGTCAGCAGTCAGATTTTCTTGTTAGTCCCACTGAAAATAGCCTAAGGGCCAGAGACATCACTTATTGTAACTTGGATTGAAGGAAAACTGTAGGCAGAATTTTCACAGCTGCAGATCTAAAAACATATTTGTTACTGAAATAATCTCGACCACACTATCAACCTAGTAGCTCCAAATTCCCGGATACTTGACTGGTGTGAAGAAAACACTACGTGACATATGCCACAGGATTGACCGTGATCAAAGAAAAATCACTGATTTTTATTTTGCCACTTTCTCCCCCCTCCACATGTAGGGGGAAAGACACCTCGTACGGCCGTACTCCATTTATGATTGAAATGCAACAATGTCAGGGGAAGCATGAGATGGTATCACTTTGGAAAGTTTCAGTTTGTCTTAATAGGCAAACCCTCAGCTCTGCATGTGAGCTTGTCATTCCTGGTGCTGGTCAGGTCACAGCACTGTTTCCTCTTGTTCTTCACTGTGACATCTGGTATCTCAGCTGCCTTTGGCAGGTATCTCTCTAGTGGTGGGGAGCATTGCTCTACCCTAAGGAGTGACTAGAAGCATTTTAGTTTTAACACTTTCTACTCATGTTTGTTTCTTTGTTTTTTGACAGAGATTTCTCTGTTTGTATTAGCTGTATATTTCTGTTGCTGTCTTTTGGGTTAAAAAAAAAAAACAGATGACAAAACAAACCAAACAAACCCAGCAAACAACCCAAGCCAACCTTTATTCTGCATTCTCCCTAATATCCTAACCCACACATGGTATATACAGTAATTTTATTATATGAAGATGTTATTTTTTTGCTTACAAAAAAAAAAATGAAGCTTTTCAGTTACTGCTGTGAGCATGTGAGTATGGGTGAATGAACTTGCCAGTAAACACAGGTGTATTTAAGGTGTAGTCTGTGATATACTTGGGGATTTTTAGGGTAAAACCATTATTGGAAGAGTATTTTCCTGTTACTTCTTTTGTTGACTCTCTTTGTGAAACCATTTTTTAACTGCATATCAATGATACGTACTAACAATGTTTTTGAAGACTTTTTTTTCACTGCATGATTATTTCTGTTGACTTCGTTTATACCGTGTTTCTACACAGGCATCAACACAACTGTAGGGGCAGGTGTGAGTGACCAGGACAGGAAAGTCTTGAGCTGTCTTCACTGTTCAGCAGCAGCAAAACAGTCTTAGAAATACTATAGTTTTAAAGTGTAATGTCAAAAAAAAAAAAAATTAGTTATTTAACAAATCTGAATTAAAATCTGAATGTGAGGGAAGAGAGTGATAGTGCAAGGTTGGAAATGAGGTCACTTCAAAACATTCCAGACAAGCTGTGAAATACAGTTCTGAACTAAGCTCCTTAACAGTTCCTGGATGAGGACTTCTGTAAAGTGTCAAGAAAGATTAAACATTTTCCTACAGTAGAATGAAATCTGCAGATTTATTTGTTAATGCCTATAATCAGACAGATTCAAGAAACCAAAAAAGAGGGGACTGAGATGGCTTAAGAGCCAGGATGAAGATAGAGAGTGTAAGGGAGGCAAAAATCTGCTTGTCTAGTTTTGTTCAAGTCCTGTGTAATGTAATTTTAAAGAGAACATCTAATCAATATGCTAGGCCATGTTTTAAATCACCCACTTTTTTTTTTTTTTAAGTTACCTACAGCTGAATTGTTAAGAGGGTAGGGAAGGAAGGCTGGAAGGGAAAAAGAGAATCATATTACGAATCTTTTTTTTTGACACCTACAATAACTGCTTTTTAATGATTAACACTAGTCATCAGATCTTTCCCTTTCTGAAAAAGTATCATAAAGATCTCCTGCTGTTCCCAGCAGTGCCCCACTAATTCAGCTCACTAGCAAAATTAGCAGCAGGAAACAAGCCTTTGAAATTTTCATCGTTTATGAATAGCATTGTTCATTCGGCAAAGGATATGGGCTCCTGCTGTAATTGTTCCTGTGTTAAGAAGGCTGCAAGTTATTTTCTCTCCATCAGTCTTTTATTTTAAAAAAAGAAAGAAATAAATCAATAGCAATAAATACACATACAATTAAATAGTGGATTAAACAGCCAACTGAGTGACTAAGAATTTCTTTCACTTTTGAACTCTTCTGATTTTTTTTTTTTTTTTT
>NW_015090920.1:8189123-8264130 GCF_001431845.1 Calidris pugnax
CCAACCTTTATTCTGCATTCTCCCTAATATCCTAACCCACACATGGTATATACAGTAATTTTATTATATGAAGATGTTATTTTTTTGCTTACAAAAAAAAAAATGAAGCTTTTCAGTTACTGCTGTGAGCATGTGAGTATGGGTGAATGAACTTGCCAGTAAACACAGGTGTATTTAAGGTGTAGTCTGTGATATACTTGGGGATTTTTAGGGTAAAACCATTATTGGAAGAGTATTTTCCTGTTACTTCTTTTGTTGACTCTCTTTGTGAAACCATTTTTTAACTGCATATCAATGATACGTACTAACAATGTTTTTGAAGACTTTTTTTTCACTGCATGATTATTTCTGTTGACTTCGTTTATACCGTGTTTCTACACAGGCATCAACACAACTGTAGGGGCAGGTGTGAGTGACCAGGACAGGAAAGTCTTGAGCTGTCTTCACTGTTCAGCAGCAGCAAAACAGTCTTAGAAATACTATAGTTTTAAAGTGTAATGTCAAAAAAAAAAAAAATTAGTTATTTAACAAATCTGAATTAAAATCTGAATGTGAGGGAAGAGAGTGATAGTGCAAGGTTGGAAATGAGGTCACTTCAAAACATTCCAGACAAGCTGTGAAATACAGTTCTGAACTAAGCTCCTTAACAGTTCCTGGATGAGGACTTCTGTAAAGTGTCAAGAAAGATTAAACATTTTCCTACAGTAGAATGAAATCTGCAGATTTATTTGTTAATGCCTATAATCAGACAGATTCAAGAAACCAAAAAAGAGGGGACTGAGATGGCTTAAGAGCCAGGATGAAGATAGAGAGTGTAAGGGAGGCAAAAATCTGCTTGTCTAGTTTTGTTCAAGTCCTGTGTAATGTAATTTTAAAGAGAACATCTAATCAATATGCTAGGCCATGTTTTAAATCACCCACTTTTTTTTTTTTTAAGTTACCTACAGCTGAATTGTTAAGAGGGTAGGGAAGGAAGGCTGGAAGGGAAAAAGAGAATCATATTACGAATCTTTTTTTTTTGACACCTACAATAACTGCTTTTTAATGATTAACACTAGTCATCAGATCTTTCCCTTTCTGAAAAAGTATCATAAAGATCTCCTGCTGTTCCCAGCAGTGCCCCACTAATTCAGCTCACTAGCAAAATTAGCAGCAGGAAACAAGCCTTTGAAATTTTCATCGTTTATGAATAGCATTGTTCATTCGGCAAAGGATATGGGCTCCTGCTGTAATTGTTCCTGTGTTAAGAAGGCTGCAAGTTATTTTCTCTCCATCAGTCTTTTTTTTTTTTTAAAAAAAGAAATAAATCAATAGCAATAAATACACATACAATTAAATAGTGGATTAAACAGCCAACTGAGTGACTAAGAATTTCTTTCACTTTTGAACTCTTCTGATTTTTTTTTTTTTTTTTCTCTCTGAGGGAGGACTATTGTGCTGCCATTGCTTCGCAAACACTCGATAATGCTAAAGTGCTTTGAAGTTACCATTGGAGAAAATAGAACAACAGATGGAGCATGAATAAACCCACACTGCTGCCTTTTTAATCTGAACAAAAGCAATTTTTCTTGGCAAAAATAGTTAATATTTAATTCCATTTACTTATAGAAGTTTGATCCCAGATGAAAACACAAAAACTGAGGCAGAGCTGTATATACAACTGCTCAATGAATCTATAGCCTGGCTTTTTATTAGGAAGATAAAAAAACTTCGTCTAGCATGCGTTATAATAACTGTGATAGATCTTGTTCAATACTGATACGGAGGCCACTGGACCCAAAGGAATCTGTGGACTAGAATCTCAGTAAAATGCTATTACTTTGTCGTTTCCACGGTGCAAAGAAAAAACTCTGGACCTCTCATTTAGTATGACTTCTCATGTGTTGTAACTGTTATTAGTGGTTATAACTGAAGTTGCCATTCTGGTAGTAAAAGTAGTGTTTAAATCTCAAGTGTATTCCCATCGTAAATAAAACATCTGTGTGCTTTTATTACCACTTTCTAATATTCTTTTTCTTTTCGTTTTCTTCAACTAAAGATGAGATATCAATGCCTTGCCTTTGGACATGGTTTTCCCCAAAGCAAATTTTTTAACAATACGTAGCTGAAGGATAAAACAAGTTGGTTTTGTTGGTCATCTTGTGGTTAAGACTCAGGGTCACCCATCTTCTCTTCTTCCCCCTGCAGTTTTTACCCAGATGGATATTACAGACCTTTTTTGGGGGAAAAAATATTGTAAAGCAAGCTTTTTCTACATTTTTCTCTTGTGAACAATATAGGTTTTCCTACTGAAATGGCATTTGAGTTTTCTTGCTCTCATTCAATAGCTGGTCCTTATTAACACTCAGAAGTCACGCACCTTCTAAAATTCTGTGCTGCCACATTTTCACTGTGGATTTACTTCTTCCTTCTGACTGAGGGTTTCATGATGGAGCTTCACAGACTGATCACTACTGTTCTTCAGAATTGAGTGAAAAGATACATGATGAATTAAGCCCTACAAGTTCAAGGAGCGTTACTTTTTCTCAACCTTGTGTAATGCTCAGGATTTGAAGGAGCATTCCTTCCTAATTAGCCCTTGCAGTCACAGATGGCATGCTTGACCTGACTTCTTTAAACTTGGTTAGAGGCAAGATGTGGGAAAATCAACAGACAATCAGAGGAGGTAAAAAACGAACAACCGGTGCAAACTAAATGAGTTTGGATAGAGACGCTGTTGTTTCATAAAAGCAATACAGCAGAGCAGCACGAATAAATATACTTCTGCTTTCACAGGTTCTGTTAGACATTCCAGTAGCTAATGATAGGAACAAATGAAAAAGATTGCCAGCCTGCAACAAGTCTCTATGGCCAGACCTCCTTCCTGACATACTTATTCAAGTGATGTCATATCACTAGGTATCTAAGTTCTACACTTGCATAGAAACAAAGGAAAAGAAAATATGTTTCAGTGTAAGTTTTTTGAGAGACCCATAGGTTTTTTTTGCTGAAGGAAATGTAGATGTGCTTGAAGTGGCTTTATTACTAATGATGCAGTTCAGATTAACTCAAAGTGGAGGACACAACTTGGAAGCGTGTTGTCTGTATTGGCTACGCTGCTACAAAACTGGTATCCAAGTCTTTTTGCAGTAGTTAAAGACTAGCATAGGCAGAGTACCAGGCTTCTGGAATGGGAGACACCATGTTTAAACTCACATGGTGCTACTTTCTGCCTCAACTTAGCCTTGAGGAGCAGCTGTAGGAGAATTTCCAACTTTGGACATGGATTGTGTTAGGTTTTTTCTAGTTACTACTTTTTTTTTTTTTTTTAAATACTTAAAGCATGCATGGAATAGTTGCTTGCTCAAACCATCCTCTTATTCTTCCCGTATTTCGAGGGATATCCAGTGACCTTTGGAGTCTTTTTCACTCTGCCTTATGAATCCAAATATTCCTTCATTTCTCCATTTTGCCAGGAAAAAAACTAAATCCCAAACTCTTAAACTACTGCCTTAAATCCACATAAAAAAATAGAGAGCAACATAGAAGAAAGGTGCAAGAGTGACCTGACAGTCTGAAACTCCAGCTGGTCTGCCAGTTCAGGAACTGTCTTCTGTATCTGAGTAGATATATCTGTTCTAGCAAGGCTGTATAGGTATGGGACAAATGCAACGGGATATTGACACTAGGACAATGACATTGGCACAATGCTGGTGCAAATAACCCTTCAGGAGATGATGCATGGCCAAGGTATTTCAGATTGTTACATATATTAATAGTACATGCTATGAGGGGAAAAGTAACGCTACTGAATCAAGCCCTTGAAGGAGCAACATACTTTTAAGTATACTGTTGTGCGAAGGAAGAAGTGAAGAGAGGAAAGGTGTTTCAGTTGGACTAGATGACCCTTGTTAGGTCCCTTCCAACTGAACTTGTTGTATTCTGTTTCACCAGCTTAACAGAAATTCAACGCACGTTTATTGCACGCACCTTTTTGGGAAGTCTTCAGAATTCAATTAAGTACAACATAGTCCTGCTGTGCCAAGATAAGAATATCAGAAATTTTAAGAACACGAAAATGTTATCTATGCAGCATGGCTCTTTTTGTTGTTGTTGTTGCTGATCTCAATCCATTTTTCAGCTTTCTTACTATTCCTTCAATCATTCCCTCCAGAAATACATCTAGATTGCTCTTGAGCTAATTTATATGCTCTGCAGCCACTGCCTTCCACTATAATTTATTGTTTCTTCAATAAACAATTTTGTTTTGACTAAATATATTACTTACTCTCAGCTTTCTTAAAGCCATTGTTCCCAGGTTAATGTCAAAGATTTTCTTTAACATTTAATCAGCAATCTAACTTAATTTTACCTTTGTCATTGCCTTTTAAGTATCTCAAATGTCATGGTTAATTCAAAATTTGCCTCTTCGGAGAAAATGCATTTTTATTCTGGTGCTAAGACTGAGATTATAATAAGATCTTGTCAGATATTTGAAATATGAACCTAGATTTTGCTCTGTACCCAATGAAGGGAAAATAGACATGTATCTGTACTTGAAACAGCATGGTGAAACTAATCTAAACAAGCACGTTTGCATGGCTGGACTTCTTGACATTCTCTTTCTTGTTGTTTTTGGGCTTTGTTTTTTCGCTCCGCTTTGTTTTAGGTAGCTAGTGTTAGCAAGTGCTTGTAAATGACTTCAATGTTAAACATACAATCAAGCCAGCATCTTCAAGGAAGATGTCCTATAATGGGCTCTTTCCCTCCCCAAGACCAGTATTGTCCTCTAGCTTTCTTTGTCAAAGCTTATATTTTAAGTGAGAATGTTCCCCAAGTGAGAAGCTCCCACAGCAAGTCAGAGAGTATGGCTGGAAAGAGTCAAATAGAACATGGACTTGAACAGTAGTTTAAATTGACTCCTTATCGTAGTGGAATTTATGGTGCGCTTATCATTACTGCAAAGCGTGGTGAATGTTGTTTAATAATGCTTGTTTTTTATAAAGACAGTCTTTATGATGATCACAACTGTGGTGGAGGAAACTGTGTTGTGTTGTAGGGTCTTTGAGAATCTAGCTTAAATGAAGTGAATTTTAAGATAGGAAAGAGAAGACTTAATAATTTAGATCACCGTGTGCCTCTTTCTAACAACTTTGGGACAGTAAAAGTCAGATATTTAGATATTTAGGAGTCTAAATCTTATTGAAAGTCAATGGAACTTTTTATGTCCTGCATCCCAAAACTGTATGCAAAGAAAATTAAGAATATTAAAGGAATTTAAATTACTTGGAGATTTTGTTCAAGGCCTGCAGCACATTCGTAAAGCTCAGATGTGCTTTCATTGTAAAACATTCCAAAGATAGTTTAATATTACTTAAAAATTACTCCATTTGAGCTGTAGGCTTAGGCCATAGTGCTTTCCAAAATTAGGGTTATAATTTTCTCTTTGTGGAGTGAAAAAACCTGGATAATTTGTGTTTGTGATATTTTTGCCCTATACAGGGATCTCTGCCACATATGTTCCAGTTGTTCTGAAAAGCAGAAAATAAGAGTTCTATTTTTCTTTACCTCTAAAGATAAGGATAAGACTTATCTTGAAATACTATTTTTTTTTATGAGAAAAGTTTTTCAATGTTTTCTTTAAAAAGGTAATGAAGAAATAAGACATCTAGGAATTCTGTATTTCATCTTAATTTCTGAATATTGGAAGGTAGTTTTGGACCAAAGTAAATGATAAGGTATCCTTCTGGGTACAGATGTATTGGGAGATAAAGTACCAGACAAGTATTTTCTATAGAGCGTTTATAGAGTATATTTCTATACTTACTAGAGATCCCCATTAGACAGTTTCTTGTACTATTGATCCCAAAATGTTTGTGCCTTGTCTGTTTCACACTGTGACTTTAAATTATGATCTTATGACTGGATCTAATATTATGTAAAGTGAGTGTAGGACAGCACTTGATTGTTTAAATTGCCAAAAGGCTTTGAAATGGAAAAAATTACTTTAAAATTTGGAAGCCACACCTGGGTAAATTCTGGAAATCATGCAGATAAATAAGAACAACTTGAACTTAAAGAAATTATTTCTAGTCAAATTAACTTGAAGCATCATTTTTAGGTTAAAAGTTGCATTAAAAGTTTCAAAACGATTAATATTGACACGAAATTTTTAGTTTATTACAATTCAGTTATAAGATTAGAGAGTTTTTTAGCATATTTAAAAGCATGTTAAAGGTAATTTTTCATTTATGTGCTGCATGACACGCATGCGTATAAATTCAAAGAAAATAAACTAAACTGGTCTCTTGCCATCACGGAATATCCATAAATAATAGATAGAGGCTTTTCTTAGACCAACGTCATTCAGGGATACTAAAACAGAAATTACAAGGGGACAAACAGAATATCATTTCAAGGTGTTCATAATAATAATGGTTTTGATGTTGAGTATACTTACAGGTGAAAGCTTTTGGAGTTATAAAACATTCGAGTTTCACTTCGCTTAATAGTCCTTAAAAGCCATTTATTTCTTCCTGTGCTCTTAACTCTATGAATTATTCTTCAAATAACAGTTATTAAATTTTAAGATCTCCTTTATTTTAAGACATTACTCTTTGCAACTTAAAAAAGCAGTGAGTTATTGAAAACATACTTATCTGAGTACATACAGGTGAGCAACTAATAGGCAATCTGGTTGTTAATGTATTGTAATCTCTGACTCAATTTTTTTTTTAGTCACTTTGAGGAAAATAAAAAGAAAAAAGGGGAAGGGGATAAACCTGAGGAAAAGGATTAACCCGAATGTGGAATATGCAGGGGAAAGGAGGATTCTTTCCTTAAAAAAATAAATAAAAAAACCCACAAAAAAACCCCCTTCTTTCCTTTTCATTGCTTCTTGAAAAATTATAAAACAGTAAATAGTACAAAAATTTATCTTGTGCCTTAAGATTCAGTTTAGATGCCTCGAATTCTTCAGGATAGTTTCCGGTTATAGTAACTTCCAGCGATGAGTCATGAGTTTTTCTCATGAGAAAGGAGGGAAAAAAAAAAACCAACCAAAACACTTGCATATTTGACAAACATGGGTCACTCTTCTGTTTCAACTGTATTCTTATTGCACTTCTTTAGGGTTAAATCACCTGTAGGATAAGCAATCCTACCTGACTTTGTAATGGAATTTAATTTATAATGAAGTATAATATGCCTCTTTTCAATATGGAATCTTAATTGTCCATGAATTTGCCCGTTTTAGTTGCCTTTCATGCTTAATGTTAGCTTTGAATCCTAAATCATGATGTGAATGCAAAGTTCAGCTGTCAGTTTTAAGCTTTCCTTCCAATGAATGTCTGAAGACAGCCGTAACTTCCCAAATAACAATCCAGAGAAGCTTTTACAAAAGGAAAATGAAGTTCTGGATGAGACCATGGAGTATATAAAAATATTTTTTTCAGTAGGTCATTGCAGTACTCTCAAATTCGATAGCATCTCAGATTACCCCTGAGTTTACTTAAAAACAGATTCTGATACTAAACAGAGCACAGATGCAGAAAATAATTTATGGAGGGATTTGAGTTTGTTCGTCTTCCTCCTACATTTTTTTCCTAATTAAAAATAATTTTACTATCATTAAAACCCCCCACATAAATCTTATGTAACATTCTTGTAACCTACTTAGTATCTCAAAAAAGGAGTTTTATTGCATTGATTTATTTTTATTTTTTTGTAATGAACCTGTCTAGAAAGAATTAAATCCTTAATATATGTATATCTTAAACCAGTGAATTTTTTGGTGTATATTTTGATGTATACTATTTTAAAACATATATGTAGTATGCTGGAATGTATAGCTTTGAAGCAGCACTTCACATTTATAAAGTGTGATATTATGGATGCTCTGAAGCTGAGCATTGAAGAAGTTGGTTGTCTGTTTTAATTTGCCCTTCAGAGGGGGTAAACTTCTGATATTTCCCGACTGTGAACTGTATATTTATAATTAAGCAACTAGAAAACTTTAGTTAACTTATAGTGTCAGTGAGTAGTATTTGTTCCCTTCTTTACTCTGCTGGCCACCTGCAGCACTCCCTGTCAGCCTTGCCAGAGCCATCCAGGGTGGCCCTGGGGGCCGACAGATTCCGAGGATCCTCTTGCAGGGAATGGAGACACCCCTCAGTGCCTTGGCTTCCTTGATCATGCAGGAGAGTAAGACTAAGCCAAGTGCTTTCCAAACACTTTTTCTTCAAAACGGGATTATGAAAAATTTTTATACTGAAAACTTTGGAACAGGCTGCCCAGGGAAGTGGTGGAATTGTCATCCCTGGAGGGATTTAAAAGACAGGTAGATGTGGTGCTTAGTGACAGTGTTAGATTGATGGTTGGACTTGATGATCTGAGAGGTCCCTTCCAACCTAGACAATTCTATGAGTCTATGACTGAAATTTCTGCACAGCCACACCCACTGCTACTAATTGGGTGTTACTTTGGGTGTGGGTGATTGATCCTTGGCTGCTTTCAGGGCAACATGAAATAGAGGGAGAGTCAGTCTTTTCATGGCTTATATACGGTGGAGTGCATGGTGTTTCTGGAGCTGGCTCTGGCTCATTTCACTACATTAGTATGTTATGATTCTGTTCATTGATGCTTAGTAAATCTGGAGCAAAGTTGCTATACAAATGAAAAAGTTCTGTCTCTTAAGGTATTCATGCTTTAAGGGTTTGCAAACATATTTCAACGTATTTCTGGACTTGCTTCATTGTACAAATTGGAGTGTACTTTGTGTTCACATGTTGTCTAAATCTTTTGAAAATATATATAAATGGACAACAGATTCATATTTCAAATTTCAGTAACTCAATGGAAATTATTTTTACAGCTGTAGGGACGCTGTCTGTTTCTTGCTTGTTAGATTTGTTTTTATTATTTAGAGTTAGCTAACAAAACAGAAGTGTTTTGTGTTTCACTTAAAAAAAACCAACAAAACCATACCCAAAACAATGCAAACAAAAACTATGAGCATGGTAATAATTATTTGAGTGATACGTTTATCTCTGCATATAATTGCATAGTGAACACTCATTTCTCTTTAAGTTAGGAAGTGGCTTTTATTGTGAATGTTAAGGAAAAAAAAAACACCTGAAAACTGAACTTGCATATTTGACTGAATGAAACGTATTTGCACATCAATCATTTCCCTAAGGAAGAATCTAATAATTTTTCCAGTAATATGAACTATTGTTTTTGTCAATGTTTTTCTTGCAATATCCTTTCTAGAAAGTCAGCAATTATGCTGCAACATAAATTCTACACGTATGATTGTGTTTGAAAAGATACCATTTTCTTTTTTTTTTTATTTCTTCAGTTGTAGTCAACAAATATTTGAAGAGTGATATCACCATTAAGTACAGTTACATTGTCACATCACTTGAATGTGTGCTCAGTCACTAGGAAAATCTTGTATGCTTTGGATTTGTTTTTCTTTTTTTTGCTCTTCACATAAGAGAGAGCACTCTCTGCTGGCTCAGTAAAATATTTTATTTTTAATAGTTAAAAATTACTTTTATTTGTGTCATCCAAATATATAGTTAATTATATGATTTCATTTTTTATTGATAGTTTTGTGGATAGCGGTTGGAATTGCTACAGGTACATAGTAAATGTTAAAAGTTGAAAAAGAAAAGGCCCAAATTTGTAGACATATCAGTACTTTTGGATAACTTTTAAAGACATCCAATCTGTCTAAATTTGTTATCTTTTGTAACCATAAAAATTGGCTAAAGAAACAACAGTTCTGGTTGACTGAAATCCAGTCTCTGAAATGAGGAGGTAAAAGTATTAGAAGTAGCTATATTGTTTTATCTTTAAACAAAACAAAAAAGCAACAAACCAGCAGAAAAAAGGCAAAACCTGATCATAAATTAAGACTGAGTCACAAGGTATTCAGAAGCCAGGAAATGGCTGAGCAGGCAAGCAGAAACTTCAGTTTTAAAACTTCTCTAGAATTTTAAAAATTTTTCTAGGATTTTTACTACTTGAATTATTTTTCCTCTCACTCTTCTTTGCTTTTCTGTGCAAACCTCTGTTTCTGTCCTACTGCAAGATTACACTTCCTGGCATTCAAAGGGAGATATAAGACTTAATCAGAGTATTAAATAGCTTTAAGGCAAGGGAGTGATTCAAAAGTATAACTCTAAGGCTGTGGTTTTTCAAGGTCAAATTGTGCTCAAATATGGATTTTAAAATAGATTTAAAAGATAGCCTTTAGCCACTGTTTGTACAAAAAAAAGCGCTATGAACACTTTAAGTAGCACTAAATTTTAAAATCTGAAATAATAAATCGACTTCAAAAGCTGAGGCTTCCATTTCAGCTGAATTGACATGGTTTTCAATGGTATCTTTTTTTGACAATTATATCCTGTATATTATTATCACTTTCCTGGGAGACTCAGAAGTCATAGTTGTCTGGTTTATTAGAAAAGAAGACTTAAACTTCCTGCAAAACTTAAAGTAAAATCAAAAACTTTAGCCTTCTTCAGAGGGTCACTTACTAACAACTGATGATATCAAATTTATCTTCAAAACAAATGAACTTGCTATCAGTGGCGTCAAAGTTTCATAGGAATAAATCTGTCTATTATCTTCTATTCTTATTTGCTAAAACATAGGATGATACAGCAGTTCTCACTGATTGAAAACTGATTTACTTTTTTTTTTTTCTAATTTTTAAAATTCTACTTGTGGAAATGCATCATCTTACAATTTTTGTACCTCTGCTTTTCTACTCGAATCTGTTGAAAGTTGCTGTTGTGGTCTGTTACAGATGGGAGAAAGTGTTGTGCTATGGACATGCAATAGATGCACAATGTCTGGTTGGATAGTTTCACTGTAAATAATTTTCAGTTAAAAAACACAGATCCATTGAGGTTGTAACTTATGGTGATTCTTTTTAAGGAAAAAAAAAAATACTACGAAACTTCCTTAGATAGATAACGAAAATAAGGATGAGTAAAGAAGGTAAAGTGGTAAAAAGTTCAGGCTTAGCGAGTGCTATCAAGTAAATGACCTTAAGTGGTGTTATAGTCCACACAAATTACGTCATTTCTCTTATCATTCCTCTAATGGAAAATCTGGTATAGAAACATATTCATATGTTGAGGTTGTTCATGAGGAAAATAATGTAATATCTGGCTTCTGTACTGCTGAAAAAAAATTTAGAGGTGAAAGCTATTAATTATTTTTGCTAAACGTTGTTCTTGTTTATACTTTTGGTTTTTTGTTAACTGGAACTGCAGGCATTGCTGTCTGTAATAATGTCCACAATTTTTTCTTCTTTGATTTTTAATGTTACTGTGTTTTAACAAGGCAAGGCATAAAATGATTAACAGTTCTTTTTTTAACAAGGGTCTTGCAAGTCTGTTTATAATTTGGCAAATTTCACCTTGTTTAAAAATAAAATACACTGATTTGATGTACTAAAAACCTACAAGAACCCAACTCACAATATAAAAAAACCCCAACAAACCAAACCAAAACAAAAAAAACCAATATGCAGTGTGTTTTTTTATGCCTATAGGTTACACATTTCAAGATGTGAGAAATGCTGTTTTTTTCCCCATCAACAGTTTTTCAATTAGCCTCAGAAAATTCTGTAAAATCAAGTGGAAAATATAGTGTATGTATATTTTCTATTAAATAATCCTAATCACTTATTTGCAAAACATAATTGTATCCCAAAAGACCTAAAGCTTTCTGTGGCCTCCCACATAATGTGATATGGTTGACTTTCATTAACTATGATTTTCTTGTCCTGATTTGAATAATAAGAAAATATTGTTAGTGATGGCTGATGTTTTAGTTCTGTACAGTAATTTGAGTAGGTTTGCTTCAAAATTGTATACAAAATCCAAATTCTTTATCTATGCAGGATCCACATATGTAGTCAGGGTTGAGCATTTTAAGATCTCAACTCTTAAATCTGTTTGCAAATTCCATTAAACACTTTTTTTTTTTTTTTTTCATTTACATAAGCCATTGACTACTAGTATAAAATAGCAGTAATTTCAGCCACAGAAGAAGAAAACAACATGCATGAGAGAAAACGTTTTGGTTGCAGTCTTATGAGAGTTACTGCAAAAACCCACTGGAAGGCTCTCCTGGTTTGAAGTAAAATGGAACCAATTTTATGTTCAGTAATTTTACTTTTTTAGCTGGGCCTCTTCAAACTAACTAAACTCTGAAATTAACAATGTATTGTTTAGAAACTGTTCACTCTCACAGTGATAAGACCTGATTATATCAAGGAATGGTGTGCAGAGAGCCCCTTGCTTAAAGGTATTGCTGTAACAACCAAGGTCAGGTAACTTCATTATTTGCCCCGTTGGAGGGACGGAGGTGGAAAAGCGTAGAGGGGTCGCACCTGTAGGGAGGAGCAGGCAGGACAGGTGACCCAAAAATGACCAACAGGGTATTCCCTCCCATCTGCATCAAGCTCAGTGTAAAAGCTGAGGAATCAAAGGGTCAGCTCTCTTCCTTCAATGGCTGATGTCCGAGGAGGACCCTGTCTGCTCGTCTGCCTTCGATCCCAATTCGTGTGTTCCCACCTCCAGATCTGGAACCCAGCCCCTGTCCGTCCCCGAGTCCAGTCTGGGACTTTTCCTGGTGCCTGTTGGTGACGTGATCGTTAACCTGGGAGCTTGATATGGCTTCGTATATATTGTATACTTTTTTCCTTCTTATTCTTTATTATTTCATTTATTTCATTATTTCATTATTTCTTAATATTTTAATTAAAGTAGTTCACTTTTTTCTAATCTCATAAATCTATTTATCTCTTCCTCTCCTCTCTTTTTGTAGAGGGGGGAGGGAGGGACCATCTGTCATTCTGAGCGGTCAATCCAGCCAAAACCCCAGCAAAGGCTTACTCTCATAACCATGACAATTTTCTTAATTTTGCTGCTTGTAGGTTTTGTAATATTTTTTTCTTTTAATTTTATTTACTCACTTGAAACTTCCTGAGGCTGAATTTCTTCCCCCCTTACTTCTAAGTTTTACTTTGGAAAAGTTATCTGCCAGTATAATTAGTTGCTCCAGAGAAATAACATGCATTTACGCTTGCTGTTTCAGACTACTAAAAAAAACAAACAAAAAAACCCAACACAGTTGTGTCCCCCCCAAAAAACCACAACAATAAAAAAACCCAAAACCCAGAACAAAACAAACACAAAACCAAAAAGCTTTCTTGATGCATAGGAGAGGTTTCAGAAGATATTGATTGTTTCATTGAGTCAATAAACATTGCTGCAATCCCTTTTGTTAACAAATTCTAGGTTTGGCATGAAAATGACAGGCTAAATGGTGACACTCTTAGATTCCACTTTGTTTCTACTGCTTTCTTTGTGTGATATATTGGAAATTTAGTGGGGAAATGAACAGCGGTACCAGACTGCCTTGAAATTCTTTTTGGCAATGATACTTAAAGGTCTTACTATTTTAGATAAAACACTTCAAGGAAGTTTGCTGCTGTTAATGATGTTTCAGAAGTTTTTTTGCTTGCTGTCATTGATGGAAATATTTTTTTACATGTAAAAATGTGTTAGTTCCTGATGTTAGCAGTCATAGGTTATACCTGAGAGGTATCAGTTCAAGCTCTTTATATGAAAAATGGGGTTTATCCTTGGCAGCAGTGATTAGGCTTTCTGGTTTAATCTGTAGTCAAAAAATTCTTCTTAAAAACAAAACAAACAGCTACCCTACTCAGATCTCAAAACCCACAAATTTTAAGTATGCATGAAGGAAGGAAGCTAGGTCATTACCTTTAACGGAAGGCTTTTTACTATAGACTAGTGTAAAATGGATTTTTTGGGTTCATTTTCATTTGTACAATGGAGTGTTTCAAACTGTTACTTGCGCTTTGAAAAGTAGCTTCACAATCTTGTGGTATTTTCTCCTAAGAAAAGAAAATTGTAACTCCGTAGTCCTCCTGTTGTAAAAACAAATAATGCTCTTACATTGTAAAAAATGAGGAACTTTAAACTTCATGCCAATATAAATGTCAATATAGAATTTTTATGCCAAATATTGAAAGTAGTTTTACCTTAGGATATAAAGCTTTTTACATAGGCCTTTTTGTTGGTGGTTTTACTACTTTCATTTTTCTTCTCATTTTGTGTTTTGTCATCTTCTGTATGTAAATGTCTTTGCGTTTATTCTTAGAAGAGCTTTTGAATTAAACAGCTAATGACTTCTTCTCACAGTCCTAAAAGTCTGTTATTTAGCTATCTGGCACTATTTTGATGTCAACTTCTCTCTTATCATTTTACATAGATGTGAAAGACAATTTATATTTTGCTGTCCCAAAACACGTTGTGAAATGTTGAAACTGTTGTCAGCTGGGTGAAGTCAATTTTTCTACAACTCTCAGAATTAGGTTCTCAAAGAACAAACTCCTTCGCTCAGTCAGGAAAAAGTAATGTTTCTTACCAATGGTACAAACTTCCTTAGTGACTTTTATGAAAGTCCATAAAACCTGGCATTGACAGACCACTGTTGGGACTTGAAGGTAAACTGTCTGTTATGCCACGTATTAAGGACTTCACCAGTCTGCTAAGCTTAAATACAGGTTGTGATGACAGTGTTTTTTACGATGAGAGTGCTTCTTGCCAAGGTATGAATCTGTGAAATTAAATTCTTCTCAGTCATTAAGCTGGCATAAGATGGATGACATTTCTTCATCTCTCATGAGTTGGACTTTTTAGAACTGGAAGTTAGGAGAGGAAGGTTGTCAGTACCTTTACAAATTTCAGACTCTTTCAGACAGAAATTGTCTTCAGTTAGAAGAAGGGATTAAAGGGTATACTGAAGTCTTGGCAAGTTAGAAGGGTGTAAAGGAAAAGGTAGAGATTGCTAGGTGTCTCTTTGCTTCTGAAATAATTTTAAAAAGGTGTCACTACAATATAAAGCAAGAAATCTTAAACTGTTCTACCAAGCCAAATTCCCAGATGCACTTAGCTTTATTAGCTGCAGGTTAGGTTTCATGGCGTTTCCAGTTTTGACATAGAAATGTTGCCACTTTCTGCTAGGTGCTAATAGGAAAAGCTGCTGCTTTTGCTTTCAGATTACGGTTCACGCTGGTCGACTCAGAACCTGGCTCTGTTTTTCTGAGTGTATTTTTGAATATCTCTTTCTAAAAACCATTAGCAGAGTTAATGGTGCACGTATTTTCAGTAGTGTTTTTTGCACTCTTATTCAAAATTCTATGATTCTATGATAAAATACATTCAGAAACTGTCTGCTGAGGAAGGTGAGATCTGGGGTCAGAGCTGTTCAATAAAACTTTGGTAGCATATACGAATGAAGACACATATTTCTGTTGATCACTTTTTGGATTGTTTAATTTTATATTACACTGCAAAAACTTGTATAAGAATGAATGAATGATAAGTCCCACTTGAAACAAGAGACTGTAAAAATTGATTTTCAAAACAAAAGTTTTCCAACAGTGCTAACAAACTAGCACTGGTCAGATATTGTGAAATCCCAAGAATGTTACTCATTTGCATATCTAAACTGTCCTGGTTATATCCTTCAAAGTATTTGTGAAATTCATAATAAATCACTATGCTCTTAAAAATCTATACGTGTAATATATGATACTCGCTGTTGCTCAAAATAAAGTTATGAATTATATCACTTAATGAAGAAGCTTAATCATGTTAATACAGATGCAAATTATATATACCATTTCAGTAATATACCATATTTTGAAAAATCATTTCTGAAATGCTCTCTTTAGTCTACAGTGACAGTTAATATTCTTTTAAATACTTGTAATTTTATCTTAGATTATGATGTTGCTTTTTAAAGCAGTTTATTCATCCCAGCCTCAGCTTAATAAAAATTTTTTACCATTATGTCCTGAAGTACTATTTCCTACAATATCTGCATAGGAGCACTCCTTAAAATGAATGAAGAATTGAAAAAAAATGAAATTAATTAAAAAATATAATCACCTGTGCCGTACTATCTCTAGTTCATGTGCATAAGCATTACAATACATTTATTAATTACATGACAATGTTATTTCCATGGGATCTTTGCCTCATTTAGCATGCAGTTTGAATTGCACACAGTTAATGATGCAGCTGTTTGATATTTATTTTTATTTTCACTGTCTAATGAGTGAATACCTCCCTCATTCATTTGCTGCAGTCTCAAAGATCATGGTGAAGAGACACGGGAAACTGGTTCCCTGTCTTATTCCCCACACTCTTCTGAGATTAGCAGTGCTACACTGATGTAAATGTAGATTTCTTATGTTTACAAATAATAAATCAAAGGTGTACATTTGTGTAAACGCAATTTGGCCCAGAGTAAAAGCAGATCAAAAGATCCCATATCACTTTTATATCCGTGTTCTTTTATTCACTGTGCCCCACTGAGTTTGTTTTTGCAATCTGCTGGGCTCTCTGAAACCAGTCTCACAAGACAATTCTAAGTATTGGAATAATCATGATGCTATCCTTAATTTTAAACCAGTAATGATTCCCCCCAGAATCAACAAAAATCTGTGCTGTTTCACTTTGCAAGGCTGCTCATAAGGAATGACTATTAATATTAACTTGAGAAACATACCCTTAAAGTGAATCTTAGCCTCATGGAAATCAGTAGAAACACTCCCATTACAAATACTCATGAAGCTTCATTTTCTAAGATCATTTTTGGTACTGAGGTAAATTCATAACTTTCAGTTCTGTTGAAACTAAACTGGACTCTTTCTCCAGCTTGTACATGCGTATTTGGAACAGAAAGGGTAAGATAAACTGTTGAAACACAATTTGCATCTGACTTTGTGGATTAATGGAAATGGCTTCATATGTTTTTATGGTTTTATATGTTTTCTTGGTTTTAAGGTTTTCACACAGAGTACACACACTGATCTGAAATGACATAACTTCAGAATTTATTATTTAAAAATATAAATAAAATTATGTTTCTCTTCCTAATGAATGTTGTAATTTCTTATATGATGAAATTTCAGAATTGGTTTGGATGTTATGCTTTTTAGCACAATGCTTGAATTATTTTTAAAAAGTTTTCTTTCATCATACAAAGTTGATTCTTTTGATACTGTATTTTCAGGTTTCTGGTGGTCATATATGCAGAAGCAGGAAATGTGGTTACCTGGCCTTCGTTTCATTGTTATACCAGTGACTGCTCTTTGCCAAAAGGTAAGAGAAATGTTCTTTAGTTTAAAGACGTGTTATAGTTTGGGGAATGCAGAATCTGAATTGTATCTCCTTTTTTGTTATGAACTTTCTATTAACTCTAGATTGCAATGCATGTAAAGAATGCACTTGTTGAAAGTCACGTTTCTTCTTGGGTTGACATTACACTTGCCCTATTTATATAATAATCTTTTCATGTGATTTCTATATTGAAAAGAACAGAGAGAAGCAAAAATAATTTTAACTTATCAACAAGCATGCTCATGTTTTCTTGAAAGGTAGGGTTTTTTCTGTATCTCTGTTGTGCTCTCATCTGTCACCAGGTAGCTCTATCAATATCACCCACAAAGTTGACTTTTTTGGTAAGAGTTTTATATTAGACGTGGCACTCTTATTTAGGATAATTTCCCACGTGTAGCTATTGATTATGCCAACAGTGAAATTTCTTCAAATCCTATGAATTACTTTTGACATTTTTACACAGGCATAAAATTGTGTTACATTTCTTAAATGTTAGACATCAATTAGTTCCATGTACTCAGTCCCCCTGAAGTAATTATACTTGTGTAAGAGAAACTCGCAGAACAGCCGAGGGCTGCATGAACTGTACTGTACAATCCAGAGAATAATTGTCTTGCTTGGTAGTGTCAGGAAATGTTTAATGATTCCAAGCTGAATGTGCTTGCTGATGTATTTTTTTTTTTTTTTAGTTCTATAGAGGGTAAGGAGAAGCACAAGACCGATATGCACAGAGACAGAAAGAATCTTGGCAGCTCCTTTCTCGATTAGTTAAAAACAAATAATTCTGTCCTCAACAAATGTTATCCTCAGATACTCAAGCTTATTTTTTCTCAGGGTACTGATATATGCTGTTAGTATTGATTTAAGACAGTGGCTACCAAAGAAATCATGCATTGATGTACAGAGTTATGTGTAAAGAGCTCTGACAGACTTCAGTTAGACGATTCCAATTTTTCCTATTTTCCACAATCTGCAACAAGGTATGAGCAGAGGTCTTGGGTTTTGAATTATTTTCTTTATTTTACAAGGGGTAATGGTTTTTAATTGAAAGAGGGGAGATTTAGACTAGATGTGTCAGTGGTTAGAAGAGGAAAACCCACGGTAAGGAAATGAAGTAAAATACAGTGGGAGTTGGAAAAGAAAGAATAAAGCCTGTATTCCTTGAATGAAGTTCCAGCTTTTGAGCTTAATTTTGTCCTTAATGATCTTATTCCCTTCCCAGTGGTACTAATATAAGATAAAACTGCACACTTTTCATGGGTTGTAGTCTGAATTTCTATATCTTAACAGTCTCAGAAAGCTCAAGGATTAACTTTTTACATTACGATGTATAAAACCAATTAAAATGATGCAGTAATGTATTTTACCTTGCCTGACCCTTAATGCTATATTGACAGCACCTACTATTTCCCTATCTTACCTATTTCAGGGATCCATCTAATCATCTATTAGAAAGTGACGTGTGTGCTTTCTTCAGCTGTCATAGTACCACCTATGGTAACTCTGCAGTGCTAAAATTTCATTACTGATTATAATATTGGACTTCCAGTATTATATGGCTTTGCATTTTCAGCATTTCAATGAGGATGATTGGGCACTCTTGGAGTCTTATCTCTGAACTTCCTATGAAAAATAATAAGATCCAAAAGAGAGTTGGGGAAACTCAGGTGCAATCATCATATTATAATAGTATAAACCTAGAAGCCCCTCAACAGCCTTGGTATTACTGGCACCTTGGCTTTTTCACAACAGAGCCATCCATTCATTTGAATAACAAAAGCATAGAGTTATAATACTAAGCAAAAATTATAACGAAAACAATATATATGGATTTTTGGAAGGAATATAATTCTTTTCTTCCCGGACACAAACCAGTATCTATTGAAAGCTGGAAAAAAACTTTCCCTGGGGACAAGTTATCTCATAACTGCCTATTGCTTTGTCTTCACCTGATATTACTGCAGACTTCTAAAGCGGTGAGCCCAGGGCACCTGATATATGTTAATATCCCTAGATTGCTGCCTAAGGCGGCCTTAAGACTCTTTCACATTATTGCTATGTCACAAAAGACAGCCAGTGATCAGGCTCTGTTATCATTATGGAAATGGCCGGTGCAATAAGTAGAAGTTAAGTGTAAAATAAGCCAATACCTCTTTTCTTTAAGAAGGAATTATGAGAACTACTTTAGGGGAAAATAACTAATGAAGGTCTAGATCAGCTGCTGAAGTCAAAGTACTGCCTGAGGAGCCAGCCGAACTGATTTCTTTTTTTGCCCCTCTGAAAATGGGGAAGGGAGAGGGTAGACACAGGTCCATCTTTGTTATGGAGAGCATTTAGATAGTTTCGATTTCTAAAATGCGTGTTGCTCTTAATCTTATGTTTATTTTTCAAGCGATCATAAGCTTCGTGTCCTATCAAATTAATTGAATTAATCATATATTTCCTCCCATTGTTTGTAGCATTAAGCCTCTAGAGTCTGTTGTATAGAGTTAATCTGCTGCAAATGGAGTTTTTTGATCATTGCTCCCTGTATGGAGTTTCTTGCCTAGTGGGGAATTGTGTGTATGCAGGTGAGCACATTGCAAAAGGGCTTTTGGTCATTGAGTGGCTTCTCATCAAGAATTTTGCCTCATAAAGTGGTATGCTTTGCTATGGTTTTAATTTGGATACTCTTAAAGGTAGAAAGTCTCCTTATTCACTGTTACTTCATGAAGCTTTGTGTAAGAAATAGGTATTAAAACTTCTCTGCTGTCAGATTTTGGTACAAAATGACTACTAATATAAATCCTGTTTTCCTTTCTGATCTTACCTTGCTCGTTCTCCTTATGCACACTTCTTTCATCCTATAGCTCTTGAATGTACTGAGTACTTACTGCCTTAGCGAACCAGAATTTCCATGTACATCAAAAATAAGTATTTCTGAAAATAAATAATCCAAATAGTCTTTCTGAATAATACAGAGTAAGGAACAAGTGAAGTTATTTATAATTAAAATGGATACCAGTAGTAATAGATGTTAAGAGAATGTTTTAAAAAAACAAAACAAGTTTTAGATTTTCTATGCCTCATCATGATTTCTGCAACCGGTGAGTGTACAACTGGTGCCCCATTACTTCACCACAAAAATGCAAACTCTTCTTTTTAATCAATTCCAAATTGTGTTTGTACTTTCCTTAGTAAAACCTTTTGGAGTAGTCAACCAAGTGATACAGAAGGAAATCCAGAAAAATTGGTGAATGATGTTGGAAAGGCTGAGAGATTAAATACAAATATGATGCAAAACATAGTTCTTTTATTTGTTAATTTAAAATTACAAATAACAAATGGCTTTCTTTGCTATAGTGAGAATATTAATAGAACTAATGAGAGAATTAACTGGAGCTTAAGTATGTTAATATATTTGAAAAATGTTTGGTAAATTTTACATGTCATAGAATGTGACAAAATATTTTTGAAGATTAATTACACTGCAGGTTCATCTGACTATGTAGTGATTGGTCTTTTAATATTATTATTATAAATGTCTCTTCTGAAAATGCAACATGATGATCATTCTTTAAGATGAAAGCTTTATTTACAAAATAGTTTTTGTTGATGTAGCACTTAACAAGTTGGTAAAGGTCTTATTTAAGGATTATTTTTTTTTTTATCCTCAGTTTGTCCACAAGAATTCATTTCTTTGACTCTCCACAAAAAGAATTCTCTTTTGTTGCAGTACTTGTAACTTATTTCACTGACGGTGCAATGTATTTAACAGTTCTTAGCACTGCTCCATGTTTTTCACTGTTGCAAAGGTCAGGGTCGCATTGGAAGCGATATCAGTGACTTGTTCAGGACAAGATGTGAAGTGAAACACAATGGACTGCTTGAGGAGCTATTGTGTCTCTGGAAAGGAAATTCCAATTTTCTTTAAAAAGATTTTAAAAAAATTGTTTGTTAGATGTAAATCTGTTAGAATTTGAAAGTTTGAGAACTTGACACACAAATTATTAGATTGTGATTTATGTGTATGTGGAGATTTTTATTAACAAATAGAAAAGAATGATGGAGTTCTATTTAAAAAAGCTTTACTTTTGTAAATCCATAGACATTAGTGGAAAATCAAACCCTTTTTGTAAAAGGAATAAATCGACTGTACTAAAAAAGGATGTATTTTTAATGACTATCTTAACAGCTTCCTATATATCACATAGTGACTGTCAAGAAAAATATGTCATTGTGAAGTAGATTGGAATAATTTTTATTTATACACATAGACAAAATATTACTATATATTATAATAAATGGAAAACCAGCATAAACTTATTTTAATGTAATATATATTTTATGGAAAAAACCACTTGCACAAAAGCAAAGTTGCTGCATTCTGCTGTTTTTCTGACCCTAAAATCCTTTTTTTGTAATGCAGAGGGACTATCAATCAGATGGTATAAAAATGTGTATTTTTCACTTGGAAATCGACAAACTCAAAAAGTAAGCGGGCAGTTTTTATCTGAAATACTCTTACTAGAGTATCAAAAATAGAAATTACACAACAGCGTCTGCTCCAAGGAAAATCTCAATTTAAGTGCATTCCTGGAGGCGTAGCCGTTCTGTGAAACTTGCAGCCCAAAGTCTCATTGATTCTTTTGTTTCATTAAGTCTATGAATTAACTCATTACTTGCATTTGGAGTCAAAATAAGCCTCTGTGGTGGTATGCAGCAGCTGCCACAGTGCTCTAGAGTGCTGCTTTTGGAAAATGGAAAAATACACATCAATTCCTCAGCTACATTTTGCAGCCTTAGTGCTACTAACGACACCGCTAAATTTATTTGTCCTGAGTCTTCCAGGACTGTTAAATGTGCCATGCGACGGAAGAGATTAACGAGTATAGCAAAAATATTGCCCATTTAATACCTGTCTAGTGCCCTAACCCTGCAATCTTTCCTATTTATGCATTTGCTATGATTAGATTTCAGTTACATCGGAACACTCATATAAAGTTGCACACGTGAATGAGCGTTTTTATGACATGTTCCTAAATTTCTTTCTTAAAATTTGTACAGGACCGGGGCCGAGGCCTGAGCGGAGCCCGAGGCCCGTCCCGGAGGGCGCTGCACAGCCGGAACCAGGAAGTCCGCGGCAGCCAATCGGGCGCGGAGGGGGCGTGGCCAGGAGCCGCGCGGCGATTTGAAGGCGGCCGGAGCAGAGGGCGCGTGGGTCAGTCGCGCGGCGGCGAGAGCTGAGGGGAGGGCGGGTGCGTCAGTCGCGCGGCGGCGAGAGCTGAGGGGAGGGCGGTCGGTGGCGCCGGGTACAGCCGGTCCGGAGCGGGGTGTGACCGGTGAGCGCAAGGGGGGAGCGGGCAGACCGGGCTGGGTGGAAAGAAACCGTCCGGGGTTATAGGGAGAATATAGGATAGAATATAGGAGTCCTTCATAAGGTAGAACATCTAATAGTAAAGTTACCTGCAGTGGCTGCAGTTTGTTGAAATGATTACATTGATAACAGTCTGGTCACTGTCATTCAGTTTCTCTGCTCAGATATCTATGTTTTTGAGAGCAGCAGAATAGAAATCTGTTTCAAGCATTATCGTCAGTGGTACAACGCTGAAAGTTTTCTAGGATTCAGTAATAAAGTTAATGTGTGAAGTGTCATGCAGACAGCAAAAAGGGAAATCGACGAGACTGCTATTGCAGGTACCAAAAATGAAACCCTGCTGAAAAAGGGTGCTGGCAACTTTGAGCAAACAAGGGAAAAGGAGAGGAAATGGAAAAGGGGAGGAAAACTATTCAGTTTGTAGTGTTGAAATAGGAAAAGAATGTGTGAACGAAGCTGTGAAATAGAATTTGACAACATATGGCTTGAGGAATGTAGATTTGCTTCAGAAATGATGATACATTATTGAAGACATAGAATAAGTTTTGTCAGAATAGGAGGGTAGATGTAAAAGAATACTGTCAGCCTGCTAGGTAGGGGCTAGGCTATTTTAAGTAAGAAGGAAAATTGTTCAATAGAGAACACTATGAATGAATAAGAAAACTATCTCTACTGAAACCATTGATATATTTCAGAAAGTTTTTGGAAGTAGCTAAATGCATACAGCTTCACCAGTTTCTCATTTGAAAACATGTCAGGAAACTGAAAGGAGTTTATATGGGAGATGGGAAGATGAATACTGCACCCCTCCTGCTTTCCACTCCTTATAGGATACATCTTTATGTTTCCAGATTTCTGGCAGATGTCAGATGTCTGACCCCCTTCAGATGTCTCTTACCTATGGAGTGGGGTATCAAAGATGAGAAATGACCCTCCTTTTCTGAGGGAAAGGTGGTGGGTTACATATTGGTTTTTTTATGGTGATAAACAATTTCTTTCTTGGCGAAGCACTCACAACTGTAGTATTTCTACATAAGCTATCAATGTTGCTTAATTGGGGAGAAAGACAGCATAAGATGCCCTTTTGGTGAAGTGTCCATTGAACAAAAGGCACATTTTTGAATTAATTTAATAGATATAGTTCATTTTGATTGCTAAATAAATTCTGGAGTATTACTTTCTGAAGCCAAATAGATAATGTAACCAGAGCTTTCAAAAGAAAAAAAAAAAAAAAAATCCCACCCAAACAAACAAAAAAACCCGCAAACCTCCAACCCCCCTGACATTTGGCTAGCAACACACAGTTTTTCTACACACAACAAAAAGTTTGTAAATAAATCTCTCTTCTCTGGAGACAAGTGTACTTTCATTTTAGTTAATTGTCTCCAGTAAATTAATTAAATTGCTAGGAGCTGTATGTCTGGGCTTCAGGTGTATGTTTCAGTATGCCAATGGGATATGTTTTAAAAAGTATCCCATGTGTTTCTGCAGCTCTACGGAATGTTCTATGGTTCTAAAGTACCATTCTACTATCTTACAGGATTGTCAATCAAAATGAAACAGAGTAGCTCTGTCTTAAAAGATTTGAAAGAATTTGACAATAGCTAATATTCTTTAAAATATTTTTGTAAGTAAAAAAAATATTTTAGGAACTTGATGAAAGAAAACCTTGCATATTTTTTTGTTGTTGTTGTTTTCAAGCAAGAGAGATCAGCAAGCACACAGACAGTGTGACAAATACTGATGCATTAACTAATGGCTTCTGTTTACAAGCTTTGAGCCTTTTTTTTCCCCTCCCACCTATTCTCTTTCCCCACTGTCTTGAAGTCTAGCAGCCAGTGTTGATCTCTTCACGAAGAAAAAGTTTGATGTGATAGTGTTGGATATTAGAGGAACAACTAGTAGGTCTCATCACCATTAAGGGAGTGGGAAGAAGAGACATAAAATGAATATTTGGCATGTTCAAAATAGGTAACATGGGTTTAGTCAAAATCACTGTATGTCTAGAATAAAGAATTATGGGTTTTGATTTTGGTGAGATTATTTTTTTTTTCCTCACACCAGCACCCCAAACCTCAAAGTTAAAGTTTGGATTTACTCTGTTTTTCATAGTCTCTGTTACTTGTAGATAACCAATTTGATGCTCCTCAGGGTAACCATAATGGTAGTTATGAATACTCATAAAGCAAAGGGTGGACATAACACCTTCAGAATTGGGTTTACATTGCTGCTTTAGTTTTTGACACTGTCTTTCAGCTGTTAATATTTCATTCTCCCTTTTTATGTTTTCATAGAATCATTAAGGTTGGAAAAGACCTTTTAAGATCATCAAGTTCAACTGTTAACCTAGCACTGCCAAGTCCAACACTAAGCCATTTCCTTAAATGCCACATCTATACATCTTTTAAGTACCTACAGATGTGATGACTCAATTGCTTTTCTGGGCAGTCTGTTGCAATGTTTGATAAACCTTTCAGTGGAGAATTTTTTCCAAATATCCAGTCTAAATCTCTGTTGGCACAACCTGAAGCTGTTGTCTCTTGTCTTTCTTTTGTCTTAGTTTTGTGTTCTTATGGATAAGCAGTTATGTAGTCATTTCACATGCAATAAGATGAAACAAAGGACAAGGTACAGTTTGCTAGCACTAGGATTATGTATATTTGAGTTTCACATTGAAGAGCTATACCACTACTGTAGCCTCCTGCTATCATTAATCTGAATCATTAGGTTGTGTTTCACACCTTTTAGGCCCAGGTTATGAATACAATAGAGGTAACTAATGTAAAAGATTTTACATTTGTTCCAATGAAAGGAAAAATTCTGTGTACTGGCTTAATTAAAGGCAGATAGTAGTGCAGTGCTTCAGTTAGAGGCAAAAGGTTGACTGTAGTCTGAGTTTACCTTCAGTTTGTTGGGCTTTTGTTGAAAACCAGAAGATTTTTTTTTTTTTGCTTTCATTGTTTTAAATGCCTCAGAACCAATTGGCAGCTTTTATTGTTTTAAATGCCTCAGAACCAATTGGCAACATCTTGCTCTGGCCTGAGTACAGAGGACAGTAAAGCCTCCACTTCCCAAAAGAGGAGGAAAGGGCAGAGAAGAGTCATGCACTTTATCGCAGTGATGTGGGGAAGCAATGAGAAGTACTTCTTTTGTGCCTTTGTGTATGCTGTTCTTCCTCATTTTATCACGCTTAGAAAAAATTCTGTTGCCTGTGTTCAATTTTCCTTTTTTAACTCTGGTACTTTTTTTCATTCTTACCTTCCATTCACCTTTAAAGCAAATACAAATGAAAGAAAGGGAAAGGAAATGTGAGAAAATGGCAAGTGTCATCTGGTAATTCAGAGGAAGTAACAGAACTGTAAATTATTCTTCTCATGTAGGTGCTTTCTGTTTGTGTTAGTGCCCTTGTTAACAACAATTTAGGAGAGACTTTTTGTTGTTTGCTTTGTTTTATGTTTAAGTTTTCTTGTAGTCCAGTCTAGGATGAAAATTCTGGGAAGATGCTTTTACTATAGACTCTTTATGTAGTATATTAAGTACAAGTATAATTAATCTTTTCTTTACACAAATTGAATTTACTTATTTTATTATTTCAGTCCATATTCATAATATGTCCATGAAAATAGTAGAGCTATTGCATTTGTTGCTTGACTGTATCTCTAAACGCTATGGTATATGATCACAGCAGTTGTCATCTTTTTAAATGTTTCTGAAATGGTGGTTACTTAGCCCAGCACTTTATTGGACAAAAAAAAAAATGCACAAATTACCTAGGAAACATAGTTGGACTCTAGGTGAAGCATTGTGCTGAACTTGCCTGAAAATATTAATGTAAAATGTAGGGATAAACAGTTATAAATGCATATTATACATTCAAAGACGTATAAATAACTGCGTTCATTTGCAGGGATTGGGAAAGCTGTAGAGTTGGTGTTTGCCACAGTTACAGGAGCATGTTAATTCTAGTTCTTCGGAGGAAAAACTGTTGTCCTGAGAATTGTATTCTCCTAAGAAAAGTATATTAAGAATTCTAAGGGATTATTTTCTTGCACAGAACTCATGTCATCTCCCGTAACATAAATGGAAGGGCAGGATCACCACTCTCAACCTGCTGGCTGTGCTTCTTTTCATGCAGCCCAGGATACCGTTGGCCTTTTGGGCTGCCAGGGTACATTGCCAGCTCATGTTGAGCTTCTCGTTCACCAACCCACCCCCAAGTCCTTCTCCTCATGGCTGTTCTCAATCCGTTCTCTGCCCAACATGTATTTGTGTTTGGGATTGCTCTGACCCACGTGCAGTACCTTGCTGGTGGTCTTGTCTTGAAAACATTTCTAGGAATGCATGCTGGGGCTGAAAGGAAACATTCCCTTTCGAAAGTCTTGAGAAAGGATTGACCTCAAAGACATTTAGAGAAGGTGGGATGTAACTAGAATTAGAGTAAGCAGGAGAGGAAACATGGTAGTAGTGTGGGTGGAAGAAGAAAAGCAGTGCAGTTTAAGAAAAAAAAAGTATGATGTGTGTATTAAGTGATAACTTTAAATCAATATATCTTTGGGCAGAACACATCTTTGTTCTTTCTTCATATTACCTGTGCGTAGCAGTATTTTGTGCATTTGTAGAAAGCTAATGTAGCTCAAAATGTGTAAGAAAACTGTGTGAAATAATCTGGCTTAATCATTCTAGGCTGGATCTTATTCCAGATCCACAGTTGAACCCTGGAAAATACTGATACATGCAAAAATCCTATTTTGCTAAGACATGAACCCAGCTCTCCTAAGCACCTGATGTGTTTAAAAGTGATAGCGTGCCCTTCCTCCTAATGGACTAGGTTGTTTTGGTCTCCTGTTGTTCCTTTTCAGTGTTATTTTTCCTGTAGTGAAAATCACCTCCCAAGAAAACCAATGCCAAGTGGAGGCAGAGTACATTAGAATGAATCCTATTAAACATAACCTCAGGTTGTGCACTTCAAATGAGAAGGATTTTCCAACCCATCATTAAGGCACACTATGACTTAAATCAACATAATGAGCAGCAGTACCGGAGGCTGCGTCTACCCCGATACAACAGTCTTGGTCTAAACATTTTCATAGTGTACTCATTGAATATGGCAACTACAGGAGTATAAATAAGAGGTAATAGGAATGGTATATTAATTATCTATCTTTGTTTAATGGAAACTAAAGCTAGTTAGGTGCTGATTCAAATTAAGTCAGTTTGTATGTGTTTGGGGAAAGTACATTAATTGTTAATAATTGCAAGTGTGCTTTCTCATTCTGGCAAAATTTCATCTTGGTATTAGTCATAATGTATCATGAAAATTGTTTGGGTATCATTATATAAAAAGAAATTCTTTCTATTAAATAGACATATATTTGCACACCTGTGTCTGTATGCATAGGCTTATTCTTAAGATGTATGAAAAATAGTTTAGGACTTGATGCATAGCTACAGTTTTGTTCCTCCATCCAGTTCAGAGTTTGCACTGTTTGGGATAAGTGAAGGACAAATAATTCCACTGTAACATTCCTCGTAAATTACTTGAGTGCAATCAAAATAATGAAACTGACCATGTTTAAACTATTTTTTTTAAATAGCTAAGTTAATTACCAGCAGAGGTAAGGTGAAATGTGACCATGGAGACTATAAGAAGCCCCACAGTCTGTCTAAAGTCACTTTTATTCATATACTTCTCATAGAGCAATGAAATGACAGTTGTACCTTTGCTGAACCGAGGAAGTTAATAAAAAATAAAAAAAAGCAGCCCACTACCCTGACTTTCTGTAAATGTTAGCATTGTTCTGTCACATCTATTGCATTTATATCTGTTCAGCCGGGGCGGAAGTTGCTGGGTTTGTAACCTTTGCTTTTGAAGATTCTGAGTTAAGAAAGAAAGCCTCTAATATTTTCAGCAGATGTGTTCTGTTATTGTCTAGTTTGTTCAGATGTTGCCATGCCTTGAAGAAGTGTTCCTCAGTAAACAATTGCATCTCCTGAAATGGTTTCTCACAGGAGACTTGGCTTCTCCAGGTCTTAATGGCAGGCTAACTCACAGGCAATAGGTATTCAGAGTCTTACAACCACTTATTTGCTTGATTATTTCATTGCTTTTCATATTAATGGAAATATAAATATTTTTTTTCTTGTATTTTCTTTTCTTATATCAAATAAATAAAACTCCACTATAACTGCTTAGAAGTAAAATAAGAAGGCCCTTAAAAGATGGGAGAGTTTATTAAATGATAGCTTTACGTATATATATATATTTATTCAATCAGTTATGGTTCTCATAATTTTTTCATTCACCAAAAAGACTTGTCAAGTGTGTGTGTAAACATATGTACATATGTGTGTATATATATTTATGTATACACATCATATGCCACAAGAGGGACTACATGAGGTATGGTTTTGTTTTGCTTACCAGAGGAGTAAAATGATGTAGTCTAGCTACTAGCACCCCTCAAGTGAAACTGTAACTTTCTGGGACTTGGTTTTATGGACTATTTACACTGTATTGAAAACAAACATGGTCAAGTCTTTTGCGTAGTAAGGAGAAGAAATAGAAACATTTGTAAGACTCACACAGAGATGCAACAGCATCTGACAAATTGCATTAATGTATGTTTTCATGTTGAGAATAATGTTTTAATCTGGATATGAAGAAATCAGGGTAGTGCCAAAACTAATGTCAAGCATGATGAATAATAAAGTTATTAAAGGTATGTACTGTTTATCTGATGTTAAGTGATATCACAATAGTAGTATGAATTTATTTTCAGGAAATGAGAGAGATAAAGTAAGATTGAAACAGTGGCTTCATATCCAAATAAATATATAAATGAAAACTTATTCAAAATGTGCCAATTGTTTGATGAGGTTGTGGATGACGAACAGCCTGACTTACCCTGAAAGAATGTGTTGCTGAGATTTGATAAGAAAATGTGTTTGCTTTGTTCAAGTCTAGTAAAATTGTTAACAATATAGGCTGTTAGCAAGATTTCAGGTACACTTATTGGAATTACTATCTCTTTTTGTTTGTTTCCTTTAGCTGTTCCGCAGAGGATCATATCTGCTGCAGTCCTGATATGATGAACAGTTAAACTGCTGATTTGTTTTGATACACTCGGTCTGTTTCACCTGGAACATTACTGTTCAGATTGGTTAGGTATGCTATTTCTACTTCTTGAACATGGATTTAGTCCTGTAGTAGAATCTCCCTAGAAACTTTGGGAAATTATTTTTTCTTCTTATTTACACTGTCTGCACAATCTGAACTTTCTGTTATTTATCTTTATTCCTTTGTGTTTATAACAAATTAAGAAGGGATGCCTTAACAAAATCTTAAAGCCTCTAGCGATTTATTTAAGTACCAATCTCGTGCCAAGACAGCTGGCAGAACTTCCATTGTCTTTTGCTGTGTTGGAGTTGGTTTTTGCCTTCTGTTCATTAACAGCTGTGCAAGCCCTATATCTACTCAGCTATATGTACGTGTAAGAAAATAGCCACTTTAAAAGTTGTATCAAAGTAATGAGATTTTTCTACAAGATCTTGAAATTTCATGCGTTTTGTTTGAAAAATAGAGTGAGAATTGACTGAATGTGGTATTATATCTTTTCTTCTATTTTCATTGGAAGTGTACTAATGGTTTTTTCTTTGCAGGTTGAGGTCTATCACAAATATCCTACTTAAATAATGAGTAGGTAAGTTTATATAGCAACTCTTTTTGGGAGATGGGAAAAAGGGGCATAGGATCTATTAGTTTTCTGCAATTCAAACTGTAACTGATGTGATCCACACTTCTGTGAACATCATCTCTGTTTGGTAGGCCTAATCAGATTTTTATTTAACTTCACATTTTTTGAGAACAAATGATAACCTTAGTGGGATATATGCTTAGTTGTCTTTTTAGAAGTGTTGATAAAAGAACAGAACCATATTTACTTGGAAAGAGAAGGTTTTTCTTTAATGGCTTCGTGATAGTATTCTAAATGTATCTGCCAAGTGTTTTAAGGTTCCTATACAGTTTTTCTTCCTTACAGTGTAATACCACATACTTCAGATATCCTTCTGCCTCTGGAGTAGTTAAAGTCATTGTCTACAATTCTTGTCTTTGTCAGACTACTTGGTAGTTAATATATTGGTCAGATTCTAACAGTAATTGTAATTGGCAATTTGTTTTTACAGTTGCTTAACATAAGTCACTGTTGAGTTGACAGGGAAAGTATGTTATTTATCAGTGGAATATTCCATGAAATCCTGAGACTAAATGTAATTTGTCAGTGTGTCTGCAATGACTATTTCTGTAATTTTTATTCCCAACCTCATATAGAACAGATTTCTGACCAGTCTTTCTAGTGCTTTATTATACAACATGCTTTCTCTTAAACTGCAATATTGATACTGAGTCACCCGCAATTGCCGTATAGTTCCAAGGAATAAGTATTCTTTTCTTTTCCTGCTTTGCTGTTGTCTTAGTGCCCTGATAAAAAGCTTGAGAACAGATTACTACCACATATTCCTACCAGGTATCAAAAAAATCTGTCCTTAATTTTATGTGGAAGTTTCTAAATAACCTGGGAGACTACTTTTATTGGAAATGTTGATGTGATAGTTCTTCTGGAACTCCTGTCTTCAGAGGTTGAAACAGCACTTTAATGTAGCTTCAACAAGGCTTGGAAAGAATTTGGCTAAGTAAATGAAATATTGTAGCAGTTATTCCTGTTGCTTTATGCTTGCTACTGTAGACATTTATGTAAATGCTTGCATATTTGATGTATTTGGTGGCATGCCATACTCAGTGGTTACACAGCCAACGTAGTCTAGTTTAATTTGCAGCTGGTTTATTGAATTTAAACAATCTCTTCTGATATTTCTATAATCTGTCAGACTTTCAGCAAGGTAATACCATCTATTAGCCAGGTAATATAATCTATTAGTAGTTAGATTGTCTTTATATATGGTATTGTAATTGTGTGTCTTAAATTCTTTTTTGTGGTTCTTAACATCTTGCTTATTGCACCATAGAATATCATTTGACTGTGTTCTATCTGTGACTTGATTTCTTAAACTGTTGCTGTTGTAATACTTCCCATTGCTGGTGACACTTCCAAAACCAAAATGTTTTCCTGAGAAATCGTCTGCTGGTTTTACTATTTATTTTGCAGTAGATCAGATCTCTGAGAACTTTAACATCTTAATAGATGATGCAGGATCTTATTACTGGGTTTTGCCAAATTGCTAACATGTGCAAAGTAAAACAACATAAAAGTTGTACAGAGAAATTGAGCAATGAGAACAAAAGTCACGTGCTTTCAAAAAAAAAAAAAAGTTACAAATGTCAGTAATATCAGCGGGTGGTTTCCATAGAAACTAGTCTTGAGCAGAGAGCTCATTGATAATGACAAGCCATGACTGATGCTGGTGAAAATAGGCCTGATTACTTCTACAAATAGCCTTTGATCTAACTTAAACATGATATAAACAAGGCAAATAAGAAAGAGAACATGGAATGAAAATAGCAATTTAGAATTAATGTTGCAATAATATTTCAAAACATTTTATTAATTCTTAACATATAAATACCTAAAATCAACCACAAACAATAATTAACATGAAAATGTTTCCTTCTGGCATTCTTATCAATTACCAAATGTTTATTTTGTGATTTGAATGACACCAGTTCAGAAATACTTTTTGCGGCACATTATTTTTTTCCAGATTTTAAATATATGGCAAAAGTGCTAATTGATTTCAAAATAAGGTAAACAAACCAAAAGATTTTTTGTAGATAAACTATGGCATATAGCTACATGTATGCCCAGATCACAACAGAAGGGAATTTTGCAATAATTTACTCAAACCGGAAAACTAATCCTCTCTGAAAAAGTGATGCTTACAAATTCCATGGTTTTTTTTTTCGGTATTTGACCAATTGAGTTTCGCATGCATCTATTATCTGCTTTTGTATACATAACCAAAATGATACTCTTTACTGAGAGGGAAAAAATAGGTTTTTCTTCAAACTAATTTTTTAGATTTAAATTTTTGGTTTTGTTTTTTTTTTTTTTTTTTTTTTTTTTCCTTTTTTTGTTTTCAACTTAGAAATATAATTTTAATTGGCAGTGAAATAGAAATTAACTGGAATAGTTGGTAGTTGGGTCAGAGAATCAGCTTTACTCTGTCCCAAACAATTAAGTAGCCTTTATTTATATTTGCCTCCAGCATGGGATATTCTTTGCTTCCATCTGTTAAATTTGATCTTTGTATAGTATGTGGGAGCCAGAGCTACTAATCTGTTCTGGACTTCCTGTACTGGCTGAGTAGCATCTTTTCTGGTTCAGAACTTTTATTCTTTCTAAAACATTTATCCAGATTTTTTTTTCCCAGCAAAAATATTTTGTTGAAAACCTTTTCCATCTGTAGTAATTTATGACTTGGAATAAACTGAAGTCTCTCCGATGGCAAATATAAAAAATAAGAAAACAATAATAAAATTTTTAAAATAAAAATAGAAATAACTTCCAGTGGCTCTCTTCTTGCATTCTTTCAGAAGACTTTTCTCAGAGTATCTATTTGATCTACAAGAGCTTTAATGTAAGTATATTGTTCTTTCATAAAACAAACACCTTGTTGGTAGATAATGAGATTAATATTCTGGTTTTGATTATCTGCACTGGTAAATGCCATATATTTGGCAAACAGCTTGGGGAAGGTGAGTAGCGAGATACATTCTGTTTTTTTCTTTATACGAGCATGATATTCAGTTCCTAATATGTTCAGTGATACCTGCTGGATAGTTAGTCTTTCTAGTCCGTATTTTCTGTTGTGTGTAATATTTTACTCAGTAGCAGATTTCAAGTTTACATTTGTTAAAGTTAGATATTTGGTATGAAAGAAGTAAAATCTTATATGGAGTCGAGTATAATATATTATTAGCCCTGGAAGATCAATTTTGAATAGTCTTTTCATTCCAACGTAGAGTATACCAATTCTAACATACTGCTGTCTTTATATTTCATGTTAGTTTGACATTTAATGTTAGCTGCCTATCATACAATAATCCATCTGAACCAGCACGTGTGAATACCAGTCACTGAAATGATTGGAGCTTATCCCTGAATCTCCTTCTTTCTAGCAAAAGTAGACACAGGTCATGAAACAGGAAATATCAGAAATATCAAAGTCTTTCAGAGATTTACATACTTATATATACTTTCCCTAAATCCATTTGCTTGCAGTATGGGCTTGGGGGAAAAAAAAAAGTTATTAAACTCACTTGTTGGTAGGAAAAATGGTGAATAAATAAAAATGTCTAATATAAATAACTTTAGTATGTTGTTCAATTTAGTATCTCCATACCTCTGCTATTTTTCTTGATTGCAAAACCTTTCTCATTTACATTAAATTTTGAATATTGTTTCTAAGTTTCAAATTGCATACTGTTGTCACATACACACATATAATTTTATTTGCATGTACTAGTTTAAATATGAGTGTTCAAAAGCCAACTTTCCCCTGTAACACTGCAGTTAACACTAGGGAAAGTGTGCAGTCTTTTTGTAGAAGTAATTTTTGACGTGCTGGGATCTCATTATGTGAAAGAGCAAGAAATGCTTTCAGCTGCTGAATTAGGAGAGCTTAGAATCTGGCCCATGAAGCCTTAAATGTGCAGCCATAAGAAAGGCAGATACAGATTGCTGTAGCATATATTTGCTTTAACAGCATGTTATCACAAAGGATCATGTAAATCCTTCCTTGTGTAGGAAGTTCAAATAGGAGAATAAAAGGGGAACAGATTACCTTGCAATTTTACCAGCTAAGTAAGGAATGTTTATTATTGTGGTAAATGTATATTGTCTGGAATGAGCTGTGGGCTTGTTATTTATAAGGGAATAACCCATTAGACACCTGAGAAAAAAAATATTTCCCCTATTAATATATTATGCACTCTTGTCTCATGTTACACTGCTATGTAAATATCATGGTTACTTATTCCACTCTCTGTCCAAAAGAATAGAAAACATCTGAAAAGATCACCTTTGGATTGCTCTAAAAGTACCTCTTCACTCCTTTCTCTCTGCGTTACATTTCTGTGGAATGTGGTCTAACATTAACTATACTTTTTCTTTTATTTACCACAGTAGAATTTGGCTTGAGTACCCCTCCTTTTTTTTTTTTTTTTTTCCTTTCTTTTTTCTTAGCAGACAATTTAAAGCTAGGAATTTGAAACTCTGCTTTTTAGGAACTTCTACTCCTGTAAGACCAAAACATAAATGACACCAGATAAAGACCATCCGAGAATCCCTTCTTACTAGTTTTCCTACTGTTCCTGAATTTTAAAGACACAGCTTTTAAAAGACACTTTTTGGCTCACTCAGAAAAAGAAAAAAGAGGAATTTATAGCAAGACATGAGAAAATATCCTTTTTATTTAAAAGAATAGAAGTTTTCTGGCTGCTTTCCAGCTACACTCATCTGAACTTCTACAAGTCAACTTAATTTGAAGTAGAGCAACACTAGTATACTTGGCTAGATGCTAAGAGGAAATTGATGCTTTTCTTCTTCAGGGTCCAGTGTATTTTGTGTTACTCGCTTTAATTTATCATACTAAAACATAAAAATACAGCACAGGAAACTTATCTGTCATGAACACCAAATCACTTTGCAGAAGCAGGATGACCTTGTCAGCTGAGGTAGTAGAAACAGAATTATTGGGGGGGAAGTGCAGAGTCACGTATGTATGGGCTGTTAATAAAGCAGTTTCCTGGGCTACAGTGACTCTTGGGTGTGGTTGGATGGTTTTCTCTTCTGGAACAGAACACAGTTGTTCTTCCCTGGGATTGTCTGGGACAGAGAGAAAGCACGCTAGTGATAGTGGTCTCTCCTGAGCTTTTTTGTTCTTTCTCTTGTCTGAAGTCTGTGTGGAATTTTTGATAGTGTTTTGTGCTAAATCTGGGCCTTCGTAAGCATAAAGGCTGCTACCTCATCACCTGACTTTCTCAGGGTGGAATCAGTACAATTAACATTTATTCTTTTTGTTTTATTTTATGTAAAGATACTCCTTTTACAAATGTTTTCAAAACATTTTTCTGAACAACCAGCAGTTCTCTGAACAACCTCTGACAACTTCAGATAGATCACGCTAAGAACAGACAACAGAAAGCAAGTTTTGTTTTTCACCCTTCCTGAATTGTGTCCCACTTCTAATCTGGAGGATTTATTTAATTCTTGACCTTTCTTTATCTTTTTTGTCTGGTCGTGTTCTCATTCTTTTGAATATGTCTAAAATTTTTTCTTTCAAACATTTTTAATATCTCAAGCACGTTTGTCTCATATCAGAATTAAAAAAATATATGGAGGATGAATGAAATATATTTAATTGCTATTACTCTATACTGCCCCATAGCAAATCAGCCTGGCAAAAAGTCCTGTGCTCTCAGAGGTCAGTCCTTCTAAGATCTGTACATTTTACAGTCTGTTAATTTCTCATGCTTGGCTAAAACCTGTTTCTAGTATCTGAAACAATGCAGTTTATTTTAGAGTAATTTTATTCTGAATTTTAACATTGCTTTTTTTTTTTTTTCATTTCATTGTGAGGGCAAGTATCATCTGAAAAGTCGGCTTTGCACATGGGATTTGAAGCACAGATAAACTATTTGAATTAGGTGTGATCACACAGGTCATAGTGGAGCAAGGACTTGAATCCAAGATCTTTGAAACAGCTGGCTAGGGCTAATATTGGAAGGTCATTTATTCCCAAATTTGTACTTCTACGACTATCTCTGAAGAGATGAAAGAGTTTATTTTAGCTTATTCATGTTTATGGACATAAATGCCATCTGTTTAAAGTATTTGCCCTAAGTATACAGTTTTCTTTGATATAAAGAATATCAACATGGAATGACTGAAATTTCAGTTATCTTTGTTTATGCATTGTTGTAGAGATTTAGTTTTCAAGGTGATTTAATAGTTTTAGTTTTAAGTATTGGTACTTAAATAATTTCTCTCTTCTTAGTAACTAGAGTATCTGTTTTAGCATTGTAGGTTATCTGCTACTGAGAGTATCATAATAAAACTAGTACTGCATATACTCATGTTTATTTTCCAAAAATTATTAGGACTACCTGTTTTTCATCCATTATTGTGCTTTCTAAATGTTATTAGTAATCACCATTTCTTTAACTTGTCAATAAAATACACCCACGCCAAATACTTCCAGTCCTTCAGCTACATGCGTGCCTATCTATATGTTTGTGATTAGCTTCAGTAAGGTGAGTGAATTCATAAATTAAAAATCAGCATATGTGTTTGCAGAATCGGGATCTCGTTATTTTGGGACATCCTACAGATACTTTGATGGTTAGATTTGTGCGTGCAGAGGAAATGAAGTGTCCTTGTTCCACAACAGATCTGAACTACTGTTCCAATCTGAATGAATTCTACATCACACTTTCTGTCTGCTTAGTACAACTAATAATTATTAGTTATGATAAAAGAAAATACCGTGTATGATTAGTTGCTAATGACAACTGAATGTCACAAATGACATTCGCTTTTCTAGCATTTCTCAGGCAGGCTGAGGTGGAAAAATGAGAAGAGGAATGTTACACAAAGTCTTCTAAATCTAGACTTCTTAAGAAAACCTTAAGAATGGTTTATGATTGCATCTGTTTGGTTTCTTTTTCTTCCCTCCGCCCCCCCCCCAACTTAAGTCTCTGACCATTGCAATACTTACATGAAAATGCTAACCTGTAGCAGTAGACTATTTTGCGCTACTGGTTGTAGTACAGACTTTTTCCTCAGCTTTTATGATGACCTTGGAAAAAATTGTCTGCAGAATCAGCAGAACACTGGATAGATATTTTATATTTTATATTTTTAATTTTGGCTTATTTCCCATTAGTAAATTGTAGTCCGTTTGCCTTCTAAGTAAATGACCTTTTAATAATAAGGTTTCTATGCTTATAATTTGACTAAGATTTGACCCATAGGCTACTTCTCTAAAGCAAAATTAACTCCTTAGTGTTTAATCCTGAAAACAGTTTCTCTAAAGTGAGAAAAACTGCAAATGGTAGTATGATAAAAGTAAATGATACTAATGAAAAAGCCCCATTCTGCAGAGGTATGTGTGAAGAAAGCATGACTGAGAAACATCTTTAAAACAATTAGATAAGGACGGTGTCTTTTTTTTTTGCTGTGTAATAAAAGTTTGCAAATCGCTAGGACGATATTCCAGCTGTTTATTAATATTCGCAAAATTAGATAAGGAATTATGTTTCCGGTCTACAAATTTCAGCTGGAAATATAACCTAATTTTGGGTAACTGTTTCCAGATACTTCAATTTGTGGCAGATAGGTGGATATTCTTACTTAATGAACTGTAGTTGGACTTTGGGTTAAAAGAGGTGTTACCCACCTATCTGCTGTTGTTAATGAGGTGCTGAATTTCACAGTACATTTTTCCTCCTTATGCTCCTGGGATCACTGCTAACAGTGACTCAATGTGTGTAACAGAGCACAGAATGCAAGTTACAGAAGATGTCTTATTTAGTAGATTGCAAGTCTGTTTGGTTTCATTAGAACTCTACAATGACTGTTCTGAAGTTCTCTTGCTGTTAACTATTGAAACAGTAGAAGAGTAGATCAAATTGTTTTGGTCAGAGAAAGACCAGGACCTGATGCAAGATGGGTTCAAAGAGAAGTACTATCATGTACAATTTTAATCAGGTCCTGCGAAATACAACCCCTGGACTAAAATCAAGCAAAGTTAAGGCTGAATTTTTATTTAGGGCTGAATTTCTGGGAAGCTAAATTGCACTCCAAGCTGCTGGAAATCGGTTAGTTTGTATCTCCTAAGGGTTACCAGACTAGACTTAGAAAAGAGGGCCTAAGCTTGAAAGAAAGGATTCTTTTATAACTAGATTTAGAAGGGGAGTTTTAGGCAGATTTTAAGACTTTATGCTATTTGTAGCCTCCAAAGTACATTTAGGAGAAAGAATAGGTCCCCAAGCTAAAGTTAGTTTCTGGATCAGTGTTCATGTCCATATGCAGGGGAGGATTCACTTGGGCAAAGGAAGCAAAATCCAGGTCTAGGCATGGCATGAATTTTTTGCGTTGGGATTAAAAGGCGTAATGAGTTGGCATAGCTTTGCTCATTTCTGTGTCTGTCCCTTTTCTAACTGAATTCCTGAGGAAGAGTTTAATTTAGAATTGCCAGTAGGAGATGCTGCTGATCTTAGTGGTGCTGAATCCTGAGGCTGATAGCAGACTTCCGTCTTCCACGGCTTAATCACTTTTTAAAGTTCCATTTCAAATGTGAAGTTTTGTCAAATAGGTAACGTTAAGCTTTTTTTTTTTTTCTCTGCCTTCAAGTTGAGGTAAGGCACTGATGAATTAAAATTTTTTGCTTTCTACAATATGAATAGTGTTAAGGTTTCTAGCCTCACAAAAATTCAAAAGAATAGCCGTGGCACAAATTTCTCTGCCTAAAGTAACTCAGCTGACATATTCTGTACTACAATTTTGTGATGTTTTTTCTTATTATAAAAAGAAATGAATCTCTCTGGATGACAGTGTCTTTCAAACTCAACTTTTTAACAGGCTTAAAATATGCAAGAAGAATTTCTTTAAAGATTTTCTTTGCATAATTCATATTCATTATTCTACAGCAAATGTTTCTTTCAAGAAAAGAAGGACTATGGAGAGTATGTTTAGAAATTATGACTAAGTCTAACAAATTTAAATATAGATGTGACCAAGCGTGCTCTCAAACTTCAGGAGCTTCTGAATGTGAAATGGTTTAAATTGCTGGCACGTTTTCATACCCCTTGAACTACAACATAACTGTCTAAGTCCTGGGTTTCTTTTTTCTCAAAAAAAAAAAAAAAAGCTCTGGTAGTGAAAGATTGGTTTTGCAACTTCAAGTGGAGCCTGAAAATGAAACAATTTCTTGCTCTGTGTAGAAAACCTCATATTTCATCTGAATTGTTTTACCTTCCCCTTACAATATTTTTTATTCTTTAAAACTACTTTTCTCAATTTTTTCTATTATTGAAAGCAAGTAGAAGATGGAGGAAGCTGAGCCCCAATTCAAGGTAGATTTTTCTGTGTAACATAGTGTATCCCTACTCTCTGAGCTCATATGTACCCCAAATCTATATAAAGATAAAAAAAAAAAACCTAAGTTGGCAATTCAACTCTGTCCAAATGTTAGTGAATCTCATCTTTTTTCAGGTACGTCTTAGCATGTTCTTGGTTTTCATTTATATTTCATGTGGTAAAGCAGATCAGGAAAGCCACTAATTCAGTAATATGTAATAATAGAATTATGTTCTATTTTTGAGACTTACTCATAGGGGAAGTAGGAACTTCATAATTAGTGTTTATGTGGGAAGATTTTTGTAATGTGATTTAGGATGGACAGCCAATGCACCTGTTGGCTACGAGAATATAAGAAAGTTCATAGATAAGCATTTAGAAACTCAGAATTATCTCACCAATTTGTATTGCTTATTTCTTGTAACTCTGTCCAGCACATGCCACAGTAAGTAACAGATTAATATAGAAACTAAGCTTTTCTAATGATTTCTCATGTCAAAAAGGAAGCCTGATAATAATAAAATTACCCAAATATATTTTCCTGTATATGAATCTCAGATTATACTGAGCACTTTGATTAATTATCAGAAGTGTTTTTTAATGCTTTTCTAATGATTTCTCATGTCAAAAAGGAAGTTTGATAATAATAAAATTACCCAAATATATTTTCCTGTATATGAATCTCAGATTATACTGAGCACTTTGATTAATTATCAGAAGTGTTTTTTAATAGATTAGATACATAATGATAAATATGATGTATTATTATTTTTTTCTGTTGGCTCAATGAGGTAAGTTTTCAGAACTTAAGTGCATTTTATTCAGCTGCCTCATGCTTGTTCCTAAACAGATACTGTCACACTTGAGTCTATTTTTTTGGTGTGAACTTGAGCTTATGTTATCAGAAAGGCAGAATCTGAAAATGGCTTCAAAACCATGGGCTGTTGAAAAAAAGGGAACTTCTTTTTCTATTTATAGAATCCTCATCAAAGATCTTTTCAACAGAATCAGATGCCTCTGGGTTTCACAATCCATTTATGTGCCTTTTGGACTTGTCTAGTATGAAACAGTTTACTGTAGGCCTTGAAAAAACTAGAATTTTATTGGATTTCAAAAAGTAAAGAGATTTTTATAATGGTATAGTTATGTGCGTGTATGTAAAATGTATATGTAAAAGATATAAAAATGTAAGTATATGTTACTTACAAAATATGTGTTTACATACATACATACAAAATATGTGTGTTTACATACATATCTGTTTAGCAGAGATTCATAGCAGTCAGATTCTAACAAATACTAATTCCATTTCTTTTCCTTACAACGGGATAGATCTTTAAAGAATCTTCAAAGCTTCCAAAATTGGAAGTAGACTACTTACAAAAATGAGAAGTTAAATAAATAATACCTGCCGGTTAGAAAAGAGAAGCATTCTTATTTTTATGTTGGGTTTGTTCTTTTATTACTATTATTTATTTATTTACTGTTTTGTATAGTTCTTTTGCATTGAAAATTCATACCAATTTGGAGCGTCGAGCTGGTTTTCTTCTAAGATAGAAATAGGTTTTTTTGGTTGGTTGGTTTGGTTGGGGTTTTGGGGGTGGTTTTTTGGTTGTTTTTTAAAAAAAATAAAAAACATAATAAAAATTAAAGTGTGACTTTTAAATTATGCACTGCCGTGAGGTGATGGCTGCAGAGACATAAACGAATGCAATGGCTGGCTGTGAAGTCACAACTTAGTTAAAAATTCAACTGATGCAGAAACAAGACAATTATCCATTTTACTTATCCAATCTCATAAGCATTTTGGCACATTACTATGTGCCAAAGGGAATAAAAGCAAAATAGACTGCCCCCCTCCCATGCTGAATTCTGCAGATCAGTTTTCAAAGTTGCTATTAAAAGTAGAAAAACAGTTGAAAAGCTAAACTTAAATGTCTCTCTAATCCACAGGTACTCCCCCAGACCACAACTCTGGATGGAGTTTGAACCACGGTCTTTGCCTGTTGCCATTTGCTCTGAATCAGTGTGTTTCTTTCCGTTTCCCTAATCACAGGTAACTTGTCATCCTTGCCCACTTGAAAATCCCTGTCCTTACCCTTCTGTAATACTACTAGTTTCATAAACCTGATTTTTCCTATTGTTTTCCTGAATATCAGGTACCAACCGATGTTAGGTCACAATACTAAGATGATGTTAGATGAGAGTGAGGCAAGTGGCTGGCTGCTGATAGTTTGTTGTTTGTTTCTGTTTGTTGTTTTTTTTTTCCCTTTGATTGTACTCTGTTGTTCCCTTCACGGTTTTTTTTAAGGACCTTTAACAAAATTGCAAACAATAGGAAAAGAGAAACAGAAATCTGTTTTTGTAATTCCTACTATAGAGCATTCAGCTGCTTTTATAGTGGAAAAGCAAATGCTGAGGTGATAGGAATGTCAATTTTGAGACCAGGCAGTAAAAAAAAAATCAGTGCAGGGCATTATTGCCTCTTGCTCTACTACTAGCAGCAAAAGCTCTGTAGTTGGCTTTATGAATTTGAATAAACCATGAATTTGCATATGGATTTTTTTTTTATGCTGAAAGAAAAAACACATTAACTAATTTTTACAGCCTCTGACAGAAAAATGAAGACCTCAAAGCTTTCATAGATATCATGTGGACATATGGAACAAGTGAGTAGTTGGTAATGCAAATGAAGCTAACACTGGTTTCGTAGTGTTCAGCTAGAGGCAATGTATATCATTATCTGCATTAATTAAAGTTTGGAGCATCTGTATCTATTTGAAAATAAAAAGTCACTTAGTCACTTTCTGGACGAAATATATTTTGGAAGGCCACACCCCCAAAAAAGGCAACAGTAGAAAAATCTACTGCTTGCCTTGCCTTGTCGACTCTTCCAGATAAGAATATCTTCCAGATTATTTTAACATTGCCTTTCAGCTTTTATCTAGTGCTTGCTCACACTCTAGTCTGGTATCCTGGGGGTTGGATACTTGCCATCATTGTTTTCTATTTTCCTGACAGAAGTCCTTGTATTTAAGAAGGTTATATTAGCAGTTTAATACTTTTTGTTGTTGTTGGCCTTGGTGACAAATTTTGAGCAATCTGTGCTTTGTGTGAAATTATTGCTGAATAGCTTCATATCTGTTTATTATTTTTACGCATTCATATCTCATTGAAATGATGGATAAAAGAGGAAGTATGTAAGATTATCTGTAGTAGAAACATCTAACATAAGAATTAGCATTTTCTTATTTGTTCCCCTATTGCTGATTCAGTCTTCTACTGCTTCATTGTACTTCACAATACAGCAAAGTGTAAAGAGCTTCATGTATGATGCTGATCTTGTGCCAGCAGAATTTGTCCTTCACAGTTGATCCCAGTGAATGTAATTATCTAGTAACATTCTTAGAAATGAAGAAATAGCACTTTTTTGACTGCAGGGTGAGGTGACATACTTCGTTGTAAGGTTGGCCTTGACCTGCATAGCCAAGAAGACTTTGTCTTGTAGTCATGCTCAGTGGACTATTGTATGAAGTGGCTGTAACCACTGGGCTGTCTGACCCCTTTGGAATCTACAAAGTCAGTGAATTCATATGGAGTGCATGTTGTGCAAATCAGATAAAATTATGTCCAGTTGTGAGCCAGGTAAACTCACTTTGTAGCCATTTACCCGTTCTCCTATGTTTTTAATTGTCCCTGTCTTTGCAAAATGACTTTCATCAGATGGTAAGGCGCATATTCTTTGACTTAGTGCCTGCACTGCTTTTTCAAATATAGGCTATTACTGAAGTTTATAGTATGTATGTGAGGTATTGTGAATACTAAACAAAACCTTCCAGATCCTTAATGTGGGATTCAGAGGTCATTATTACAATAAAACGTTCCTGGTTTACAAAGTGATATGGGCAGCCTATAGATGAAAATTTCTTGCACAACTGAGTGAAGCACTTTGTAGCAAAGATGTCACTGACTTCAGTTTTTTGAAGCTGCAGATTAAATGAGTACATGGAATGTGACACAGGGAATAAACCTTCTGATCTGTGTATGGAGTATAAATGTAAAGTTCATGCCAGTAATACTCAAACATACAAAAAAGAAGCAGGCATACTAGAGAGAGCCCAGCAAAGGACCATTAAGGTGAGTAAGGGGCTGAGAGAGCTTGGACTGTTTAACCAGGAGAAGAGAAGGCTTAGGGGGAATCTCATCAATGTGTTCAAATACCTAAAGGGAGGGGTGCAAAGAGGATGGAGCCAAGGTTTTTCTAGCAGTGCCCAGTGACAGGGCAAGAGCTAATGGGCACAAACTGAGACACAGCAGGTTCCTTCCAAACATCAGGAAACGCTTTTTCACCGTGAGGGTGACTGAGCATTGGCACGGGTTGCCCAGAGAGGTTGTGGAATCTCCTTGTTTGGATATATCCAAAAGCTGTCTGGATGTGGTCCTGGACAGCTTGTTCTGGAGTGATCCCGTTTGAGCAGGGGGGTTGGACAGATGACCTCCAGAGGTCCCTTCCAGCCTCAACCATTCTGTGATCCTGTGTGAATGTCCTAGAATGACCACTTTGATTCCCACCCTCAGGGCAAAAGTCAGATTTACTTCCTCCTTTGGGTTACTTAAGGTCAGCTTCTGCCAAATTATGTTACACTGTGTTGTATGTGATGTGATGTAAGATGACACAAGTAACCCAGAGTGGAAGCACAAAATTAAAGAATTTTTTCACCCTCCCTACAGCAGTATTTTAAATTGCAAATACCTGGATTACTGTTGTACGGCTTTAATTTGCTGATAGAAGCTGTGAAATCACCTTGGCTTGGGGTGCTAGTTTTGCTGTCCATCTAGTTAAAGTATTAAGTTTATAGATAACTGACCTGAATGGGATGGAGAAAAATAAGGAAAAATTTTTCTCAATGACACTTCAGTGGTATAAGTGACATCAAGCACAACTTAAAAAGTAAGCAGGCATAATTTATCACAAAGCAAGGATTTTTAAATTCCTCTAGTTTTAGTATACTCTTATATATAGATATTGCATAGCTTGAAAAAATGTCAGCTCCACAATTTGGATTCTTCCATGCTTGTGTCATGTGCCTCATTCTCAGAAGTAACCAGTGAATCAACTACCCTGAGACCTGTTACCGTTAGCCGTGGAACTTCACCAGAATACCCACACATGGCTCAAAAGACATTTAGTCTGAAGTAATTATTAGTCTGAAAAGCAGATTAAGATGTTTCATATTTCATTTGCATCTTCAGCTTCAACTGTGTCACTCCTCACCCAGAAAAAAGACCTAGAGAGCAATCATCTTTAAGATGGCAAATGTTTATGACTCATTTTATGGCTGCTCTGAAAAAACCCTACAGTCCTTTATTTAAGCTTCTTTCCCAGTCAATAGGATTTATTCCTGGACTAAGGGTGCCAGAGTCCATACAAATATTAACATTATAAATGTCAGTAACAAGAAATGAAAATTAAATTAACTCAGGAATATAGTGTAAAAACATGTGAATGTAGTGTGTGTATGAATATATATACACCTTAAAATTTGTGCTTATTAGGAATAAAACAATTAATGTCATTGTAGCAGCTTATGTTTTATATTACATATATTTATATTGGATCAGGATTTAGCACTTATCCTAGTAATTCAGTCCCAAAATGATGAGTCAAAGCTTTATATTGTACAAAAACATTAAATTCAGTGATGTAAACTGTATTTCCTGTATGTTCTCTGCATATGAGACAGTTTACAGATCAGATTTAGATCGTTAACGCAAAAAATAAAGCATCATTAAATATATCCTTCTTTAAACAGTTAGAAATCATTGTGTAAGTTTGCAGGATTGCATAGCTAATATAGGCAATTAAGTTTGCTTGTGAAATATTTACTTTACTTTTTGAAGCAAAAGTAAAGTAAAAAATTTAGAAGGAATGATGAATGCTATTAAAAATATTCAACAAATGTAACAAGTCAAGACTGTAATAGTCCAGAGCTGATTTCTCTTCAGCAGTGTACACCAATGTTTTTTGTGTCTTTGTTTACCATATATTTTTGAGTAAAGAAGGAAATTTAAATATTTTTGTTGCTCTACGCCTCTGTGTGAAGGAAACTCTCAGGAGGAACAGATAGTAGAGAACAAACTAAGCATTAATGATCATGTGCTGCAGCACAAAGCTAAGGCTTCTATTTTGTTGTTTTTATTAGGTCTCTCATTCAATGTTGTTGCATGATTTAACAGAAAAGTGCTACGATCGTGTTCTAAAAAAAAAAGAATATCTGTTTACTGAACAAAAATACATGCTTCAATGGCTCTTAACTTCTCGTTAGTTGCTAAGTGTTTGGATGGCAGCATTTGAAGTGAAAAGAAACTGTAGAAGTTTGTGGAAATGTAGCACTAGTTACTATTCTAGTCAAGATATTGCTGATTCAGTTTCACAAGTACTTTTAAAAAATACTCTTTTTCTGATGAATTCAGTATTTGAATCTGAAAAGTATCAGATTTATTTGCATATTTCTTTTTTTTTTTGCAAGAATATAAGTCTACACAGGGTAAAAAATTACCCAAAGTTACATTCTCAGAAGCTTTGTGGTTAAGTGTCCAGATGATAATTTAAATCTATTTTTTTATCATGTCCAAATGTTACAGAAACTTTATACTAAAGTATTTGATAAGCAACAATTAATTTATACTATGCCAGGGTGATTGCAATGCATGTAGATACTGCCTTTGATGTGAAAATTAGAGTTGGAAACATTCAACTGGAGATTAGTAATCTCTCCAGTAACTGAAGAACATGATATATTATACCCCTCAAAGGCACAACAATTTTCAGAGTTTAGGCTATTGTGTAATGACAAGATGTATGAGAAGTTAATTTTCTAACATTTATTCCTGAAAAATGAGTATATGTTTTTTACATGTGTTAAATTATATAGTATCTCTCATGTAAATACTTGGGAAATGGACAATCCTTCTTAGGGTTGTTACTGAATAGAATGACAAGGAGTTCAGGTGTAACTTTTCTTAACTTGATTAATTATTTAGCAGTATTTCTGGACAATGTGGGTCTGTTTCCTTTCTCAGGTGTACATTCTTTGGGAAAGTTTCCTTTAGTCCCTGTTCCTCTAAATTTATTTCTTGTCTTCATATGAAATATAAAGCTCTGAGGAAAAAAGGAGATGTTTCCATTCTGAAACTGAAACAGTTCCAATTTCTTTCCTTGTGTTTTCTGGGATATGCCATCTCTGACATCTTCTTTCAGATTTGTTTTTGCAGGGCATCAGATTCCAATGCAAGACACACTTCCTTGCCAGTTGATAAATTACAGTTGGAGAAGATGGGGCTGTTTTCTTAGCTGTGATGGGGAAGTTGAAAAAACGAGATAAACTTGTAGCCAGCCTATTTCAGAGGGAAAACTTTCATGTATTCTGAACCACCAGAGTCCCAAAGCATGTAAAAAGTACTAAAGTGGTGTGCGCTTTAGCTGATTTAACAGCAGTAACACCAAATAAGTGAACAAGGAAGACAGGGAACCACTCAAAGATCATGCACTCAAGTGCAGGAGCAACCTGAATTGAGAAACCTCAGTTTTGGCTTGCCACTGCTGACCAAAGACCGGCTGGACAAGATTTGCTGTTGGGGCATAAGAAGCCATAAAAGCTTTGATCAGCAGTCCTTCCTGTGTAAGTTAATTTGAATTCTCAAAAGCCATGCTGATTCAGCAGTAAAAATGAAAGCAGAAACTACCTATTATTTCTGAAAATTATTTCCAGAAAGTTATGTATGAATAACAAGGCAGAAAACATGAATTACATAGGAATAAGATGTTCCTTTGCTACTTCATATCTTAGATTTAGGATTGGGATGAGCCATTTGGTTTACGCAAGCCACTGGTCCTGTTGTCACAGTGCCGAATACAGATATTTAATAATATACTAAGTCTTTATTTCTCACCACGTGTCATTTATAGGTAGCTTGATCTGCTCGTTGTTCAAAATAACCAGAAGCTGTGTGACCACAAGAGCAACATCAAATGTGAGTTGATAACTTGGATTCAGAGCCGTGATTATGCAAGCACAGAGCTCTTCGGTATCTATCAGTATGGCACATGCTCTTAGGCTGTGAGTGAGGAAAGTGGATTTTGTAACTTGTTCCAGGAGAAGGTGGTGATTAAGATGATTAACTTTTATTTCTGATTTTGATACTTAGATCAGAAAATCCAACTTTTTTGTATCTGGCAAGTCTACATGAACAGGAGCCTAGAAAAGAGTTGAATCTTTGTTGTATTCATAGACTTCTTTAAATGTACAACAGGCTTATTGTAAAAAAAAATAATTAATTACTATTTGCAGAAATGCACAGCAAAGTCTCTTAAGGCATGTAAATTCTCAAAATATTGAAAACCTTGTGGTGGTAGTTAAAAGAAATAGTTGTCTGATATAGTTTGGATAGCTTTTCCCAATCGGGTTTTCTCCCTGCATTTCCTTTAAGAACTCTAGTTTATTAATTCCTTTATGTCCTCAATCAAACTGCATTTTCAAAAGGAAGTTAGAAATGGTCAGGGCTATTCTGTAAGGCTGAAAATTATTGTGTTGTTAATGTATTCACTGATGACACCTTGGAAAAAGGAGAGGTGGAAAAGTATCAACAGCTACTTTTAATGTCCGGTCTTAAGCTTGTGTATTTTCATTCTCTCTCTCCCAGTTTGACAGTCTCCATTGTTTATCCAGAATCTATGTCAGGTTCCTTTCAAAATTATGCACTATCACCTGTGGAAGTATTTGGTGAGTTTAACAGGTAAGATAATTTTGTGAGTAATACCACTAACTGCATCACATAATTTCAGTTATAACTCATAATTCTTCTTAAGAGCAGTTCCTCTGGATTTTAGCCATTAGATAAATTACTTTAAATTATTGATCTACCTAAATAACTTGAACCCACAGCTAGAATGACTTTATCCTGATCTTCATGTTGTGGTAGAGGTTATTTTGAGAGACATAAAATATAGTGAATGTGTCCAAAATATAGAATATTGAGTTCTGTACAGGATTTTATGGGTTGTAAATCATATCTAATCACCTATATTTTTTGATCTGCTGGGAATCTTTTTTTTGTCAAGCCACCTTGAACTTTTGATTTAGTTCACAAATGATTTTGGGTTGCTTGTCTGATATCATTTGGTGGTAAGTAAAGGAGAAAAACATATTTGAAATACTCTGGATATTTTTCTTCTACTCAATAGCTCATTCCTATTTTTAAAATAAAGGAAAATAATTCTTTGGCTGTTGAGTACATGACAGGAAGTGTTGGAGAACAGAGTGTAAAGATGAGAAGAGTAACAAGCTGAGGAGGAAAGCAACTAAGATGCTTGGAAAACCTGCCTTTACAAGAATAGATATTAAATACAACATAAATAGAAAGACTTGGAAAGCCAGAATAACATTAAAATCAAGGAACTGAGCTTTCTGTAGACCTCTCTGTTATGTAAGTATTGATACATGTTTATAGGGATGGAGGACATTGTTAAGGAGCATTCCTGGTTGAGCAAGGAGTGATACACCTGGTAGATGAGTTCAAAAATAATATGTTCAATAGGTGAGGTCTGGGAAGGATGACACACCCAATATGTGCTGCCCTTGGAAAATCCTGAACTGCTTTCCACACTCTACTTACCCTGTATCTTTACCTTTGGTTTACAGGCACATTTTTAGGTTGAAACATTGTGCACTTTACTGTAAACTTTAGTCGCGAAAAAAATAAATACATATTACTGCTGCTGAAACAGTGATGCTTTTTAAAACTGATAGTATGAGCTTAGCTGATAAGAAAGAAGAAATAAAATTAGCAACTTTATGGGCTTTCATACTTATTTACATAGTCTTTAATCTATGAGGACTACTGAGATTTTAAGAAAGAAATATTTGCATGTAAAATCTGAGGATTAAGCATAGGTTTAATACATTTAGAAAATGTAATAAGCAATCAGTGAATGTTTTATTTCTTTCTGTTAATTCATAGTATGAATCAATGACTTCTACACATTATTTTGTAAGATCTTAGAAATTTCTATAATGTCCTTACTTTTTTAAAATTGTAAAAATAGCTTTAAACATAAACCAGAAATATTTCTACCGGTTGCATCTCTGCATGGAAATGCCTTATTTCTTCAGCTGTTAAGCTACTCTCATTTTCTTTCTTAGATCTAGTGATTGTTCTGTGATTGGGATCTAGTATCACATTCTGTCAATATTTGTAGAGCGTTTAAATCCAGTAGAGATCTTCCTACAAGAAAATGAATCTTTAAATTTATTTTGATCCTTGACACATTTATGGCTCTCATCAGCTTAGTGTTTACCTAGTTCCCTGGTATGAACTTATTTAAATAGAACATGCATACAAAAAATATGAATAAAAATTATATTGTGCGGGTTATGCTTACTAGTATCTATTAAGATGTTCTTATTTTTGATGTCCAGAAAAGTAAGTAGCAGTATTGTGCAAGAGACCTATAAATTATGCTATAATGTTGTGATAATAGAATCACTGCAGTTATTGCTACCCTGATTTCATTGACAATTGTTTCTCAGAGCCTTCTTTACTGCCTTTCATAGCTTGATTTCTCTTTGTTTAAAACTGCTGCATGGAGGAAAGGGCTGAGAGGAAGTAGGAAATGCAATATTTTCCTTTGAAAACATGTCAGCTCAATGATTTTCATCTACAGGTTTCTAGATACATTATGCACTGCAGCTTACAAAGTTTTTGTGTGTTACTAGACATGGTACAGGCCAAAAAGGGGGATAGTTACGGATAAATATTCCCCGGAAAGCCTTTTATTTAAAGAAAGATGCTCTGTGATAAAATGTATTATACATAAATTACACAATGAAATTGTACACGCTTTAATGAATTTTGATAAGTAAAAATGAAACTTCTGTTGTGCAACATGAAAGCAAAGGAAGGTTAGAGGATAAGTTCTCCCTGCTGTGCCTGGGTTTTCCCCAGGCTGAATATTAACAACATGATTAGCAGCACTAAAACTAGGAAAAGAAAGTGCCCAAAGAGTGAAATTTGCATGGGGATTTCAGGAGGGACCTTGGGGAGGGGGAAAGCAGTGAGAAAGGCCTGGGTAATTTTGCCAAAACTCACTTCTGTTCACGCCTCTCCTCTTGAGAGGAGAATGTTTTCGCAATTGCTTGCATTTCTTTCCAAGTGGGAAAGTAAGGATGTAACGGAGGAAAGATTGACAGTGTGAAAAGTCAGAGAGGGAATCGGTGTTTGTGAGAAGCACTTGCATTTTAACATTGGACTCAGGGTAATATGTTCCTTTTATTTTCCTGACCACTATCCTTTCCTGAATAAATTATGATTTCAAGATAAACAGCAGTTGTTGGTCACACCAGCCCAGGGGAAAAAGGAAAAAAGAAAAAAGAAAATAGGGAAATAGAAACCCCTGTTACGTTTTGTCATACTTGTAAAACTATATGGAAAATGTGAGGCAAAGCAAACAGTTTAATCAAGCCCATTCTAATATTTGGAAAACAAATGGTTTGGGAGAATATGGGTTTCAGTTATCACGGAGAATTTTCACATGAAGTGTAAGTGGCTGTTATATGGAAATAAGTGTCTATTTTGGAGCTGTCAGTGTTCAAAGATACTGTTACTCATGATTACAGATGCCTTTAGGTACATTTGCCAAAGGGCAGGCAAGCCCAGTTACTGAGCTGGTGACCAGTTGTTTCCCACACAGTGACCAGTCCGCAGCTGCTCATGCCACACCTGTGCTGTCAGCTTCACGTGTTCAGACGTTCAGTTTGCTACCACTGCCTTTAGATGCAACAAGCACCCATGAGACATTGCCCCGTGATGGGTCTGGTCCAGATGTGAAAGGCAGAGCAAAGGCAGATGCCTCTGCATCACCAGCTGCTGAAAGATGTGCTCTGCTGCAGAAGGGCAGCCAGTCCTGAGCCCTATGGTTCAACGTAGACTTTAAGTACTTGAACAGATTGAAGAATTAATAGTGATGAATTGATTAAGATTTGGGCTATTGAAACTCAGGGCAAAAAGAATTTTCTTGATGTCTTTCCTGTGAATATTTCTGCTCAGCAATGTTACAATGCATTTCACTCAGCATTTCAGCTGAGGTTAATGGAGACAAACACGTCTAGTAAGCGTTACCTTCCACCACAATCCAAATTACATCAGGGAAGTTTTACTGAATTCCCCGAATGACATGCTATGGGGAAATCTGAACTTCAGCGGAGTTCCTTTGAGTTATAGACCGTAAGATAAGGAGTTTTCAAATGGTTTTGTTTCCTCTTCAGACAATTGTGTTGGTGTTACTTCCAAAACAGATTCAGCTTTCTTATGGAAGGCAAGAAACAGCCTTCTCCTGAAATTAAGTATTTTACTGCAAACCAATATCTTTGTCGTTATTCTATTGTGTAGATTTTCCTGTGGTTCCTGAAAGGTGGATGTATTGCTAAACTGAAAACGTTCAATAACAGCACAGGTAAGAACATTTTTTTTATGCCATGAAACTCATTGGTTTATATACTTCTAGATTTCTTATGATTAATAGCATAAGAAAATTCTTCACTAGAGAAAATATTTTAAACTCTTGCAAGTTACTACTCAAATGACGGAGAAACTGGAAGTGATAAATCTGTCACTAACCTAAAAGGATAAGCCAGTTTTTCAATAGTATTCTTTCAGACTAGGTTATTAACAGAAAACAATTAGGGTAAGTTTTTGCTCTGGTATAATTCAAAGCATTTTCAGACTGTTATAGGTTTTAATGCTTATGTCATTTACCAGTTAAATATTTCTAAATAACTTGCCATCTGGTCCCAACTGGAGCATTCAGAAAGGCTATTCCCATTGAAATGAGTTAGATACCCATGAGCTCTTGAAAAGTGAGCTTAAGAAAGCTTAAACAGTGTCATGGGTGCTGAGAGCTAATGAAGAGGCTCCCAACTCTTTTTTTCTTTGTGGGTTGATTTTTTTTTTTTTTTATTATTTTATTTTAGTTGTTTTATTTCAACCTTACGTGAAAGCATAAACAAGTTAAAAAAAAATCTTCAAATTTCACTGCTGTCTTTACCGCAGGACATAGATATTTAAAGTACATAAAATTTATTACTATTTAGCAGCTGTATACCAACAGAAAAGAAAATATATCTCTGAATAGGTTTATGGAGGAAGGGGCAGGGTGGTTTTGGTGTGTGGGTTTTTTTCTAGAAACCTTACCAAAGCCCTGGAAAATATGGAAGCCTCTGCACTTGTGGATGGATAAATTGAGGCAAAGAAATCAAGAATTTTGCTTAAGATTTTAAAAATATACTTATTAAAAAAAGAGTAGTTGGTATTCTTTTGTCTGATTTGCAATACACAGGCTTGTGTTAGGCTTGTATTTAAAATGTGAGATTCTGTCCATTTCGAAGTGATCTTTGAGGGTAAGCATCCATCACATTTGTATCTCAGGATTTAATCTGTCATGTGTTGATTCTTTAAAAGAAAAAAAATAGTTTTGTGGGGTGTTTTTAAGTATTGTTTTTTTAAAAAAGAAATTAAGAAGCAATGATTCAAGGTAGAGATAAGCTCTTCTGAAAAAGATCAATGGATTTGAAAATAGTGATCACTGAAGACTTCAGTTATAAAATATACTAGGAATTTTTACATCTGAAAGTTTCTTGTAGGAGTATATTGGCTTATGTGTATCACTTTACCAAACAGATCTGTAAAGAATGTAACTTTTTGAAAGAAGAGAAACAAATGTAGCTGGCTGACAAATCACTATTTTTGGCAACAGATGTAATACTACAATTTTACCGATTTCTTTTTAAAATTAATATCACTTGAATATATTCATGTTCATTTTGATATTTTATAAATATTTTTTATCAACTTGCCCTAACTTTCCAAAGAGATTTATTATGTTTTATCAAATATCTCAACAAATTCTTCAGAAACCTTTTAATAATACAATTAATGAGAAACTTCAATGTGGCTCTCTAGTGTATTCCGAGAATGATGAAGTATTTAATCTTAAATGGGTAAAAAAGATATGGAATGGAATGATAGACAGAGCTTTGATCCTTTAATATTGTTCAGATATGCGCATCAAAAGACACCCTGGAAATCTTTTCTGTGCTCTAATTTTATTGTATTTATATGCCCACAGCTAACTCTAAGCTTTTAGTGTGTCCTTTCCCCAACATTTCAGTCAGAAGGATCTGAGATTTAAAATTAAAATGAAAAAAAAAAAAAAGTTGGTAATCCAATTTGAGGCAGTTGACTGACAAAACTAATTAACTACTCAAAGACAATCTTCAAGGATAAAGACTCTAAAACTTGAGAGAAAGAAAACAAGACAGAGTTCCTCTGAATCCTAGCACTGTCACAAGAGCACTAATACTTAGCAGACATAAACTCTGAATATTTTGCATTTAGAATTGTACTTCCATTAGAATTTAATTGTGAAAGCAATATATGTAAATAGCCTTTTATAAAAATGTAATATTTAGAACACACAAAGCTTTAATGAGTTGCCTGTCTCCTAAGATCTAATTAACAGCTTGACAAAATGTACTATCTCTGAATCCATTAAAGAAAAGAGAAGTCCATTTTGCTTGCTCAGATCACATCAATGACTAATGAAATGAATATTTCACTAAATTTTGAAGATACTCATCACCTACATGTTTCTATAGTACATCCTTTTTCATCTTTATTTCTAAGGGGAATAAGAGATGTAACTTGTTCAATATCTGTAAAATTATATGTGACAAAAAATACATAGACTTTTGGACCTGCCAGTGAGACAAGGGCCATAGGGCACAACAGAGCAAGGCTGATGGGTTAGTATTAAATGACATCCTTTTCTTCCATGTACTGTTTGTGTTAACCATAATTCTAGAATATTACAAAAGAATAACATTTTGTAAGCAGGAAATCAGACGTACTCAGCAAGTGAGCTCGTAAAACTAGGCATATAATGTTAGACTCCTGTCACAGGTACCCCTGCCGCTCTTCCCTCCTAAGGTATCAGCCAGTGAAGGGATATGTTTCAGTACGTGTATGTTAAGATCCACACAATGGAAAATAGGAGAGTCACAAACTGACTGTCATCTCCACCAGTGACTTAAAGCAATCTGTTTAGCTTTGGACTGACATAGCTGCACACCATTTCAGACCAAAGGTGTCTTTTAGCTGTAGGATTCTGAATAATAGCATTTCTCTGTTCTCACTCCAGAAAATTGCACATTCTTGTATACCTTACTTTAATTTTTTGACACATTACCACTGGATGCTTAAGCTATGAACACAAGATGGTACAGGCAACAAGGGAATATGTAATTTAATTTAACAACGAAGTTATATATATATATAAGTAAAATATATATATATAAGTAAAAAATCAAGTGCAAATGAAATAACTATATCCAGTTGTTCATTATGTGACAGAAGTTGGGGAACAATAGAAACAAAAGGTTCTTAAAAGATGGACAGACATTTGTGTGGTTGAGATACAGTGCACACCTGTGCTTGCTAATAAGGTTATATTTGTATTTGTGAAATTGTGATGGCAATGTAATCACTTGAAGTGGAGGAACTAGAATTAGTTTCTCATTATTTTAATGGAAGAACTTGGGGAATGAAAATTACTCAGTGGGCCCACTATACAGATGTATATCTATTTATTTATAATATATACACACAGGTATTGATACACTTAAACACAATAGGGTCCGAAAGGTGCTGTAAAAAGAGCCATGGCTCTTCGTGCATTTCAGAATGTATGCATTTGTATATAAAAATATATACACATACAAAAATGTATGTGTGTATATATAAAAAAAAAAAATCAGAAGACATAAGAAAGACATATAAGACGTTTGGGAATGGGACTGCTAAAAAAGCAACCAGTATGTTTGTAACCTGAGAGCTAATGTTAAGAATAGAAGGGAATTTTAGCATCTGATCTTTAGTTAGTAGTTTCAAAATTCTTGATGTCCAAGGAAACAAGGTCTGTAGCTAATACATCGCAGTAAATTTTAGTATGGAATATTCACTTTACTCTCTATTTTTAGCAAGATTAAACATCAGCTATGTAACATAAAAGCTCGATGTCCTACCAGTCCTATGTATTTACACAGCATAATAAAGACAAGTTTATTAGGAATGTAATCACTTAATAGGTGCATTTACAACTACCATTAACTTTTTCCATAAATGGAAATTATTGCTAGTACTTTAGCTAGTTTATTTTATGTTATGATGCTTTCTGAACAGGGACTGATTATTTCAAGCTCACCGGGATACAAGGAGAGAATAGGAGCAGAGGAAATAAGAACAAATTATATTAGTTATGAATCTAACAGCTTTAATTACTCAGCATGACCACATAATGCTGTTTTTAAGTAACTCTGGTACAGAAGCATTAAAAGAAGACTGGAGTTACAGGGTAGAGAATTGATGATATCAGCAACTCATACTGGTTTGTCGCTTAGAAAAGAGCCAGCTTAACGAGTTATGAATAATGGCAGGACAGGGTCTACCTTTATGTTAATGAGACTATTTAGGGATGTTTTATGTATCAAAAAGTTGTTCAAATGTTGTAGAATGACTGGGTTTGCTGGTTTGGGTTGGGTTTTTTCCCTCCTTCCAGAGGGATTTTCTTGTGTCTTTTTCTAGTAGCTGCAAGGAAGGGATTTATCAGGAATCCACAGGCCTCTGGGCAGGTCTTTGTGCCTCTGCAGCCACTCTGAAGTGCTGGCAGCTCTTTTTTTTGCAGGAGCAAACTGGCAAAGCAATGTAGGTGGGCTTCACAGCCACTAAAAGGTCTGTTTCCTCATTTCCCTCTTCTCTGTCTGCCAATTGCCAATCAGCTTCAATATATGCAAGCAAAAGTATTTCTGCAGTTAGAAAAGCCAACTACATTACACTTTTTGTAAAAACATTTGGATTAGCCTATCATGAAAAGTGCCTTTTGGAGCCAAATCTAAATAAAATTAATCTACGTATGCCTGTTGATACTCAGTCTGAACAGAATGGACCAAGCAATTCTTTAGGGTTTTGGTGTTGTTTGTCTATTATCCAAAATCGCTGGGAACAACCTTGAGGATTCTGCCATATTCTGGAGTACTTTGTGCTTCTGGAGAAAATGTTTAAGTGAGGTCTCTCTCCCTAGGGAGGAGACGATTTAATTTTCAGTAAAAATACTGCAGTGATTATGTGTTATGCTCACCAATAGCCACCTAATTTCTTTTGGACTACTGATTAATTTTCTGAGAGATCCAAATGATCAGCAACTTAGAACAGCCCTTTTCCCTGTAGAAGAGAGAAGGAAAAAAAAAAAAAAAAGATGATTTAACTGTCCTGGGGGGATTAGGAAAGTAAAATTAGCATAGGTATGTAGGAGGGCTGGAATTCCACAGATGCCTCTGCAGAAAAGATATTCTAATCTAAATGTTCTCTAACTCAGAATATAGCCCTGAGGCTGCGTCTATCTGTTTATCTATATGTTTCATTGTCTCACTGTAAACTATCCATTTATACTGCATGCTGATGAAAAAAAATTCTCAGCATTCAGTCATATTTTTTCCCCACTTGCTTCCGTAGTGTATTTACACATAAATCTGTGATCTGAAAATGGGTATCCTGCAGCCACTGTGCCTTTGATGCAGTTCTAGGGCTCTGTACTATGTGTCAAGGATGATCTTTCACTACTACATAGTGTTAATTTCCTGGGAGAAAAAACTTGGTGATGGTAAGAGTTGGTAGATGGTACCAACTTGGAGATGGTATGGAAGGATTAAAACAAAAAAACCAAACCAAAATAAAAAAACCCAACCAACCAATCACAAAACCCCAAACAAAAAGCGTTTAGTGCTTTGTATGCCCATTCACTCACGCTTATTAGCCCTATACCAGCGTGTTCAAAGACAAAGAGGAGAAAATGAGAAGAGCATGGCCCAGCTCTAGCTCTGTTCCTCCTTTGTCACAGGAGCTGATTATCTGTGCAAATGGTCCCAGCCCAGTTTAGGGACAGGAGAAAGGGATAGCATAGAAATAAGAGAGCAGCGTAAGGGCATATGAGCTTAGGCTGGTATTGTGGATGTAAGCAATACTGCAGTAATACTGGTGCCTTGTAATTTTGGTATTGGATCTATTTAAGATTATAATATAGTTATATTTTGGTATATCACCTGTCTCTGAGCCAGGTTTTATTTTGTCTTAATATTCTTGTTAATAAATGCAGTGAAATTTTAAACACCAGCTCTTGTTCTGCATGGGTTATATATTTGTAGTATATATTCACACCAGAAAAGGATTTATGTCATCCTTTTTTATGCAGAGATTTCTGTGAACACTTCAGTAGTCGAACTAGATGGTAATCAGTAATAAAACAGCTTGAATAAAATGTTCAGGTGTAAGTTCTTGAAAAACATAAATTCCCTTTGTTATTGAAGTTGTGCGTGCCTGTTTTGTAATGATGATACAGTGAAGTGCAAATATGAAAGCTTTAATTTTAATGGGAGAAATCCCGACTTTACTAGGACGTATAAAGCTTGCCAATTTAGTAAGTGTTTTATAAATCTTATCTAAATGGTTTTTTTTCATTTTACGTTGACTTGATTGATTGGATGCTTGTATCTAGTAATATGTTCAGTAAATGCTATGAATTTTTTTTTAAAGAAAAAAGTTGATTTTTTTTTTTTTTCATTGAAGATACGGTTTTCCTTCTGAAGCTGACCCAAGTCTTGGAAGACTCTTGTATTTGAAATCAGCAAAGATTAGCTTTCTCTCCAAGGCTCACCTAGGAGAAAACATGAAATACTTAGAGGTTTCTGTGTATGAAATATATGTATTTGGTGAAGTGAAAATATTTCAAGAAATAATAATCCTGTTCAAAGCACTTCTTAGTTTGTGCTCTTGCTTTAACAATGAGAGTGTAACAAGTCTCTATTTCCTCCATCTCTGGAGCCTGTTTTAACAATAATTCTTAACATTTTTTTACTTTTCCACGTACTATATAAAAATGACAGGTATTTAATTTCCATGAAGTTTATTTTGGTAAATTCTAGACATACATTTCTGAGAATGCATATCGTTTTCTGGTTTATTTCTTGTACTTTTATGTATCTGTAAACAACAAATATCTAAGTGTATCTGTACATTTATTTGGGAAATCTTACTTGTTCAGAAAATCATCCTTCCAGCTGAAGACAGTTATTTTAAAATGAAGAGTAGAATTTTATTTTATTATTATTGAAGTAAAGATACTTGGGCCTTTCTTGAGATGCTACTAGCAAGGCAAAGATCATTCTTCTAAGCTGATAACTTAGGGCGTTCCATTTTGAAATGGGCATTTGTACTGTTATTTCTAGCAGTTTTAACATCCTTTCTCCTTTAATCTCACTAACCTAAGCCATTATTTGACATCTTTCTATTACTTCTGGGTTTTGTGTTCTAGTTGTTAGGTTAGTGTCTACAAGTACAGACAGGAATCTAATTTTTCTAGGCCGTTGTGAGATATTATCAGATTATCTACCATCTGAAATACACTTTGTTCATTGTTTTTCCAAGTTCTTGTGACAGTTTACTTTTCTGACATTTGCCTGGCTTTATAAAACAGTAGCTTAACTAATAGTGCAAATTAAATTGGGGGATAATTAGATTGATACTGAAGAACTGTGACAGACCCTAGTGTGAGGATGCTTCCTGAGGCACTGCCACAGCCCTGAGAATTCAGGGAGCAAAAGGTGAGGTCGTCTCAACGGAAAAAGTGATTTAACACGGGTAAATAGTTTCCAAAGGATTTGTTTACCAAAACATGGAAAACAGATTCCTAGAGCTCTCCTTGCTCTTTTTTTTCTCCACTTCATAGCTATCCTTTTGGTTAACAGTGTCTGCCACACCCAGCGATCTGATTTGGATGGATTCTCATGTTCAATGCTATCAAGTGGTGAGTTGGAAAAGATGACAGCTATGATCAGGAGATAGAGATGAGGTGCAGTCACAGTAGAAATCAGGATAAAAGGAGAGCCAGAAATCTTGGAGTCCTCACTGAATTGGTGGAAATGTCTACATAACTGGAAATATGTTTTCCTTTCAAAGGAGGAGGGAGTAATTTTTTTTATAAATTGCTCCATTTTGTCCATATCTTCATATTTTTAGTAAGATGAAAGGAGAGCAGAATGGGTCTACTAGGCTTTTGTAACTATTAGGAACAGAAGAACACAGAAAAAAATTTATACTGCTACTTTTATCAATGAATACAAGAGATAAAAGGAAGAGATGGGTATCTCCCATTCTCATAAGATGTTAATGAAAGATTTAATTAGCAGTAGCAGCATTGTTGTATAATAAATCAATTAATCTCTCCTGCCCTTTCCCTTGTGAACCTTTTTAAAAAAACACAATTAATTAACTGAAACCTTTTGTCACTTAATCATTGCCCTACAACCCTGAATTATCTTGTGATGCAATAGACTAAAAAGTCATATTTTTGATACACGTGGAATGACCCTTCTAGCTTGAATTAATTTACAGTGATTTTACAGAATAATTTAGAATATACTATTTGCTGCTTAGTTTGAAATTTGAAGGAACCATCTCATGAATATACTTGTTGATGAAGATCTTTCTATATAAAAATACATATAATTTATAGATACTACAAGATATATAATGTATATAGTCACATAATAAAAAGTATAATGTAATACAATATCAAATATATAACTTCTCCCCCCAGTGTTCATCTTGCAGCACATGTCCTTTGTACCTCAGTATTGCTAATCAGATCACAGAGGGAGAAACAGCTGTCCTAGAAGTTCTTATATGAAGGGGACAACACTGATTGTGGGCAATTCCTCAATTTTGGAATGTGGTAAGAGCTTATCTGTATTGTACCTCAAATTTCTCATATATCAAAATATTCATGAGTGTTTGAAGTGGAAGACAAGAGGAAGACTTGTCTTAATGCTGCATATTCAGAAAATAATCTGCTTAAGGAATGAAGCGGGGAGTAAGGAGATGAATGTTTGACTCTGGCCTACTACGGGGTCCTGCGTGTCCTTGAGCTACTTATCTTGAGCTCAGCCTTCGCTTGTTCACTCAGCTACTACATCTATAAAAATAGGTCAATAAATCATCAAAGTTAATTAGGATGTGTTGGATATCTTCAGAGAGAAGATATTGCTATTAATAGCTGTCTTTTTATATCTTACCTTTATTTTATTTATGGATTAACATGCTAAACGTGTAATTTCATATAATACTTTAGGTGCTTTCCACGATTACCGTATTCCTGTCTGAAATCCTGACACAAGAAAACTGCAGCCAGCCTCTCCCCAAAGGTCAGCAGATGTTTGAATTGCTTTTGTGCCACTAAGGTGTTGGTGATTATGTGCTCTCTGTTGCTTGATGTGTGTGTAGGGTTAAATTACATTCAGATATAAAATAAAAATTCAGAAATGAGCAATACATATTTATAAGAAATTCATATTGGCAAAGTTTGTTTTGCTGACACTGTTTATAAAAGCACAGGTGTGTGATAAAAGCTTTTGGGTTGAAAGAAATATGCTCCTTAGTTTTGATTGGGCTGTTCTTTTCTTTTTCTTTCGCCTTTCATGAAGCACATTCCATCTTTAACAAATTATCTACTCAAAAATAATCAAGATGCTCTCAAGTATTCAAGTTGCCAAAAGCAATCCAAAGACTTTCTGCTTGTCTTGGTTTTGGTTGTCGTCTTAAAAGCACAGAACAAATTTTCACTTCACTGTAGTAAATGCACTTTGATTAATATTGTATGCTGCATTTTTATATGTAGATTTCAGATTGTGTTCTGAAATCTTCAGTGAGGAGATGCTGCTTGGAAGGTCTAGGAGAAAAAAAAGATTGATGAAGAATTTTGTTAGCAGGGAACTAAACCAACAGGTGCCACATTGACGCAAGCAAGCACCTGAGCTCTCCTGTGCCAGTTTCAAAATGTGTCCTCCTCTTCTTGTCCATCGTGCTTTTTTTTTTTTTGGTGGGGAATGTTGTAATGGAGAGCAGAGGAAAAATCTGTTTCAGAAATGTAATTTGACCAACTCTACGAAGGCTCTTCCTTCTGCTGTTTGTCTAAACTTCAGTCATATCTTTGCTAAAAGTATTTATGCTTTACATCGTGCAATCTGTCTCTTCTGAGCTAATGACTACTTGGAAAAAAAATTATCTAGAAAGACAAATGTTGAAAGGGACTAGATAAATGAAAATGAGTGTTCATGAAGCAACTGGGTGTAAGGACTCCAGCAATGCAGTTGACCTGGAGTAGCTGGCAGATACACACAGTCTTTCTTATCTTTCATATGAAAAACAAGTTTTAAACATAATTCACCAGGCTGTAACAAACCTATTGCTTCCTGCTTGTTGGTGAACAAGAACAATGCAGAGCATCTGTGCTTTTTTGTGTGAGAGGTTTCCTAGGACTGCCAAGCTAGAATTTACTTAAAAGAGAATGGGTTAAAGCACGATTGCTGTCAGTCAAATTATGCACAATTTTTTTCTCATTAATTTATGATAAAATTTTAAACATCTTCATAAAAGTTGGTCTTCTGTTTGGCAAATGGTTTTGTCCCTTAAAAACAGGATATTAAAATATAGAACACTTCAGCTTCATGTGCTTATTATTGTGCTTCATACTTAATATGGGTATTTCTCAATGATGAGAACTGGGCAATAAAAATGAAAGTAAATCATTCTAAAATAAAATGGCTTTCAGACTAATTGACTGACTTAAAAGCAATGCATTAATAAAAATACTAAATGACAGTTCAGTTATTGAGAAATTATACAAAGGAAAGTAAGGACAAATAAAATCTTGGTTCAGAAAGGTGACAGCAGTGCTTAGTGCTTGCTTTAAATGTTAGCTTTTTTTTTCACCCCCACAAGAAGGCAATATTAGAATATGAAATGCAGAATTTCAAGTTACAACATTTAAGTCAATGATCTCAAAACAATACATTGAAGTTTCATACTGGTATTTTCTAGAAAACTTAAAGCCTCCTGCTGGGCATTATCCTTGTTTTAGTAAAAGGAAATGCAAAGGATTATTGTGGGGATAACCAAGCGAGAACAATCTGAGATATCCTTGCGAGCTGATAATAAATATGAAGCAACTGAGCCATTAAGGAATCAGTACTAGCCAGTGCAGGTTATTTTTATTATTTTTTTTTTTTACAGCAAGCTTGTAAGCCTGCTGTTTTCTATTCTTTGTGGGTTTTTTCTTTAATTAGCTCTGCTACAATCACTAAAGCTACTGAAATAAAAACATTGCTAGGCAGATGTTGTACTAGCAAATGGGCCCAGTTCATTAAATGGATTTGTCTCATTTAAATGATTTACTATCATTTTCCAAAAAAAGTTCTTCAAAAAACCCCCAATCTACTACAGGCATGTTAGTTCATTCCTTCTAAAAGCAAATATCTTTCACTTATTAAAATTTACAGCTAAGATACTGAAAGTTGATAAATGATAAACTCTGTATTCTTTTTATATGCAGTAATAATCCATCCCTAGGAAAAATCATGTATTTTTATGGACAGAAGATAGTATATAAAGTTACTGGAGGGAGGGGGGAATGGAAGTCCTGAATTGCAGAGGCCTGCTGTCTTGCCTGATTTTTTGCAGTAACTTCAAGTCAAATGCATCCTTTTCAAATTTAATTTGAGGCAATTTCTGCCACCTTTGTGAATCTTTGTTTTCTCTATTTTACACACCTGAAACTAATGATCTGTTTTTTCCATGGGATGCCTAACATTTCTGTTTTAGGTTCGTCATAATGCTTCAGAATATTTTTGAGGCCTTCTTGAGGAAAAGTCTAATCTGATGGTCTGTACTATGATATGCCAACTCTGAACAAAGCTATGAAATGGTATCCCATGGACTTAACAGAAAGCCACAGACAAAATCTATAGCTTTCACTATACTGCTTTTATGTCATATCTCTCAAATAACTCCTTCTGGAAGCAGTCAGCATGAATTTACCGAGTGCAAATAGTGCTCAACCAACCCGATCGACTTCTGTGATGAGATGACTTGCTCTGTGGGTAGAGGGAGTGTAGTAGATACTGTTTGCTTTATCAATGTATCTGCTCCTCAGTTAAGTCTCTCTTGGAAATTTGTTGTTGTCATGATATTCAAACTGCTTCCTTTGCGATAGCCATTCTGTGAAATGTTGTGGGGAAATCTGAATATTTCCAGCGTTTTATGTAATTATCCTCTTAGGTTTTTGGTTTTGTTTTGTTTTCATTTTCTGCTATGTAAAACCTGGATTGTCAACATTCATACATCCTTCTTGATTTTTAAAAGCAATTTTTTTTTTATTGTGTCAAAGATGCTTCTTGAAATTGATCTCTAATGAAGTTTCCTCTAAGGACTTTTCTCAATGATAAATATTATTAACACCTTAAAAATAGCTCATCTGTGTCTATATGCCATAGGTCATGAACTAACGTAGACCCCATAGGATAACTAGGTAGTCTTGTGTAAGTCTGAACTCAGAGGGTACTTTTCATTGTGATGGTGACAGAGAATGTGTGTTATATACTTATCTCCTTGCAACTATTTTTTTTTAACTCGGCTTCCTTCATGCAATAGTTCATTAAACTATCTGAATCTAATTCACAAGCAAGTGTGAACACATTCATAGTATGTGAGAACAGAAATATTTCATAATAATATGCCAGGAGAGATTTGCTTCTTTGTATAACCAGTTTTCTTGATCTTATTGACGAGAAGTTCAATCTTCATGTAAAATATCTCAGTGAATTTCTGTGCAGTCAGCTGAGATATAAACGCCCATTCCTATGGGAACGGAAGCAGAATTGAGACATTTTGCCTCTGCACCTTTTTGGTATTTAACTAGTCTTTTCCCACAGCTGGCTCAAAGTTGCCCTACTACCACAGTCCTTCATCTCCTCCTGAGTATAAGCAACCAACAGGCTAAAGGATTTTCACTCTGATATAATTTATTTTGTGCTTCAGTCTGGACCATTTTGATCAGTCCACCTATGTTTTGTCTTATACCTCAAGGCAGGTTATTGCTGGAACTTGCTGATGATGTAAGTCATCTCACCTAAAAGTCAACCAAAAGTGGATGTTATCTATTGATAATGAGAGAGAAAAATAGCTAAATAGGTCTTAAATTAACCATTGATGTTAGTTTAGGGAAAGTAACCCTTGAGTTAAAAGGTATTGGTTCTTGGAAGGAGCAGGGGGAAACCTAAAAGAGGTTGGCTGTTTCGACCTGTCCTTCCAACTGTTGCTGTCGCCAAGCAAAATATGTTTTCAGGATGTGTATGTGTTTCTTGCTTTTATGTGTCATACTCCATAAAAATCAAAAGCAACCTGCTTTCACAGTAATTTGAAGACTCCAGTGGTCTTCATTACAGGCAGCTAGATATAGATTTGTATGAAAGTATAGGAACCCATGTAACACCTTCCTCTGTTCTGAATTATCCAAGTACTCGGGAGGGAGCAAGTCAAGCTGTTTCCAGAAGCATTTTGTTATATATTCTTCATTTATGTGGGAACTAAGATCTTCAGAAGTAATTTAGTCTTTGTCCCAATGTCTATGTGTTTATTATTATTATATTTTTGGATGGAAAGTTGCTCTTAGTAGAAAGAATCATAAGTTAGTGTACAGCACAGTAGTCTAGAGGTAGCTTTCAGATTTCAGGCTTCTTCCAATAGATCTCTCTTGCCCCAAACTGGGAATAAATGTGTGACTTTTTTTTTTTTCTTCCCCTTTTCCCCTAGTCCACGCATGTCAATCTTTAGAAAAGTTCTTTTTAACTGGTTGCATTTGCACTTTACTGTGCGAGACAAGTGTGTGTTATTACCAAAGGGAGTGGCATCCACCTCAGCTGCTGCTGTTCACTTTGACAGTGATCATGAATCAAAGCCATCAGCTGTCACGATTCAGACTGGTGTATTAAGTGAAATCAATGGCAATTTACATTAGTACATTGGGCTTTGAATGGCAGCAACTAAAGCAGTCAAATTGTCTTTTTTAGTGAGTTTCTCTACCTTTTGCCCATAACCTCTGGCTGCAAACCTTAAAATCCAGCCTTGCTTACGTTGCTAGGGTTTGCAAGAGCCACACTGATCTGCCGTTCCCGAGGGCAGAAGATTAATTCATTTTTAATAATAGCAATAAGAATAATAGAAAACGAGTCTGGGGCTACCATGGGACACATGACATGGTTCAGAACACTTTTGAAATAAGAAAGCAATAAGAAAGCTGTTTCTGTAAAATCTGGAGGGCAGGTGGTTCCTAGTAGAAACTAAAAAGTTGATTATTAATCTTTCTTTTCTAATAATAAGGCCAGCTGAACCTTGTATGATAATGATTATAATGGGCATAAAATGCCACACCAGGAACTACAGTTTAGAGTTCTATGCTGAGCACAGGTAAGAGAAGCAGTAATTTTTTTGGGTGCCTTCAACTTTCTAAATGTGGAAGGAACATTATTTGACATAAATATTACACTGTAACTTAAAAAGTCTATGTAAAGTTTTTTAGTTTTTTTAATAGTAAATTGGTGAAAGAGGTATTCCTTGCTAAATTAACTTATTCTAAGGACAAACCTCATCTCAATGTCCAACCACTCAATCCAGTTGCAATGACATATATAGAGATTGGGCTTCATGCCCAAAATCTAGCAACTCATCTTGATTCCATCAATTTTATCGTCAGTGGAGAGAGATGAAAAAACACAATGTGATTCCAATGGTATTAATTTAACACTCTATATTTTTCAACTACACTGTTACTGAAAACTGTCGCAGCTCTAAGCAAGCTACATAAATATGAAACTAGTTAGACTGTTGGCAAAATAGATTTACTTTACATAAAATATTTATACAGTTCATTGTTGGATTCATTTGAGATGCAGTGAAATAATTAGAAGCAGTGATTTCTCATTTTTAAACACCAAATTATAAATACTAGTTAATGTTTAAAATATATTGTTTATTTGCTATATAAAATTTTGGACTTTGTATATGTTTTAAATCTCAAATATTTATTCTCAAGCTTTCCAAGGTCTGTTTTGAAATCTGGGATTATTTCTTTGTATGCAAAGAATAATCATACATTCTTAAATAAATACAACTTCCAAATTCATTTAGTTTAAAACAAATTAAAAGGATAGATATTAAGTATTTTCCTTATGAAAAATCAACATATTGTGTTTTCAATTTACTATTGGAAACCTCATGCTGGATAGAATAGTTTTGATGTGGCCAGAAAACAAAACAAGCCAACAAACAAAGATTTTAATTTTAAAAATTTGCTATCCACATTTGCCCCGGATCAAATCTGTTCCAATTCCTCCTTTGATACATTCCCTAAGCTAAATTTCTGAGCAAATTTTATTTAGCAATCTTTGTGTTTGTCTTAGAGGGTTTTCCATACTTTTCCTCCATTTTCAGCCAGTAGCAACCTTATTTGTTTAATATATTGGCTTTGGTTTGGTTGCTTCTTAAGTAGTCCTTGTTCATATTTATTTTGTGTGTATCCACCTGCAGATTGCAATCTAAAGCATTAAAATTTGATTTACAGAAGAAATTCCTGCTGCCTGTGAATAATAGTCAGTCTTCCTTATTAGTCAGTCTTACAACAATTATTTTATATTGTAGTAAGTAATTAATGTTATATATATCTTTTTTTAAGTAGCATACTTGTTGCTTCACGTTTTTTTTGTAAATATTGTAACTCAGATGTTCTGAAAGTAAAATCCTTTCATGCATCTTTTGCATAGCCTGTTTTTTTATGATTTGTCTATGTGATAATCCTAATTTGATGTTTTGCTGCATACTATAGACTATTGTGAGAGCAATTGCTTTAGCAAAATTTGAGTTTCCAAAAGAAATGGACAGCATTTGTGAAAGGAGTAAATGTCAGTCGTTTACATTTTAATTATGAAATATTAGTACACAAAATACGTGCTAAATGATGTCTTCTGAACCTAATTGCATCATGTGACTAACTATTGATTGGACTCTTGTTAGTGACTAGCAGAATGTAGCCATTAGTTATTAAGTTGCTTCTTTCTTTGCTTCAGGGAATCTTTATACTGAAGTCAGGATTAAACCCAAATTCCATCTGTTCTATCCTAACCTAGTTCTATCTGACAAATACAAGAGCCATTGTGAATATCTGCACGTGTTCACACAAGCACAGGCTCTGGTCCAACGTATTCACTCTTACTGTGGCATGCCCTAAATTTTTTATGATATCAGAATCTTTACTGGAAAAAGTTGTATTTAGTCCTACTTCTCTGCCAGGTTAATGAGAGACGAGTAATATTGTTTCTCCTTGCTTTATGTAATTTCTTCCCAGAGCATTGTTGCCTGATAGTTTGGAAGGACTTGTAAAGTTGCTCATGAAATCTGCCTTGAATCGATTTACAACCTGCACCCTTCCAAATTATGCAAGTGACAACGCATCCACAAGCTTTACTTTATTTGGTTTTCGTCTTTGAATTGAATTGTTTCTAATGCTGGTCTCTTAATACCTGACAGATTAAAGCAAATCCTGAATTGTATTGGGTCAAGTGAAGTTTGATACCACGAGATAGTTCCATGTCACGCAGTTGTTCAGGATGACAGTCCGGACTACCTCAGGACATAGCGTGCTGCTATGTTTCATGACACCTTTGGCCCAAAGATTGCATAACAGTGTTAGCTTCCTTATTCTGATCTTTTTACAAACTAAAATGATTTTGGACTCATTGCCTTGATCAACATTTTTAGCTGTGGTGACTCTTTAATTTCATTTAAAAGTGTGGCCATAAAAGACTTCATTTTAAGAAACAGAATATATCCTTCACAAAAAGTCACAAAGTGAGTAGTCTGTTGTTCAGTGTGAGCAGATAGCCAACCATTGACTTCATCCCCATTAGATCCAATCATGCTTTATATTGTCATTTCATGTACTGTGTAATTATTATAAGTGATCCTCGACTATTTCACGTATTATATTCTGTTTATGGTTTTATATCTTTTAATGTCTCCAAAGCATTTTTTCCTCTGTTTTGCTGCGCTATAACTAGCCACTGTGGAAAAAATATACTCTGAAATTTCTTCTCTCTTTTTCCTATGCGTGATAGTAGCAATGAAAGCATTCATGTACAAATTCATAAAGTCTTCTAAGAAGCTTCCCTGATGCTGCACCACTCCCCACCCCACCTCCCCACCCATTGCTGCTCTCTTTCTTACATGGTTTTTGTTGTGTTAATAAAGCCCATTTTCTATTTCAGCAAAGTGAACATCTCTAAATACTTGAGACGGGAAGGTTTAGGGTGGTAATGGTTCCTGATGGGAATACTGGTCCTGTACAGGAAAATAAGCTGTTAGAAAAGGTAATCACTGTCTAGTTATCATTGGGTGATGCAAAAAAATGCTGTTGTGAGGAAATTGTGTCCTTTTTCTCATTGCAGTTCCTTTCACATTTTTAAAGGGAATGGTCAAAGTCCAGAGTCTTTGCATTTATACTGTCCTGGGAGTAATATGACCTTGATGTAAATTTTAAGCTATCAGCAGGGTGATGTAGTCACAAGCCAGATGCTATCAAATTGCTAAGTTGCTTAGGACTGATTAAAGAAAAATAAAAACCCCCACAATTTTTAGTTTGGATGTGGAAACTCTGCCAGTTGTTCCTATTTGCTTAGAGATCACACCCAAGAGAAAAAAAAATATTGTAAGAGCAGTCAATGTATGTAGTAAAACCCATGCAAGTTATGCGCAGATGTGTTATTGTTAGTCAAGTTTGCTCACTCCAAGCCTCTATACAAAAGAAACAATTTCTTGCAGGGGCAAATGAGATTAATCCACACTTTCTTTGTTAGATCAGGGAAAGGTAACAAAAATTTTGAGGGCAGTGGAAACTGAGGGGGAAGCAAGACAAGGAACTTGAAAGTGAAGGAAAAATAGAGTAAGGCAGGCTTCAAAGGTGGAGAATGAGAGGAGGTGGTTCGTATTATTCCCAGAAAGTTTTAATCTTCATATTAATTTACTAATTTGTAGGAAATTGCATATTAGATCAAATAAAGTGACCTAGTTTGCCTGGTACTCTTCCTTTGACAGTTTTCAGTTTAGATGACTCCTACAGACAAGCTTGGAAACTAAATCAATTAGAAGGTGATGGATGCACTGTCTTTATGTCCCTTAATTAAAACTGCACTTAGAGTTATCCATTTAGAGTTTACTTAAATATATTTCACCAACATATATGTGTGTATGTACACCTATATAGGGACATGTGTGTGTGGATATATAAAGAGTGAAAGCTTCAGATAATCCTTAGACCAAAAAAAAAAAGAAAAGAAAAAAAATGAAAAAAGGTTTTCAGGAACACTTGAGCGTTTTTCTTTGCTCCTTTTATCTCACAGACAACTAAAGCAATGATCAGTTGTCACAGTGAGTTGACTATTGCAAGTTTCTGCATTGTCTGAAGTATGGTCTAAATTTTTACTTTATTATTTTTGTTTCTGCCTTCCTTCTCTGTTTATTCACTATAACTAATATGTCTAATATGACTAAGATTGTCATTACCTTTCTTCAGTTGTGTTTACCTCTCTAGCCTTTCTTTGTGGGTGCTCTGGTAGATACTCCTATTTAAAGATGAAACTGCAGAAAGGGTAGTAAAGTGCATACCAGATGGTACCTAACTCAGTAGTCTACTTGTTCTATGTCAAGCTTTTTCAACTTCTCTATATTCACAAATTCACTACTGTTTACAGAAACGCTTAAGAGAGAGAGCAATTTTGCATCACAAACGTGGGGAAAAAAACCAAAAGAGTGGCATGGCTTTACTAAACTGACAAACCATTTTCCTGGAGTTTTCTTGTATAAGTTTTTACCTTAAAACGGCAGTTCCAAAGGTAACAGAATGTTACAGTAATTAGATGTAAATCGGCAGTGTATATCCTTTCATTACCTTCATGAAACACAGTTTTAAAATAGAACTGAAAAGCTAAAATGTGACTTTTTTTTTTTTAACTTTGCATTGTGTTCACTTGCATTTAGACTGCTTTTTTCTTACTCCTTATTATAATTCACCCAGAAAATCAGCTCTTTGCAAACCAAAGTATGCATTGTTTGTGTTTGTGGGATTTGGGTGAGTACATATTTAAATAAGGAAACATAATATGGGATGGGATAACATTCTTTGTTTGCCAGTAAAGGACGTGGGCAACCACTGGAACATATGGAAATCCTTATTTGATTAAAAAGCAATAGCTATGTTTTATTAGCCTGAAACAAGAAAAGCTGGTGCTTGGAAAGCTTTTGGTTTGGGTGTAGCTTCCACTGCTCACATCTGTGAAGTTCCTGGTTTTGAATGCTGAAAGAGGATTTCTCCATGTGCAAAACAGAGAAACTTATGATTGAGATCAGTAGTAAAAGAGGTATAGGAGTTGTGTTGAACGTGATTTGGTAAAACGCAATTTCTAGGCATAGTCCATCTTTGTAGCTCTCCCAAGAGTGTTGGAATGGGCTCAGTACCTCCTGCTGCTGTGGGACTCACTGCCTTAAACTAAACAGAGTTGTAGATTCTGGGCTTGGCACACATCTACTCTCTTTCTACAGGTATTTTCCAGTTTAAAAGACAGTTCCTCAGCAACAACATGCAGAATGTGATCTCCCAGTAAGAAATAGAAAAATAGTGAATAGAGATAGAATATGATTGCTTTTTCTCAGTCTCTGATAAACGTAGTAAGGAAAAAAGCAGGCTGGATGCCAAGTGAACTTAAAAACATGTAATAATGTGAATAATAGTGATATAAATAAACGGACATATTGCGATTTGTATCATTATTTTGATGAGATGACTGATGCGTGCAATGACTTCCTCTTCTGTCTGGTATTTCCTATCAGTGATGTGACCTTTGCAAGGCAGGCTGACAGCTCTATTGAAAGGGAATGTCTAACCACATATGTAATTTTTCTTCCATATGGTTGTGAACACACCATTATTCGATGCATTAAAATTCGAAAAAAGTGTCATAATCATCTTACCATCATCTTAACCATTGAGAAACTGAGAAAAAGAAATTTGTGCAAGACCTTAAATGTAGTTTGCTGTATCTAAATTTGTAAAATACTATTCAGTTCATGGGGCTGGATGTGGAAATCTGGCAGTGCACACAGAAAAATGATCCTTCATTAATTATGTTTATCATCAAAATAGTGAGGAGTCAGGCAAGATTTCAACTGTATTCTTTCTTTCTTGACAGTTGTTCAGAAATTGGGACAGGGCCCTGTTTCATGACCTCTGTAATGTACAGTGCTTTTTGATTTAATTATAATTACTTCTGTTTTGGTTTTCCTTAATGAACTGGTAAACGTTAAATAAAAACACTTTTCCCACATAACATACTGATAAAAAGCATGTGAATAATTCCAGGTTAGCCAAAACTGTTGTTTTTTAATCCCTAAATTTCATAAATCTTTTTGCTTCAGTCCTATCATCGTGCCAGTGTGTATCTGTATTTTTCTGTAAGCTACAATTTTTCTTTATAGGAAGAATCTACACTGTAGGTTGTGCATGAAAATAAGTGGATACGTTTGGGGCAAACTGTGAAAATTACTTGTTTTTATTTATTTATTAGATGTAGCCCGCAGTCATAAATATTTCAAGTGTTCATAAGAGTACTTGTATTTGTAGGTACCGCACAGTGCACTACTATTAAAATACAGAAGAAGAAATAAAGCTAAAACACTTGAATATTCATTAGTTCCCATCTTGACTATATACAAGTTACTAATAAGTGGTTGCCTGCGTAAAAAATAATTATATATGCCTACTGAAAAAGATTAACAGAATATGTCGGTTAAGATGGATGAAATTTAAATCTAAAAACATATTTTAACTGTTGTTCCCTGTTGAGAGAACACTTTGTTCAAAGTTCAGGTACCATTACCTTTGGGGATAATACAAAGCAGCAGAGTAGGTGTCTCATCCATAGACATACATTTTTAGCCTGTCAATTCATTACTGTATGTTTGTCTTTCCTTTGGAAAAATATTCTTTCCGTCACTACCCTTGAGCCAGTCCATGTCAGTTTTACTTATATTGAATAGTGATAATTTATTCAGAACTACTCTGCTTGACTCCAAGGTTTGTTCACACAATAACTTACTTCGCATGTTATGAATGGTGACATATGGGTGTTTACTGGTTTTGACTCAATTTTGAGAGAAATAATGCCTAAATTAAGAAAAAAGTAGAGATACTAATCACAGAGTTTTTTTCATTTTGATTTAATGGTGTTATTTTATACATTATATACATTGTTTAGTAGTTTCCTTTAAGACTTGGTAATATTAACTGTGCTAATGGTGTTTGGGCCCAAATGCCTTATTTTAAGTCTAAAAGTTTCCTCTTTGCCCATTTACAATTGTAGATGTTTCTCTATATTTTCCTTAAATCTTTCAGTAATTTAAGTCTGTTTGGGGGTTCTTTAAAAGAATCTGATGACAAGAGAGGCACAACAGCCATCGTGGATTATTTGCCTGTCTCTTCAGTACTATGATAAAGAAATGTTTATGTCGACAGAGTATAACTTAAGAATTCACATTGTGATCAAAGAGTACATGGGGTTTATATGCATTTTTTGTAAATAACAGTTATCTAACTTAATCTACATATAAGCTTTTAATGCTTCTTATAACTAGAATTTTCAAATTGTGACAAAGAAGCTGCCTGTATGACTGTGGGAATTGTGATGCTGAAGGTTGCTATATACACCACAATACGAGTTGTTATATCTAGGGACTGACAAAATTTTTCTTGTCATTGTCACATGTCTTTTGTTTAGAAGCACCTGAACAGACAGCACGTCTCTGTCACTCTCACCTGGTCTTATGGTCCATTAGGTAAGTCTGGGATTTTAACCCTTATTAAAATATAGTGAATGAAGAGTAGCCACTGCTACATCTTATAGGCTAGATTGGGGATTAGCAGAAAAATTAAGTGTGTTTTCATTCCATGATTTAGCTGACAGCTGGGAAGGAGTTGTCATGATACCCCTGCACTCTAGTCACATGAGAAAACTATTTAATGCTATAAATGCTATTTAAATTATGTTGTTGAATTTTGGTGGGATTTTATCTATTTTTTTACTTCTAGATTTGTTTTTTTTGAGGCAACGTTGATTTCAAACAGCTCTCTTACACAAGTTTTCTGATCTGTTCATTTTCTAAAGTGTTGCTTCCCTGAGTAAGATAAATGCAAATTGTTTTGGTAAAATATAAATTTCATAAGAATTGATTTGTAAAGCAATTTAGGTGGCAAACTCTGGTAGATTTGATTGGAGTTGCTTGAATGTTTGATGAATTTCCATACCAGTGATAAGAGATGGTTTCCATACCAGTGATAAGAGATTCTTAAAAAAGCCTGGAAAGAATGTTAGAAGATAGAGTGTGGCAAGTTTGGACATAGGCAACTAGGAGCTGGAGTAAAAGCTGGAATATGTTCAGAACTTGTTGCCTGAGGCCTCAAGTGATTCTCTCTGTTGAGGATTTAGCTTTGATTATTCCAATTTTTCTTATTCATTGGAATGAGTAATTAGAATAAAATATTTTTATAACAAATTTTGAATAGCTATGGCACGCATTCTCTCCATTTTTTTGTATTATTATTTGTAGCCCATAAACATATATATGCCTATAATGTCTTTTTTTTATAATGTATACAAGCTTATCCTATGTGACGGGTGACATGCGTAGTGCTCAAAAGCCCTGTTAATAGGAATTTCCTTCCTTATTACTATGAGGCAATACAATGTCCAGAAGCATTTGAAGATCAGGTCGGTTTTAGGACCGCCTAAAGCAAGTTAAATTGTTTTAATTGATTAACCAGGCAAGCGAACTGTTCTTTCTTACCAGGTCCACAGCTAATTTCCTTTGAGTTTGCAGCTGCTGTGAAGCATGCTTGGAGTTGGACATTGTCATTGATTGCATGGTATCTCCCCTGACTTCCTTTGGTGTTGGTGGTTTGTGTGAATGTTCATGCACGCAGATTGCTGTCAGTTGGGTCTCTGACATCTAGATGTTTCTGTCTCCTGAAACTTATCCCAAAGTTGTAAACTTTGGCTGGTAAACAGCATTTTATGAGATTTGTTATGATTTGTGCATGTTTTAATGTCTGACAACTTAATAACTACATGCTACTTCTCTTCTACTACATAGTACTGAACAATAACTATACTTGAAGGTTTGTATTTTCTGCATGTTATTAAAAGGAAAGGTATGCCTCAAGGCAGTTTGCAATAATTCTG
>NW_015090920.1:8264686-8384993 GCF_001431845.1 Calidris pugnax
AAAAAAAAAAAATCAGAAGACATAAGAAAGACATATAAGACGTTTGGGAATGGGACTGCTAAAAAAGCAACCAGTATGTTTGTAACCTGAGAGCTAATGTTAAGAATAGAAGGGAATTTTAGCATCTGATCTTTAGTTAGTAGTTTCAAAATTCTTGATGTCCAAGGAAACAAGGTCTGTAGCTAATACATCGCAGTAAATTTTAGTATGGAATATTCACTTTACTCTCTATTTTTAGCAAGATTAAACATCAGCTATGTAACATAAAAGCTCGATGTCCTACCAGTCCTATGTATTTACACAGCATAATAAAGACAAGTTTATTAGGAATGTAATCACTTAATAGGTGCATTTACAACTACCATTAACTTTTTCCATAAATGGAAATTATTGCTAGTACTTTAGCTAGTTTATTTTATGTTATGATGCTTTCTGAACAGGGACTGATTATTTCAAGCTCACCGGGATACAAGGAGAGAATAGGAGCAGAGGAAATAAGAACAAATTATATTAGTTATGAATCTAACAGCTTTAATTACTCAGCATGACCACATAATGCTGTTTTTAAGTAACTCTGGTACAGAAGCATTAAAAGAAGACTGGAGTTACAGGGTAGAGAATTGATGATATCAGCAACTCATACTGGTTTGTCGCTTAGAAAAGAGCCAGCTTAACGAGTTATGAATAATGGCAGGACAGGGTCTACCTTTATGTTAATGAGACTATTTAGGGATGTTTTATGTATCAAAAAGTTGTTCAAATGTTGTAGAATGACTGGGTTTGCTGGTTTGGGTTGGGTTTTTTCCCTCCTTCCAGAGGGATTTTCTTGTGTCTTTTTCTAGTAGCTGCAAGGAAGGGATTTATCAGGAATCCACAGGCCTCTGGGCAGGTCTTTGTGCCTCTGCAGCCACTCTGAAGTGCTGGCAGCTCTTTTTTTTGCAGGAGCAAACTGGCAAAGCAATGTAGGTGGGCTTCACAGCCACTAAAAGGTCTGTTTCCTCATTTCCCTCTTCTCTGTCTGCCAATTGCCAATCAGCTTCAATATATGCAAGCAAAAGTATTTCTGCAGTTAGAAAAGCCAACTACATTACACTTTTTGTAAAAACATTTGGATTAGCCTATCATGAAAAGTGCCTTTTGGAGCCAAATCTAAATAAAATTAATCTACGTATGCCTGTTGATACTCAGTCTGAACAGAATGGACCAAGCAATTCTTTAGGGTTTTGGTGTTGTTTGTCTATTATCCAAAATCGCTGGGAACAACCTTGAGGATTCTGCCATATTCTGGAGTACTTTGTGCTTCTGGAGAAAATGTTTAAGTGAGGTCTCTCTCCCTAGGGAGGAGACGATTTAATTTTCAGTAAAATACTGCAGTGATTATGTGTTATGCTCACCAATAGCCACCTAATTTCTTTTGGACTACTGATTAATTTTCTGAGAGATCCAAATGATCAGCAACTTAGGAACAGCCTTTTTCCCTGTAGAAGAGAGAAGACTGCTAAAGGCAGGGAGGAAAAAAAAAAAAAAAAGATGTTGAACAACCTTGAGGATTCTGCCATATTCTGGAGTACTTTGTGCTTCTGGAGAAAATGTTTAAGTGAGGTCTCTCTCCCTAGGGAGGAGACGATTTAATTTTCAGTAAAATACTGCAGTGATTATGTGTTATGCTCACCAATAGCCACCTAATTTCTTTTGGACTACTGATTAATTTTCTGAGAGATCCAAATGATCAGCAACTTAGGAACAGCCTTTTTCCCTGTAGAAGAGAGAAGACTGCTAAAGGCAGGGAGAAAAAAAAAAAAAAAAGAAAAGATAATTTAACTGTCCTGGGGGGATTAGGAAAGTAAAATTAGCATAGGTATGTAGGAGGGCTGGAATTCCACAGATGCCTCTGCAGAAAAGATATTCTAATCTAAATGTTCTCTAACTCAGAATATAGCCCTGAGGCTGCGTCTATCTGTTTATCTATATGTTTCATTGTCTCACTGTAAACTATCCATTTATACTGCATGCTGATGAAAAAAAATTCTCAGCATTCAGTCATATTTTTTCCCCACTTGCTTCCGTAGTGTATTTACACATAAATCTGTGATCTGAAAATGGGTATCCTGCAGCCACTGTGCCTTTGATGCAGTTCTAGGGCTCTGTACTATGTGTCAAGGATGATCTTTCACTACTACATAGTGTTAATTTCCTGGGAGAAAAAACTTGGTGATGGTAAGAGTTGGTAGATGGTACCAACTTGGAGATGGTATGGAAGGATTAAAACAAAAAAACCAAACCAAAATAAAAAAACCCAACCAACCAATCACAAAACCCCAAACAAAAAGCGTTTAGTGCTTTGTATGCCCATTCACTCACGCTTATTAGCCCTATACCAGCGTGTTCAAAGACAAAGAGGAGAAAATGAGAAGAGCATGGCCCAGCTCTAGCTCTGTTCCTCCTTTGTCACAGGAGCTGATTATCTGTGCAAATGGTCCCAGCCCAGTTTAGGGACAGGAGAAAGGGATAGCATAGAAATAAGAGAGCAGCGTAAGGGCATATGAGCTTAGGCTGGTATTGTGGATGTAAGCAATACTGCAGTAATACTGGTGCCTTGTAATTTTGGTATTGGATCTATTTAAGATTATAATATAGTTATATTTTGGTATATCACCTGTCTCTGAGCCAGGTTTTATTTTGTCTTAATATTCTTGTTAATAAATGCAGTGAAATTTTAAACACCAGCTCTTGTTCTGCATGGGTTATATATTTGTAGTATATATTCACACCAGAAAAGGATTTATGTCATCCTTTTTTATGCAGAGATTTCTGTGAACACTTCAGTAGTCGAACTAGATGGTAATCAGTAATAAAACAGCTTGAATAAAATGTTCAGGTGTAAGTTCTTGAAAAACATAAATTCCCTTTGTTATTGAAGTTGTGCGTGCCTGTTTTGTAATGATGATACAGTGAAGTGCAAATATGAAAGCTTTAATTTTAATGGGAGAAATCCCGACTTTACTAGGACGTATAAAGCTTGCCAATTTAGTAAGTGTTTTATAAATCTTATCTAAATGGTTTTTTTTCATTTTACGTTGACTTGATTGATTGGATGCTTGTATCTAGTAATATGTTCAGTAAATGCTATGAATTTTTTTTTAAAGAAAAAAGTTGATTTTTTTTTTTTTTCATTGAAGATACGGTTTTCCTTCTGAAGCTGACCCAAGTCTTGGAAGACTCTTGTATTTGAAATCAGCAAAGATTAGCTTTCTCTCCAAGGCTCACCTAGGAGAAAACATGAAATACTTAGAGGTTTCTGTGTATGAAATATATGTATTTGGTGAAGTGAAAATATTTCAAGAAATAATAATCCTGTTCAAAGCACTTCTTAGTTTGTGCTCTTGCTTTAACAATGAGAGTGTAACAAGTCTCTATTTCCTCCATCTCTGGAGCCTGTTTTAACAATAATTCTTAACATTTTTTTACTTTTCCACGTACTATATAAAAATGACAGGTATTTAATTTCCATGAAGTTTATTTTGGTAAATTCTAGACATACATTTCTGAGAATGCATATCGTTTTCTGGTTTATTTCTTGTACTTTTATGTATCTGTAAACAACAAATATCTAAGTGTATCTGTACATTTATTTGGGAAATCTTACTTGTTCAGAAAATCATCCTTCCAGCTGAAGACAGTTATTTTAAAATGAAGAGTAGAATTTTATTTTATTATTATTGAAGTAAAGATACTTGGGCCTTTCTTGAGATGCTACTAGCAAGGCAAAGATCATTCTTCTAAGCTGATAACTTAGGGCGTTCCATTTTGAAATGGGCATTTGTACTGTTATTTCTAGCAGTTTTAACATCCTTTCTCCTTTAATCTCACTAACCTAAGCCATTATTTGACATCTTTCTATTACTTCTGGGTTTTGTGTTCTAGTTGTTAGGTTAGTGTCTACAAGTACAGACAAGAATCTAATTTTTCTAGGCCGTTGTGAGATATTATCAGATTATCTACCATCTGAAATACACTTTGTTCATTGTTTTTCCAAGTTCTTGTGACAGTTTACTTTTCTGACATTTGCCTGGCTTTATAAAACAGTAGCTTAACTAATAGTGCAAATTAAATTGGGGGATAATTAGATTGATACTGAAGAACTGTGACAGACCCTAGTGTGAGGATGCTTCCTGAGGCACTGCCACAGCCCTGAGAATTCAGGGAGCAAAAGGTGAGGTCGTCTCAACGGAAAAAGTGATTTAACACGGGTAAATAGTTTCCAAAGGATTTGTTTACCAAAACATGGAAAACAGATTCCTAGAGCTCTCCTTGCTCTTTTTTTTCTCCACTTCATAGCTATCCTTTTGGTTAACAGTGTCTGCCACACCCAGCGATCTGATTTGGATGGATTCTCATGTTCAATGCTATCAAGTGGTGAGTTGGAAAAGACGACAGCTATGATCAGGAGATAGAGATGAGGTGCAGTCACAGTAGAAATCAGGATAAAAGGAGAGCCAGAAATCTTGGAGTCCTCACTGAATTGGTGGAAATGTCTACATAACTGGAAATATGTTTTCCTTTCAAAGGAGGAGGGAGTAATTTTTTTTATAAATTGCTCCATTTTGTCCATATCTTCATATTTTTAGTAAGATGAAAGGAGAGCAGAATGGGTCTACTAGGCTTTTGTAACTATTAGGAACAGAAGAACACAGAAAAAAATTTATACTGCTACTTTTATCAATGAATACAAGAGATAAAAGGAAGAGATGGGTATCTCCCATTCTCATAAGATGTTAATGAAAGATTTAATTAGCAGTAGCAGCATTGTTGTATAATAAATCAATTAATCTCTCCTGCCCTTTCCCTTGTGAACCTTTTTAAAAAAACACAATTAATTAACTGAAACCTTTTGTCACTTAATCATTGCCCTACAACCCTGAATTATCTTGTGATGCAATAGACTAAAAAGTCATATTTTTGATACACGTGGAATGACCCTTCTAGCTTGAATTAATTTACAGTGATTTTACAGAATAATTTAGAATATACTATTTGCTGCTTAGTTTGAAATTTGAAGGAACCATCTCATGAATATACTTGTTGATGAAGATCTTTCTATATAAAAATACATATAATTTATAGATACTACAAGATATATAATGTATATAGTCACATAATAAAAAGTATAATGTAATACAATATCAAATATATAACTTCTCCCCCCAGTGTTCATCTTGCAGCACATGTCCTTTGTACCTCAGTATTGCTAATCAGATCACAGAGGGAGAAACAGCTGTCCTAGAAGTTCTCATATGAAGGGGACAACACTGATTGTGGGCAATTCCTCAATTTTGGAATGTGGTAAGAGCTTATCTGTATTGTACCTCAAATTTCTCATATATCAAAATATTCATGAGTGTTTGAAGTGGAAGACAAGAGGAAGACTTGTCTTAATGCTGCATATTCAGAAAATAATCTGCTTAAGGAATGAAGCGGGGAGTAAGGAGATGAATGTTTGACTCTGGCCTACTACGGGGTCCTGTGTGTCCTTGAGCTACTTATCTTGAGCTCAGCCTTCGCTTGTTCACTCAGCTACTACATCTATAAAAATAGGTCAATAAATCATCAAAGTTAATTAGGATGTGTTGGATATCTTCAGAGAGAAGATATTGCTATTAATAGCTGTCTTTTTATATCTTACCTTTATTTTATTTATGGATTAACATGCTAAACGTGTAATTTCATATAATACTTTAGGTGCTTTCCACGATTACCGTATTCCTGTCTGAAATCCTGACACAAGAAAACTGCAGCCAGCCTCTCCCCAAAGGTCAGCAGATGTTTGAATTGCTTTTGTGCCACTAAGGTGTTGGTGATTATGTGCTCTCTGTTGCTTGATGTGTGTGTAGGGTTAAATTACATTCAGATATAAAATAAAAATTCAGAAATGAGCAATACATATTTATAAGAAATTCATATTGGCAAAGTTTGTTTTGCTGACACTGTTTATAAAAGCACAGGTGTGTGATAAAAGCTTTTGGGTTGAAAGAAATATGCTCCTTAGTTTTGATTGGGCTGTTCTTTTCTTTTTCTTTCGCCTTTCATGAAGCACATTCCATCTTTAACAAATTATCTACTCAAAAATAATCAAGATGCTCTCAAGTATTCAAGTTGCCAAAAGCAATCCAAAGACTTTCTGCTTGTCTTGGTTTTGGTTGTCGTCTTAAAAGCACAGAACAAATTTTCACTTCACTGTAGTAAATGCACTTTGATTAATATTGTATGCTGCATTTTTATATGTAGATTTCAGATTGTGTTCTGAAATCTTCAGTGAGGAGATGCTGCTTGGAAGGTCTAGGAGAAAAAAAAGATTGATGAAGAATTTTGTTAGCAGGGAACTAAACCAACAGGTGCCACATTGACGCAAGCAAGCACCTGAGCTCTCCTGTGCCAGTTTCAAAATGTGTCCTCCTCTTCTTGTCCATCGTGCTTTTTTTTTTTTTGGTGGGGAATGTTGTAATGGAGAGCAGAGGAAAAATCTGTTTCAGAAATGTAATTTGACCAACTCTACGAAGGCTCTTCCTTCTGCTGTTTGTCTAAACTTCAGTCATATCTTTGCTAAAAGTATTTATGCTTTACATCGTGCAATCTGTCTCTTCTGAGCTAATGACTACTTGGAAAAAAAATTATCTAGAAAGACAAATGTTGAAAGGGACTAGATAAATGAAAATGAGTGTTCATGAAGCAACTGGGTGTAAGGACTCCAGCAATGCAGTTGACCTGGAGTAGCTGGCAGATACACACAGTCTTTCTTATCTTTCATATGAAAAACAAGTTTTAAACATAATTCACCAGGCTGTAACAAACCTATTGCTTCCTGCTTGTTGGTGAACAAGAACAATGCAGAGCATCTGTGCTTTTTTGTGTGAGAGGTTTCCTAGGACTGCCAAGCTAGAATTTACTTAAAAGAGAATGGGTTAAAGCACGATTGCTGTCAGTCAAATTATGCACAATTTTTTTCTCATTAATTTATGATAAAATTTTAAACATCTTCATAAAAGTTGGTCTTCTGTTTGGCAAATGGTTTTGTCCCTTAAAAACAGGATATTAAAATATAGAACACTTCAGCTTCATGTGCTTATTATTGTGCTTCATACTTAATATGGGTATTTCTCAATGATGAGAACTGGGCAATAAAAATGAAAGTAAATCATTCTAAAATAAAATGGCTTTCAGACTAATTGACTGACTTAAAAGCAATGCATTAATAAAAATACTAAATGACAGTTCAGTTATTGAGAAATTATACAAAGGAAAGTAAGGACAAATAAAATCTTGGTTCAGAAAGGTGACAGCAGTGCTTAGTGCTTGCTTTAAATGTTAGCTTTTTTTTTCACCCCCACAAGAAGGCAATATTAGAATATGAAATGCAGAATTTCAAGTTACAACATTTAAGTCAATGATCTCAAAACAATACATTGAAGTTTCATACTGGTATTTTCTAGAAAACTTAAAGCCTCCTGCTGGGCATTATCCTTGTTTTAGTAAAAGGAAATGCAAAGGATTATTGTGGGGATAACCAAGCGAGAACAATCTGAGATATCCTTGCGAGCTGATAATAAATATGAAGCAACTGAGCCATTAAGGAATCAGTACTAGCCAGTGCAGGTTATTTTTATTATTTTTTTTTTTTTACAGCAAGCTTGTAAGCCTGCTGTTTTCTATTCTTTGTGGGTTTTTTCTTTAATTAGCTCTGCTACAATCACTAAAGCTACTGAAATAAAAACATTGCTAGGCAGATGTTGTACTAGCAAATGGGCCCAGTTCATTAAATGGATTTGTCTCATTTAAATGATTTACTATCATTTTCCAAAAAAAGTTCTTCAAAAAACCCCCAATCTACTACAGGCATGTTAGTTCATTCCTTCTAAAAGCAAATATCTTTCACTTATTAAAATTTACAGCTAAGATACTGAAAGTTGATAAATGATAAACTCTGTATTCTTTTTATATGCAGTAATAATCCATCCCTAGGAAAAATCATGTATTTTTATGGACAGAAGATAGTATATAAAGTTACTGGAGGGAGGGGGGAATGGAAGTCCTGAATTGCAGAGGCCTGCTGTCTTGCCTGATTTTTTGCAGTAACTTCAAGTCAAATGCATCCTTTTCAAATTTAATTTGAGGCAATTTCTGCCACCTTTGTGAATCTTTGTTTTCTCTATTTTACACACCTGAAACTAATGATCTGTTTTTTCCATGGGATGCCTAACATTTCTGTTTTAGGTTCGTCATAATGCTTCAGAATATTTTTGAGGCCTTCTTGAGGAAAAGTCTAATCTGATGGTCTGTACTATGATATGCCAACTCTGAACAAAGCTATGAAATGGTATCCCATGGACTTAACAGAAAGCCACAGACAAAATCTATAGCTTTCACTATACTGCTTTTATGTCATATCTCTCAAATAACTCCTTCTGGAAGCAGTCAGCATGAATTTACCGAGTGCAAATAGTGCTCAACCAACCCGATCGACTTCTGTGATGAGATGACTTGCTCTGTGGGTAGAGGGAGTGTAGTAGATACTGTTTGCTTTATCAATGTATCTGCTCCTCAGTTAAGTCTCTCTTGGAAATTTGTTGTTGTCATGATATTCAAACTGCTTCCTTTGCGATAGCCATTCTGTGAAATGTTGTGGGGAAATCTGAATATTTCCAGCGTTTTATGTAATTATCCTCTTAGGTTTTTGGTTTTGTTTTGTTTTCATTTTCTGCTATGTAAAACCTGGATTGTCAACATTCATACATCCTTCTTGATTTTTAAAAGCAATTTTTTTTTTATTGTGTCAAAGATGCTTCTTGAAATTGATCTCTAATGAAGTTTCCTCTAAGGACTTTTCTCAATGATAAATATTATTAACACCTTAAAAATAGCTCATCTGTGTCTATATGCCATAGGTCATGAACTAACGTAGACCCCATAGGATAACTAGGTAGTCTTGTGTAAGTCTGAACTCAGAGGGTACTTTTCATTGTGATGGTGACAGAGAATGTGTGTTATATACTTATCTCCTTGCAACTATTTTTTTTTAACTCGGCTTCCTCCATGCAATAGTTCATTAAACTATCTGAATCTAATTCACAAGCAAGTGTGAACACATTCATAGTATGTGAGAACAGAAATATTTCATAATAATATGCCAGGAGAGATTTGCTTCTTTGTATAACCAGTTTTCTTGATCTTATTGACGAGAAGTTCAATCTTCATGTAAAATATCTCAGTGAATTTCTGTGCAGTCAGCTGAGATATAAACGCCCATTCCTATGGGAACGGAAGCAGAATTGAGACATTTTGCCTCTGCACCTTTTTGGTATTTAACTAGTCTTTTCCCACAGCTGGCTCAAAGTTGCCCTACTACCACAGTCCTTCATCTCCTCCTGAGTATAAGCAACCAACAGGCTAAAGGATTTTCACTCTGATATAATTTATTTTGTGCTTCAGTCTGGACCATTTTGATCAGTCCACCTATGTTTTGTCTTATACCTCAAGGCAGGTTATTGCTGGAACTTGCTGATGATGTAAGTCATCTCACCTAAAAGTCAACCAAAAGTGGATGTTATCTATTGATAATGAGAGAGAAAAATAGCTAAATAGGTCTTAAATTAACCATTGATGTTAGTTTAGGGAAAGTAACCCTTGAGTTAAAAGGTATTGGTTCTTGGAAGGAGCAGGGGGAAACCTAAAAGAGGTTGGCTGTTTCGACCTGTCCTTCCAACTGTTGCTGTCGCCAAGCAAAATATGTTTTCAGGATGTGTATGTGTTTCTTGCTTTTATGTGTCATACTCCATAAAAATCAAAAGCAACCTGCTTTCACAGTAATTTGAAGACTCCAGTGGTCTTCATTACAGGCAGCTAGATATAGATTTGTATGAAAGTATAGGAACCCATGTAACACCTTCCTCTGTTCTGAATTATCCAAGTACTCGGGAGGGAGCAAGTCAAGCTGTTTCCAGAAGCATTTTGTTATATATTCTTCATTTATGTGGGAACTAAGATCTTCAGAAGTAATTTAGTCTTTGTCCCAATGTCTATGTGTTTATTATTATTATATTTTTGGATGGAAAGTTGCTCTTAGTAGAAAGAATCATAAGTTAGTGTACAGCACAGTAGTCTAGAGGTAGCTTTCAGATTTCAGGCTTCTTCCAATAGATCTCTCTTGCCCCAAACTGGGAATAAATGTGTGACTTTTTTTTTTTTCTTCCCCTTTTCCCCTAGTCCACGCATGTCAATCTTTAGAAAAGTTCTTTTTAACTGGTTGCATTTGCACTTTACTGTGCGAGACAAGTGTGTGTTATTACCAAAGGGAGTGGCATCCACCTCAGCTGCTGCTGTTCACTTTGACAGTGATCATGAATCAAAGCCATCAGCTGTCACGATTCAGACTGGTGTATTAAGTGAAATCAATGGCAATTTACATTAGTACATTGGGCTTTGAATGGCAGCAACTAAAGCAGTCAAATTGTCTTTTTTAGTGAGTTTCTCTACCTTTTGCCCATAACCTCTGGCTGCAAACCTTAAAATCCAGCCTTGCTTACGTTGCTAGGGTTTGCAAGAGCCACACTGATCTGCCGTTCCCGAGGGCAGAAGATTAATTCATTTTTAATAATAGCAATAAGAATAATAGAAAACGAGTCTGGGGCTACCATGGGACACATGACATGGTTCAGAACACTTTTGAAATAAGAAAGCAATAAGAAAGCTGTTTCTGTAAAATCTGGAGGGCAGGTGGTTCCTAGTAGAAACTAAAAAGTTGATTATTAATCTTTCTTTTCTAATAATAAGGCCAGCTGAACCTTGTATGATAATGATTATAATGGGCATAAAATGCCACACCAGGAACTACAGTTTAGAGTTCTATGCTGAGCACAGGTAAGAGAAGCAGTAATTTTTTTGGGTGCCTTCAACTTTCTAAATGTGGAAGGAACATTATTTGACATAAATATTACACTGTAACTTAAAAAGTCTATGTAAAGTTTTTTAGTTTTTTTAATAGTAAATTGGTGAAAGAGGTATTCCTTGCTAAATTAACTTATTCTAAGGACAAACCTCATCTCAATGTCCAACCACTCAATCCAGTTGCAATGACATATATAGAGATTGGGCTTCATGCCCAAAATCTAGCAACTCATCTTGATTCCATCAATTTTATCGTCAGTGGAGAGAGATGAAAAAACACAATGTGATTCCAATGGTATTAATTTAACACTCTATATTTTTCAACTACACTGTTACTGAAAACTGTCGCAGCTCTAAGCAAGCTACATAAATATGAAACTAGTTAGACTGTTGGCAAAATAGATTTACTTTACATAAAATATTTATACAGTTCATTGTTGGATTCATTTGAGATGCAGTGAAATAATTAGAAGCAGTGATTTCTCATTTTTAAACACCAAATTATAAATACTAGTTAATGTTTAAAATATATTGTTTATTTGCTATATAAAATTTTGGACTTTGTATATGTTTTAAATCTCAAATATTTATTCTCAAGCTTTCCAAGGTCTGTTTTGAAATCTGGGATTATTTCTTTGTATGCAAAGAATAATCATACATTCTTAAATAAATACAACTTCCAAATTCATTTAGTTTAAAACAAATTAAAAGGATAGATATTAAGTATTTTCCTTATGAAAAATCAACATATTGTGTTTTCAATTTACTATTGGAAACCTCATGCTGGATAGAATAGTTTTGATGTGGCCAGAAAACAAAACAAGCCAACAAACAAAGATTTTAATTTTAAAAATTTGCTATCCACATTTGCCCCGGATCAAATCTGTTCCAATTCCTCCTTTGATACATTCCCTAAGCTAAATTTCTGAGCAAATTTTATTTAGCAATCTTTGTGTTTGTCTTAGAGGGTTTTCCATACTTTTCCTCCATTTTCAGCCAGTAGCAACCTTATTTGTTTAATATATTGGCTTTGGTTTGGTTGCTTCTTAAGTAGTCCTTGTTCATATTTATTTTGTGTGTATCCACCTGCAGATTGCAATCTAAAGCATTAAAATTTGATTTACAGAAGAAATTCCTGCTGCCTGTGAATAATAGTCAGTCTTCCTTATTAGTCAGTCTTACAACAATTATTTTATATTGTAGTAAGTAATTAATGTTATATATATCTTTTTTTAAGTAGCATACTTGTTGCTTCACGTTTTTTTTGTAAATATTGTAACTCAGATGTTCTGAAAGTAAAATCCTTTCATGCATCTTTTGCATAGCCTGTTTTTTTATGATTTGTCTATGTGATAATCCTAATTTGATGTTTTGCTGCATACTATAGACTATTGTGAGAGCAATTGCTTTAGCAAAATTTGAGTTTCCAAAAGAAATGGACAGCATTTGTGAAAGGAGTAAATGTCAGTCGTTTACATTTTAATTATGAAATATTAGTACACAAAATACGTGCTAAATGATGTCTTCTGAACCTAATTGCATCATGTGACTAACTATTGATTGGACTCTTGTTAGTGACTAGCAGAATGTAGCCATTAGTTATTAAGTTGCTTCTTTCTTTGCTTCAGGGAATCTTTATACTGAAGTCAGGATTAAACCCAAATTCCATCTGTTCTATCCTAACCTAGTTCTATCTGACAAATACAAGAGCCATTGTGAATATCTGCACGTGTTCACACAAGCACAGGCTCTGGTCCAACGTATTCACTCTTACTGTGGCATGCCCTAAATTTTTTATGATATCAGAATCTTTACTGGAAAAAGTTGTATTTAGTCCTACTTCTCTGCCAGGTTAATGAGAGACGAGTAATATTGTTTCTCCTTGCTTTATGTAATTTCTTCCCAGAGCATTGTTGCCTGATAGTTTGGAAGGACTTGTAAAGTTGCTCATGAAATCTGCCTTGAATCGATTTACAACCTGCACCCTTCCAAATTATGCAAGTGACAACGCATCCACAAGCTTTACTTTATTTGGTTTTCGTCTTTGAATTGAATTGTTTCTAATGCTGGTCTCTTAATACCTGACAGATTAAAGCAAATCCTGAATTGTATTGGGTCAAGTGAAGTTTGATACCACGAGATAGTTCCATGTCACGCAGTTGTTCAGGATGACAGTCCGGACTACCTCAGGACATAGCGTGCTGCTATGTTTCATGACACCTTTGGCCCAAAGATTGCATAACAGTGTTAGCTTCCTTATTCTGATCTTTTTACAAACTAAAATGATTTTGGACTCATTGCCTTGATCAACATTTTTAGCTGTGGTGACTCTTTAATTTCATTTAAAAGTGTGGCCATAAAAGACTTCATTTTAAGAAACAGAATATATCCTTCACAAAAAGTCACAAAGTGAGTAGTCTGTTGTTCAGTGTGAGCAGATAGCCAACCATTGACTTCATCCCCATTAGATCCAATCATGCTTTATATTGTCATTTCATGTACTGTGTAATTATTATAAGTGATCCTCGACTATTTCACGTATTATATTCTGTTTATGGTTTTATATCTTTTAATGTCTCCAAAGCATTTTTTCCTCTGTTTTGCTGCGCTATAACTAGCCACTGTGGAAAAAATATACTCTGAAATTTCTTCTCTCTTTTTCCTATGCGTGATAGTAGCAATGAAAGCATTCATGTACAAATTCATAAAGTCTTCTAAGAAGCTTCCCTGATGCTGCACCACTCCCCACCCCACCTCCCCACCCATTGCTGCTCTCTTTCTTACATGGTTTTTGTTGTGTTAATAAAGCCCATTTTCTATTTCAGCAAAGTGAACATCTCTAAATACTTGAGACGGGAAGGTTTAGGGTGGTAATGGTTCCTGATGGGAATACTGGTCCTGTACAGGAAAATAAGCTGTTAGAAAAGGTAATCACTGTCTAGTTATCATTGGGTGATGCAAAAAAATGCTGTTGTGAGGAAATTGTGTCCTTTTTCTCATTGCAGTTCCTTTCACATTTTTAAAGGGAATGGTCAAAGTCCAGAGTCTTTGCATTTATACTGTCCTGGGAGTAATATGACCTTGATGTAAATTTTAAGCTATCAGCAGGGTGATGTAGTCACAAGCCAGATGCTATCAAATTGCTAAGTTGCTTAGGACTGATTAAAGAAAAATAAAAACCCCCACAATTTTTAGTTTGGATGTGGAAACTCTGCCAGTTGTTCCTATTTGCTTAGAGATCACACCCAAGAGAAAAAAAAATATTGTAAGAGCAGTCAATGTATGTAGTAAAACCCATGCAAGTTATGCGCAGATGTGTTATTGTTAGTCAAGTTTGCTCACTCCAAGCCTCTATACAAAAGAAACAATTTCTTGCAGGGGCAAATGAGATTAATCCACACTTTCTTTGTTAGATCAGGGAAAGGTAACAAAAATTTTGAGGGCAGTGGAAACTGAGGGGGAAGCAAGACAAGGAACTTGAAAGTGAAGGAAAAATAGAGTAAGGCAGGCTTCAAAGGTGGAGAATGAGAGGAGGTGGTTCGTATTATTCCCAGAAAGTTTTAATCTTCATATTAATTTACTAATTTGTAGGAAATTGCATATTAGATCAAATAAAGTGACCTAGTTTGCCTGGTACTCTTCCTTTGACAGTTTTCAGTTTAGATGACTCCTACAGACAAGCTTGGAAACTAAATCAATTAGAAGGTGATGGATGCACTGTCTTTATGTCCCTTAATTAAAACTGCACTTAGAGTTATCCATTTAGAGTTTACTTAAATATATTTCACCAACATATATGTGTGTATGTACACCTATATAGGGACATGTGTGTGTGGATATATAAAGAGTGAAAGCTTCAGATAATCCTTAGACCAAAAAAAAAAAGAAAAGAAAAAAAATGAAAAAAGGTTTTCAGGAACACTTGAGCGTTTTTCTTTGCTCCTTTTATCTCACAGACAACTAAAGCAATGATCAGTTGTCACAGTGAGTTGACTATTGCAAGTTTCTGCATTGTCTGAAGTATGGTCTAAATTTTTACTTTATTATTTTTGTTTCTGCCTTCCTTCTCTGTTTATTCACTATAACTAATATGTCTAATATGACTAAGATTGTCATTACCTTTCTTCAGTTGTGTTTACCTCTCTAGCCTTTCTTTGTGGGTGCTCTGGTAGATACTCCTATTTAAAGATGAAACTGCAGAAAGGGTAGTAAAGTGCATACCAGACGGTACCTAACTCAGTAGTCTACTTGTTCTATGTCAAGCTTTTTCAACTTCTCTATATTCACAAATTCACTACTGTTTACAGAAACGCTTAAGAGAGAGAGCAATTTTGCATCACAAACGTGGGGAAAAAAACCAAAAGAGTGGCATGGCTTTACTAAACTGACAAACCATTTTCCTGGAGTTTTCTTGTATAAGTTTTTACCTTAAAACGGCAGTTCCAAAGGTAACAGAATGTTACAGTAATTAGATGTAAATCGGCAGTGTATATCCTTTCATTACCTTCATGAAACACAGTTTTAAAATAGAACTGAAAAGCTAAAATGTGACTTTTTTTTTTTTAACTTTGCATTGTGTTCACTTGCATTTAGACTGCTTTTTTCTTACTCCTTATTATAATTCACCCAGAAAATCAGCTCTTTGCAAACCAAAGTATGCATTGTTTGTGTTTGTGGGATTTGGGTGAGTACATATTTAAATAAGGAAACATAATATGGGATGGGATAACATTCTTTGTTTGCCAGTAAAGGACGTGGGCAACCACTGGAACATATGGAAATCCTTATTTGATTAAAAAGCAATAGCTATGTTTTATTAGCCTGAAACAAGAAAAGCTGGTGCTTGGAAAGCTTTTGGTTTGGGTGTAGCTTCCACTGCTCACATCTGGAAAGTTCCTGGTTTTGAATGCTGAAAGAGGATTTCTCCATGTGCAAAACAGAGAAACTTATGATTGAGATCAGTAGTAAAAGAGGTATAGGAGTTGTGTTGAACGTGATTTGGTAAAACGCAATTTCTAGGCATAGTCCATCTTTGTAGCTTTCCCAAGAGTGTTGGAATGGGCTCAGTACCTCCTGCTGCTGTGGGACTCACTGCCTTAAACTAAACAGAGTTGGATATTCTGGGCTTGGCATCTACTCTCTTTCTACAGGTATTTTCCAGTAGATTCTGGGCTTGGCACACATCTACTCTCTTTCTACAGGTATTTTCCAGTTTAAAAGACAGTTCCTCAGCAACAACATGCAGAATGTGATCTCCCAGTAAGAAATAGAAAAATAGTGAATAGAGATAGAATATGATTGCTTTTTCTCAGTCTCTGAAAATATAGTAAGGAAAAAGGCAGGCTGGATGCCAAGTGAACGTAAAAACATGTAATAATGTGAATAATAGCGATATAAAAAAACGGACATATTGCGATTTGTATCATTATTTTGATGAGATGACTGATGCGTGCAATGACTTCCTCTTCTGTCTGGTATTTCCTATCAGTGATGTGACCTTTGCAAGGCAGGCTGACAGCTCTATTGAAAGGGAATGTCTAACCACATATGTAATTTTTCTTCCATATGGTTGTGAACACACCATTATTCGATGCATTAAAATTCGAAAAAAGTGTCATAATCATCTTACCATCATCTTAACCATTGAGAAACTGAGAAAAAGAAATTTGTGCAAGACCTTAAATGTAGTTTGCTGTATCTAAATTTGTAAAATACTATTCAGTTCATGGGGCTGGATGTGGAAATCTGGCAGTGCACACAGAAAAATGATCCTTCATTAATTATGTTTATCATCAAAATAGTGAGGAGTCAGGCAAGATTTCAACTGTATTCTTTCTTTCTTGACAGTTGTTCAGAAATTGGGACAGGGCCCTGTTTCATGACCTCTGTAATGTACAGTGCTTTTTGATTTAATTATAATTACTTCTGTTTTGGTTTTCCTTAATGAACTGGTAAACGTTAAATAAAAACACTTTTCCCACATAACATACTGATAAAAAGCATGTGAATAATTCCAGGTTAGCCAAAACTGTTGTTTTTTAATCCCTAAATTTCATAAATCTTTTTGCTTCAGTCCTATCATCGTGCCAGTGTGTATCTGTATTTTTCTGTAAGCTACAATTTTTCTTTATAGGAAGAATCTACACTGTAGGTTGTGCATGAAAATAAGTGGATACGTTTGGGGCAAACTGTGAAAATTACTTGTTTTTATTTATTTATTAGATGTAGCCCGCAGTCATAAATATTTCAAGTGTTCATAAGAGTACTTGTATTTGTAGGTACCGCACAGTGCACTACTATTAAAATACAGAAGAAGAAATAAAGCTAAAACACTTGAATATTCATTAGTTCCCATCTTGACTATATACAAGTTACTAATAAGTGGTTGCCTGCGTAAAAAATAATTATATATGCCTACTGAAAAAGATTAACAGAATATGTCGGTTAAGATGGATGAAATTTAAATCTAAAAACATATTTTAACTGTTGTTCCCTGTTGAGAGAACACTTTGTTCAAAGTTCAGGTACCATTACCTTTGGGGATAATACAAAGCAGCAGAGTAGGTGTCTCATCCATAGACATACATTTTTAGCCTGTCAATTCATTACTGTATGTTTGTCTTTCCTTTGGAAAAATATTCTTTCCGTCACTACCCTTGAGCCAGTCCATGTCAGTTTTACTTATATTGAATAGTGATAATTTATTCAGAACTACTCTGCTTGACTCCAAGGTTTGTTCACACAATAACTTACTTCGCATGTTATGAATGGTGACATATGGGTGTTTACTGGTTTTGACTCAATTTTGAGAGAAATAATGCCTAAATTAAGAAAAAAGTAGAGATACTAATCACAGAGTTTTTTTCATTTTGATTTAATGGTGTTATTTTATACATTATATACATTGTTTAGTAGTTTCCTTTAAGACTTGGTAATATTAACTGTGCTAATGGTGTTTGGGCCCAAATGCCTTATTTTAAGTCTAAAAGTTTCCTCTTTGCCCATTTACAATTGTAGATGTTTCTCTATATTTTCCTTAAATCTTTCAGTAATTTAAGTCTGTTTGGGGGTTCTTTAAAAGAATCTGATGACAAGAGAGGCACAACAGCCATCGTGGATTATTTGCCTGTCTCTTCAGTACTATGATAAAGAAATGTTTATGTCGACAGAGTATAACTTAAGAATTCACATTGTGATCAAAGAGTACATGGGGTTTATATGCATTTTTTGTAAATAACAGTTATCTAACTTAATCTACATATAAGCTTTTAATGCTTCTTATAACTAGAATTTTCAAATTGTGACAAAGAAGCTGCCTGTATGACTGTGGGAATTGTGATGCTGAAGGTTGCTATATACACCACAATACGAGTTGTTATATCTAGGGACTGACAAAATTTTTCTTGTCATTGTCACATGTCTTTTGTTTAGAAGCACCTGAACAGACAGCACGTCTCTGTCACTCTCACCTGGTCTTATGGTCCATTAGGTAAGTCTGGGATTTTAACCCTTATTAAAATATAGTGAATGAAGAGTAGCCACTGCTACATCTTATAGGCTAGATTGGGGATTAGCAGAAAAATTAAGTGTGTTTTCATTCCATGATTTAGCTGACAGCTGGGAAGGAGTTGTCATGATACCCCTGCACTCTAGTCACATGAGAAAACTATTTAATGCTATAAATGCTATTTAAATTATGTTGTTGAATTTTGGTGGGATTTTATCTATTTTTTTACTTCTAGATTTGTTTTTTTTGAGGCAACGTTGATTTCAAACAGCTCTCTTACACAAGTTTTCTGATCTGTTCATTTTCTAAAGTGTTGCTTCCCTGAGTAAGATAAATGCAAATTGTTTTGGTAAAATATAAATTTCATAAGAATTGATTTGTAAAGCAATTTAGGTGGCAAACTCTGGTAGATTTGATTGGAGTTGCTTGAATGTTTGATGAATTTCCATACCAGTGATAAGAGATGGTTTCCATACCAGTGATAAGAGATTCTTAAAAAAGCCTGGAAAGAATGTTAGAAGATAGAGTGTGGCAAGTTTGGACATAGGCAACTAGGAGCTGGAGTAAAAGCTGGAATATGTTCAGAACTTGTTGCCTGAGGCCTCAAGTGATTCTCTCTGTTGAGGATTTAGCTTTGATTATTCCAATTTTTCTTATTCATTGGAATGAGTAATTAGAATAAAATATTTTTATAACAAATTTTGAATAGCTATGGCACGCATTCTCTCCATTTTTTTGTATTATTATTTGTAGCCCATAAACATATATATGCCTATAATGTCTTTTTTTTATAATGTATACAAGCTTATCCTATGTGACGGGTGACATGCGTAGTGCTCAAAAGCCCTGTTAATAGGAATTTCCTTCCTTATTACTATGAGGCAATACAATGTCCAGAAGCATTTGAAGATCAGGTCGGTTTTAGGACCGCCTAAAGCAAGTTAAATTGTTTTAATTGATTAACCAGGCAAGCGAACTGTTCTTTCTTACCAGGTCCACAGCTAATTTCCTTTGAGTTTGCAGCTGCTGTGAAGCATGCTTGGAGTTGGACATTGTCATTGATTGCATGGTATCTCCCCTGACTTCCTTTGGTGTTGGTGGTTTGTGTGAATGTTCATGCACGCAGATTGCTGTCAGTTGGGTCTCTGACATCTAGATGTTTCTGTCTCCTGAAACTTATCCCAAAGTTGTAAACTTTGGCTGGTAAACAGCATTTTATGAGATTTGTTATGATTTGTGCATGTTTTAATGTCTGACAACTTAATAACTACATGCTACTTCTCTTCTACTACATAGTACTGAACAATAACTATACTTGAAGGTTTGTATTTTCTGCATGTTATTAAAAGGAAAGGTATGCCTCAAGGCAGTTTGCAATAATTCTGCAGTCAAAGGCAGAAATCAGGAGGGGACAAAACTGATCTGACACTGCTTCAGCTCACGTGAAATAGTAAACGTATTAACTTTGGTTCATTTGTGAAGTAGACGTAATTTGGGATTAAACATTATAGCGTATGTATTCAGGGTTTGCTTCTTTAAACAACTGGAGCAGCTCTGTTGAAAATACTGAACTATAAAGATGCTGAGAAAGTAGTGTAGTTTGGGGGTTTTGTTTGTTTGTTTTCTTCCTGCTCAGGCAATCAGTACAAGTTGTTAAAAACATACCTCATCAAATTTTAGTCTCACAAAAAATGGAAAGGGTCTTTTATCTGATTTAAGATATAATGTGTCAAATAGATATTCATATCTATTTGACCTTTAGAAATTCATTATGTTAAAATTTAAAGTTAAATAATTCTGTCAGATATCCTTGAATTAGAAAAATTCCTAACGTTTGGTTTGGAGGAGGCTCTTGAATTTACATGTTTATGCTGTAGGAATGTTCTGACCACGGGGTCTTACTAATCAGGAAAGAGTTAGTGTCTGTCTTCCTTTCTTTTCCATTTCCCTCATCTTTTCTTTGCAAAGAAACCCGTCTATATGTGCAGGTCCTTTTGTAAGAAAAAAGGTGTTATGATTTTATTTCTTTGCAGCCTCCTATCTTACTCTCTCCCCTTTCCCTAAGGTCCTTCAAAAGTCTGTATTCCCAGTATACAGCTTGGGGGCCCTTTTTCTTTCTTTTTTCTTTTCTTTTCCTTTTTTTTTTTTTTTTTTTTTTAATGACCAGCCTTAGTTTCAGTGACCTGGCATTTTCAAAGTGGAATAATATTTCTCATGAGATTTTCCTTCTAGATCTACTGCTGAACTCAATGAATATATGATCTTTCTTGATAGCAAGATGGGAGCTGACTACTTTTGAATCTAGCCAAGATTTTAGGAAAATCTAGCTTTTAAGTAACTGTTGTGTCTAACAAACTACCTTTGGCTTTAAGCTCTATACATAATGAAGTGCTTTTTTGGTCTTGGGCCAGGAGCCTCAGCACCATGTACAATCATATTATTGATTTGCTAGTGTGCCATTATTTCTCATAAGGCTAATGCCATAAATCACTTGATACTTTACTATGAAGATAAGAGGTAGCAGGTCTTGAGTCTTCTCCTAAAATGGTCAGCAAAAAGTTACAGAGTTCCCAGGGCTCATTTGAGTTTCCCCAGTGACATCTATGCTTATTCCAGGAAAGATGATACATCTCCAGGATCTAATACATAACACACAGGCTGCTCTTATTTGAGGGAATTTCATATATTTTATGTACTTAAAAGGCTTGAGCACTTGCTTCATGCAATTTGACCTCTGGCACACTTAATGGCCAGAAAGGCATTAAACCATTCTCAGTTACCCATACGCTAAGCTTAATAACTTGTGTCCTATTGCATCCTGGAGCCTCTAGAACAAACTTATTTATTTTTCAAAACTTTACGTCTAAAGTTAATTTTCTAAACTCTCTGGTTAGCTGTGAGTTGCACACCTAAATAACATGATCCTCCAAAAAGGCTAGCAATTCAGCAACATCCACTGGTGAACAAATCTACCTTAGTAAATTCCAGACAGCCAAGACTATATTCTTAATTTGCACTATATTCTTAGATTGAAAATAGAATCATGCTGTACAAATAAAAAGCAGAAATTTTTGAAGTTCCACTTAGCAATGAAACAACCCTCTATTTCTTCCCTCTTTCATAGACTATTACTCTCTCTTCTGGCTGTCAATACAGCTAGTCCGGGTATAAAAATCACAGGATTAGTTGACAGACTATTTCTCACCTGACATTCATTCTATCATTGTTCCAATAACTGAAGGACGATAGTATAAGATTAGTCTAAAAAAAAAAAAATTAAAATATTTGTACCTACTTATTTAACATGGCAGTTGCTGATTTGTTATTGTCTTGAAGTATTCAAAAACAGTATGCAAAAACACTTAAAACTCTTCTAGAAGTCCAATCCTGTTCACAGTAACATCAGTTGGTTCTTTTCCTTTGATATTAACAAAATGTGAAACAGATTTCTCCATTTATTTTGGCTCTGAATGCTTTTTGCCAATGAAGCACTTGTACCATTCAAAAATTAGTAAATTAGATTTCCATTTTAAAGTACTGTTTATTAAAAGGAAATCTAGAGAAATAAAATATTAATGTACAAAGAATTCTACTGACATAGCACTATTAAATGGTGACTTATCATATCAAAGTAACAATTTAACAAAAACCGTAGAGTGTAAGTCTTATAATTGTTAATACCTATTGTATAGTTTTATTTAATTCAGTTTTGGAGTATAATGCAAAGATACATTAAGAATACTAAAGGTTTTGGTTGTATTTAAAACTGTACATGATAGTGTGGCCAGAGTTTCTATTTTCTGGTGGTGGTTTTTCTTTCCATATACGTGTTTTCCTTCGGTTTTTCCTTCTTACTGTGATCCATCTTCTTTTATTCCCACTGCTTTGAGGTAATTATTTTTTTTTGCCAAAGGCTTGATTCGTATGCATTTTGGATATGTCTGTGGTGTACTTATTTGTAATATTAACAGTTCTGACTAGTTTTGTGAGATTGCCAGCTTTATATATAGCTGCATAAAAACTTGTATTTGGTCCTAATCTCTAAAATGCTATCAAAGAAAAAAAAAATCAGTAAAAATAAGGCTTCTTATGGTTTATCTTAAACCCATTTTGTTATGAAACTAGTTATTTTTCCCTTCCCCTTTTCTTATTTTGCTTATAGATTTTTATAAATGTTGCTATTTTATTAGCAAAGATACAAGACAAATACATTATGAATCTTCTCTAATTGTATGTTTAGTGCTCTGAACTCAATTTCTGACAATAGAACTTTACTCACTACTGGTAAATTAAAAAAAAAAAGTAAATAACGGAGAGAAAAAAAAAAACCCACAGAAAATTTGTATCTAACTTGATTTTTCCACTCCATAAAATGTTTTGTGTTCAGCACATTCAAAATACTCTCATGTTGAAATTATTCAGAAAAATGAGACAGAAACACTTCATATAATTTTCCTGTTAATCCAAGCAGTCACCCATGACATGGAAGAGTCAGATGATAATTCTGTACCCTGCATGACCACAGGTAGCCCACATAAGGGATTGCTTCTTCAACAACCTACATGAATAATCTACTCACTGGGTTTATATGAACGCAGCCTTTTTCTTGTTGGTCCAGTGAATATTGAATAATTTGTATAGTTTTCCTGCAACACTTGAGAGACTAACTCATCATTGAATGCTGAGGTGGTTCAGAGTAAGAACTGGAATATCTGCTATTCTTCCAGGGTTCAGACTGTGTCCTATTGTTAAGAATTTTACCAAAAAAAGTCTTCTTTTTTGCATTAAAAACTTGCAACTAGTGGAGCTTTCCCATGAGAACTTTGTATATCAATAGTTCCTGTTTGCTGATTAAAACAAAACCACCACCCCCTCCCCAAAACTTTCTACTTTATTAAACAAAAAAATACTGTTCTGATCAGCTCAGGAATTTATGAAGGCACAAAGACATGGCTGCTTTTCTTCTCTATTTTTTTTTTTTTTTCCAAAACTTGTAATTAAAATAAGTGATACAAATTTAACAGGTTGTCAGAGCTATCCATAGGGAAATTCTTTATTGCTATACTATTCTGCTATCTTGATAAGTTTTTATATGTTATTAACCTTTTGTAACATCCATCTGTCTTTGCTAAGGATGCTTAATTGTGAAATTTTTACACTTCCCAAAAGCTCAAAATAGAAAATGGAAAATAAAAAGAAAGCGAACTCAGCCTGAAATTTTAGGCCTGATCTTATAGCAAGGTGAAACAATCCTTTGTTTCTCAGAGAAGTGTAAACAAACATGCTAATATTTCAAATGCAAAATCCGTTAATACTTTTGCTTGCAGGCTGGAAAACAGTGAATTATTCCTTGGAAAAATCTGCACTGTTTTTAATGCTCTGTGAGGATGTATCTATTAATGGTCCACCGACTCTGATCCCCAAACCAAATCTAAATACACACAAAAATAGTTTTTATAAAGAGGAATAGCTTTATGTTGTATTAAATTACGTTAATTTCACTCCACTGGGCTTTAAGTTCTGTTCCTTTAAATTGCGATGTAAAAAGGCACAAGCATTGGGCCATTGAGACTTTTGTTTCTGCTGATGTCAAAAGAATTTATATGGAGGGGAAAATGAAAAAAATTGCTGAAATATAGTAATATATAAAATACAAATATGCAAAATAGGTGCATTAAACTCTATAAATCATAGTTAATTGGACTGGGGCTTGCTTTAATTTAATTAGATGTGGCTCTCTGGCACTAATGCCCAGAAAATGTTCTGGTCTTAAGGTCATTGTTTCTATAAAATGCTAATGTTCTAAAGGTTTTCTCCCATTCCAATTGTCAGTGCAACAATTAATTCCTTTGGTTTATAGGGTTAAACACTAGGAACCAGAAAACAATTTGGGATTCCTCTTATTGTGGACTTTGGCTAGTAATAATAATCCTGAGTTGGTTAGAAGTAAATCCCATTTTGTCCTCTGGAGAACGCATTTCTGTGTCATCCAGGTGCTCTTTACCCCAGAAATATGTTTCAATAGAAAGAAACAGTACACTAGTTAATCTGTTTTTTAATTTATCTTTCACTTTCTCACTGTCTGTAATCAGATTTTAAACTCTCTGAGACAGAAGCTGTCTTTGTAAACAAAAGCCTAGTAATAATTATACCTCTAAAGAAAATTATATTTGAGAGTATAAGATGACAACAGCTCAAATAAGTATTTTTTCTTTTCATTCTTTTTCTCCCCTTTATATGGGGGAAAACTTCATGTGTCTTTATATGAAGTCTCACTTCCATTTAGTGTACTTTAAAAAAGAGTATTTTTCTGCTAGTTGTAGCTGGTGTCACGTGTACACATCCAATCAATATAGTAGGATGAAGTCCCACCAGTATGAGTGAGATGACTTTCGTGTAGTTAGGCTCATGAATGAAGTACAAAAAGAACCTCACAGATTTCCAAAACTGGTTCCTAAGACTGAAGATGATAGAAGTGGAAACATTAAAAACAGACAGATAAAACGGGGTAACATTTCAAGACAGAAATGTAACCTCAGGTGAGTTCAATTTTATTCATTATTGCTTTTAAAATACTTTGATATTTTGCAAGTAGAACTGGAAGATTACCTTTATAGGAAAATAAAGCAAATCTTACATGAAACCTCTGTAAAAACCCGAAGCACTTGCATGCTAAGGTATATAAACAAGTTTTTTTTTTTTTTAGAACCTTTGTTTTCAAGCTATGGAAGGGTGTGGCTGAATTGCTAAAGCAAACCATATTTAAAAAAGAAATAAAAAAACCCCAAACAACCCCTCCACAAAAACCCACCCCAAAACAGTTCTCAAAGCAAAGAACAATAGAAGTAATTTCATGCTTAATAAGGACTTCCAGATATTAACTTCTCAGCTGAAAAATGATAAGATTATTCAGAAACCTATAATCCTGCACATTGTCTTACGACCTAAGTGTTAAGTACTCACAAGGGGTGTAAATGTATTCAACCAATAAGCCAAGTTTAATAACTCTCTTAATGTTTGGAGACACAATAAGATCCAGAACACTTACCAATAAATACTCTTGTTCTGCGATTCTAAGACCTATGGTCCAGTTCAAAATGATCAGCAGTTGGAAAGTGATCATACTATTGGTGTGGAACCGCTATACTAAGCTATTTTTCTTCACTTAACAGTTTGCAATTTCATTCTTCCCGTGCTCTTTTCTGGTGATTTTGGTAAGTGTAAATAAAGGCAAAGCTGTTTACATATGGCATTTTGAAAAATCCTTTTGTCTTGGGCTTACATGGAGAAATGCAAGATAATGCCAAAACTGCAAAATTTAGGTATTAATTCTTCTGGGAATTGCTAGTAATTTATTTGGGGAGGTCATAATTTCTTTTTTACAGCTGACAACTGTTTCTAGAGCGGTAATGGGAGACCTATTGCTTTGTTTAGTTATTTATTTATAAATATACATAATGTTGAGTATCCTTCCTCACAGATTTTTTTCTGTGGATCTTTTTCTTAGGTCCAGTCAAGTTCTGTTACGTCTGAGGACCAGCCCATCTTTAAGGAGAACTTCACTGGTCTGAAGAAAATGCCAAATGAGGGCTTTCTTCTGCACCCAGGTTTCTAGAGAACTTGATGTTTTCTAGGTATTCTGTAGATATAGATATATATTTTGCTTCTGAGGGATCTGTTTAGAAAGCGTGATGGACTTGTTGAGTAAAGACTGACATTTCTTTACTTCAGCATTTTGTCATTTTTTTTTGCTTCATGAATAAAATAGTACATCATTAGCTTGACACAGTAAAATGAACACAAAGCAAAGAAAACAAATCCTTTTGGTAGCAGATCTTCCAAGCTGACTAGTGCTGCTTTGTGCCCAACCTCACCTGGCTGATGTGCCCTCTTTCACAGCTGTCTCAGCTGCAGCGGTCTGCGACAGGAACACACCTTGGCAGGACTGAGAAGTGAAGAACTTTAAAGTCTGACTGCAGGAGAGCAGCCTGTTGCATGAGGTCACACGACATTCTCTGTGACATCGGTGTCAACTGAAATCAAGGTGGAAGGAAAGTTTGTGGTGTGTGTTTTTTTGTTTTTTTGGTTTTTTTAAAAAAAAAGCTGGACTCTCTAAGAATGGACTAATTCATCTTTCCTCAATTCTACTGGCAATGGTAGGACTGTAGTGGTGAACCATGACAGGATGGGAATAAGAAAATTGTATTGCAAATAAAAGCATTTAAATCTACAGGTGCTACAGTGCAGAACTGTCTTCTGTGGTAACTACTAATGTTGATGGCAATTATATTATGAAATAAGCATACATATTTAATTAGAATGGCAAATAGTATTTACTTTCATCACAAAATGGACATTTTTTGTGACACACAAAGCAGCAAAAAAAGTGTTTATGGTCATTATAGCAAATAGTTGTAGAGCTGTAGGTTTACATACTCTATAGTATTTCAAACTAGCTTTGATTTTAAAGTGAATAGTTCACAATGAAGTCTATTCCAGTAGATTTGTTGCAGTAACCTTATACAGTAGGAGCAGATCTCTAGACTGTCACAGTCATTGTTTCATTTCATCAAGACACTCAAAGGCATCGTCTCAATAGAGTTTTTCTGTCATTGTGATGAGATTGTTGTGACATTTGCAAGACCCTGAAGTTTACAGGAAATTGACATTCATAACATCCTATAAAGGGACTGTAGTATGTGCTTAGTGATTCTTTTTAACTCACTGTAACTACTTTGGCCACCATATATCAAAGGAATTTTAAATTGTACATAAAAAAGTACTTTAGCTGTTTGAAATGTTCGTTCAACCTATCAATATGACTAGCAATCCGTACAGATCTGTGCAACTGGTCTTGGCTTCAGGACTCCTTGTCCTAACTTAAAAATGGAGTAAAAATGAATATGCTATTTAGAGGAAAGAGGTGTAACACTGGAAGTGGGCACAGAGAGATTCGACGTAAGCAATAAGCACTGTAAACTGAATAACAGATTATGTTCTCTGTTTTACTTTTCTAGACCCACATCTGAAGCGAAGCGAGATAGTTCTGCCTTTTTGCTAAAGCAAGTATAGTTAAAGAAATTCAGAAAGATTCAGAAGAGCTAGTAAACTGAAGTAAACGATAACCTTTTGCGCAGAGAAACTGCAGCTCTGGAAAAGCATACTGAAGGTAGTTTTAAGTAAATCTCATTATGGCAACACTGATTTGCCTGGTGGGTCCCAAGTTTAGTGTTTATTCTCATTATATAATTTAAAAACTTTCCAGATTGCAATTCACTCCATGCTAGCTTTTAGGATCCTTCTTGGGCTTTATCTTCATCCTCGGTGTCCTTGGTCCTCTCATAAGGCTTTTGGTCCCTGCTTTATCTTCAGACACCCTTTTTTGTCTGAAAACATCTTTTCTGCCTTCCCTCCTTGTCCCCGTTTATTTCCTTGGATCTATGGTATCAGATGCTCGGTTGCCCTCAGAGAAGAAGCAATGGCTATGTGTTTCCAGGTGGTACCCAGTGAAACGCAGCTTCTGCCCAGGTGGAGTCTTTAAGGGAACACAACAAACAGTGGCATTTGGTTACTGTGTACAGCCAAGAACACTAACTGTACTGTGCACCTGGTTTAAGTGCGATCTTTGATGTTGATATCTCTCTAAGTTCATTGGTTCAGGTTTATTTTAACAATTTTATAGAGCTTTTCTTTTCACTTCAATCAGCTTGTGAAATGGAAGCTTTTTACAAAACTTTGAGAAGTGTTCTGGGCTGGTTGTTTGCTGCTGAAACTTTATTGACTTCTCTAAAAATTAGTCCTCTTCAACTCCAGGAGAAACTTTCCTTTCTCTTTTTTTTTTTTTTTATATGTATGTATAGAAAATTGAAAACGGGTCTCCGCCTGGAAGAAAATGTGAATGTTTTGAAATAATTATTATGCTTAGTCTGAGTCTTAACAGCGCTGTGGTTAGAGGCTGTGACAGAACTGATGAGCTGATTTGTTCTGGAAACCAGGCTTACTCCCTGAGTCATCCACCGACCTGCTCATTGAACCAAAGGATATGATGTTAGTCAGTTGAATGAGACTGGTGTACATTTAGCACGCTGTCCTTATAGTTCCTGTAAGCTGTGGGACACCTACGGCTTTGATTTCTGTCTTGAGTTGGTCCAGTCCTGTTGCAAGAGAGAATTCTTACTATTGACTCTGAGGGGAAGAAGGATTTCATATTTACATTTTCATTCAGGAACATTACCTTCTAGCAGATGGCTGCATTAGAAAAAAGTGATTCATAGATATTCTTTGGCTGTGGATTAATTATTACATAATTGTATAAGTAAAGCAAGTGTATTTCAGCACTTTCTTGAGTCTAAATAAAGGCTCTAAGACAGTCAATCTTACAAATACACTTAAGTCCTAACTTTTTCACTATTCTGCAGGCATCCTGAAGTGATCATCGTCTGTAAACAATCTACTATGATTTTCTGTTTCAAACTAGTGTTTTTCTTGATTCAAGGCCATGGAAATTTGTCATTCCCTTGTCTTTTTCTCTTTCTTCAGACTGTGTGAGATATCTTTGATTTACTTCTTTCTGAGGGAGTCCCTGCCCGACAATAAATAAATAAATCTCTGTTTTAATGCTGTTTCTCCCCTTGGGTGTCTTTCAGATGCTTTTAACTAGACGGGATTTTGCTGGAGTAATCCATCAATGTTAGTAAGACGTTGTTCAAGTTGTGGATGCCGGTGGTAGCAACATGACTGGCTCTGAAGGAGGTTAAAAGAATGTTAACCTTCCATAAAGCCATGTCTCTTTCCCATAGGGATGCTCATCTAGGTTTGACAAGTTTAATTAAGGAAGCTGAGCAGAGTTTGGAAATGTTCCCTGAATTTCCTAACAATTGGGAAACAGTTTGGGTGTGGATAAAAGCATGTGCTTTACTTGCAGAGGATGAAAATGGAAACAAGAAAAAAAAAAAGCCCAAAAGCCAAACCAACAAAAATCCAAACCATTTTTTACTGTTATCTGCAAAAGAGTCAATTATTAATGCTACTATGAAATTATAGAAGTTCTTTTCTTTCTCTTCAACGGATGTGAAGATGGAAGGGAAAACCAAGTATCTGGCAGTGAAACTCATGGTTTTCTACAGCTAGCTCTGCTTTTTCAGGTTTAGAATCAAACAGTAAAACCTTATAGAATCAGACAATGAATTACTATATATTTTAAATAATAAAAATAATAATAAATCTAATATTGAAGTGTCAGTTCAGAAACAGTTCATAGTTTTCTGAATAATTCTGAAGGGATCAATTATTGTATCACTGGAGTCTAGCTATAAAACAGCTAAAGTGGAAATCTGAAAATGATAAATATATTTCTTGTGTTCTTTTTGTTTTATACATAATGTGTTTTATTTTCCTTATTTTATTCCTGTACTATAATGGCCATCGTGTCCTGGGTATTTATGTGGAGCTGATATATGTGTATATTACTACTATTATTTATTATAGAGGAATGCTTTTCAGCTATGTTGTAGTGATAACAGGACTGAACCAGCTGGACGCATGGATAGGTCTTCCAAGGAAAGAAAGTATTTCAATATAAGTAACATTTGAGTACATAAATACTTGGATTTCAGTGTCTGCTGTTTCTGGAGAGACTTTAGTGCGTATCTGTTACACCTTGCAACTCAGGGCCAAGATAGAGATGCCTGAGCTAACTCTGAGGTGGTTGATATGCCAGGATGCTTTACTGCAGCAACATGCAGAGAGATCATCTACCAAGAGGTAGGACCTAGTTACTCCTGGGTGTGAATATGTGAACTGTACCTGATCTTTGCACTGAAAGAAAATGAATGCAACTACCTAATCTATTAGTATGGTTACTTGCCTGACCCAGCAGAAAGGTCCGACTCAATCCGTGTCATCCCATTACTACCTGCATATTTTTTGTAATTTCTGCTGCTTCATAAAGCAGATGGAAAGAGGGGAGCAAAGTTATGAATCTCCTTGAACAGAGCAATGAATTAATTCCAGCTGAGATGCTGTTCTAACCATTGCCTGAAGGAGCAGGTTGTTTCAGGGGTGGGTGCTGTGGGTGGGCTAGGCAGAAGGATGTGCAGCCCGTGGGTCTTTCATGCCTTGCAGGGCCAGGGGACAGGAGCAGCCTGAGCTGTTCAGGCTGAAGCGTTTCTGAGCATCTCCTGCCACAGAACTGGTACAGCTTGGAACTCTAAATTAAATATATTGATATCTTCAGATTCTTAAATCTCTCTTCAGTAACAGAGAGAATTCTCTGGACATGCTTTCATGTCTGGACCCTGGGACGTGCTTTGATGGTAGTAAATGCAGACCAGTGGTGTTTGGCAAAGACAGCTTGCCTAAACTCAACAGTGCTCACTGAAAATATTGCTCCTTTGACTCTATTGAATATTTGGAAAACGGAGGAGGAAACTGACTAGGAGAGTAAACTGTCCTTCCAAGTTGATGAATTCCCCTTTTTGCAGCTGATAGTGTGATCTAAGGCTAAAAATTACAGCCACTCTGGTAAATCAATCCCACTGGAATTAATTTGGGGAAATTTTGGCATTAATTACCTTGTTTCTTGTTAGGATCAAAATAGATCACAACTAATTCTAAGAATAATTAGTGACTATTTGAATGAACAAAAGCCTTGACATATGGGGATGTATCACTGCAATCCAATATTTATAAAGTGCTGGGTTTACATTAATGATGAAATGTGGTTATTCCCACGAGAGCGATTTTAATTTTTTTTTCTACTTTAATGTTTTAATTAATGGACTTGAAATTGCAATTTGTTAAAATGCCAGCAAATGAAAAATATCTTTTCTGATGAATCCCACCTGTTAAAAGACAGCAAAGAGGGACTTCATTTAACTGTTTTTCTGTAGGAAAAAAAAAATAAAACAAACACCAACTATTAACAACTTTAAAAATTCCAATATCCGCAAAGCTTGTCCCACCACATTCCTCTGTCAATTTTTTTAAAAGATGGTTCTGGGGAGAGAGGCTGGGAATGACCCTTTGAAGATACCTGTGTTTATGTTTAAAGACTCGGGGAGAAATAAAGATACTGCTTAAAAAATACCTTTCTCATTTCAGCTCCCATGTTCTTATGTAATTGCTTGGGAGACTTAATTGGACTTTGGGGAGCAAAGAGTGTTTATACTGTGTGTTGCAGGCTGATGTGACCTGGCTTCTAAACCAAAATAATTCTGATTGACTGTATTAGTCTAGCGCCGCGCTAAAGGATAATAAGCCCTGCTGAGAGGTTATGGGATGTTTTTTGGTGGTAGCCAGTGTTAGATCGTGCATATACAAACTGCCACCCCGTCCCTCCCTCCTCTCGTGTTCAACTCTTGGATCTGGTGGAACACTGTGGATTTGCTGTTGCATGTTCTGGGGAGGAGTGCATCAATGAGCGATTCTTCTTGCTAGGAGGAGCCAGTTTTGGGGTCATCTTAGGAAATATTTATGCTAGTTCTTAGATCAGTTAGTCCTTCTATTAACTAAATTATTTACTACGTCCCTAACATGTGAGGACTTGTAGATACCTACAGTCATTCAAAATATTGACATAAACTGCATTTTTAAAGGTATTTAACTACCTGCAGAGATTCAAAGAATTCCAAATAACGGCATGAAAAGATGTCCACGACATACATCATTTCTTTCTCCTATCCCCTGAGGTAAGGAAAGGCAAAAGTTTTGCTTCTGTTTTGGATTTAAACAATGCATGGCTGCAGATTGATGCCTGCGCCCCCTCACTGCTTTTTTTTTTTTTTTTCCTGTGTGCTTTTTGTTGGTTTGTTTTCATGCTGAATGAAAGCCTGCAGACCAAGTTACCCTATAATTTTGGATAATTGGGTTATTCATTTTAAAACTCTTAGCTGGTAGGAGGAAATAATCACTGTGCCTGTATGAATTAGAAAGGTGCCATTCCATTGAAACCAAGGTGAGACAATTTGTTTCTGGAATACCAGCAAGAACTGAGCTGCTGGAGAATGAATGCCTTTTGAGATAAAACTAGACTAAACAGCTTTAAGCTTCCCTTTACTTGTTGGTGCCTGCAGTTCTGAACATTTTAATTGAAGTTTTTCTTTTGTTCCACATAAAAGAAAGCTTTGTCCATCTGTTAAAAATGAAATGTTTTTTTGTTTAAAAGAACACATTTTGACAGTCGAACTGTAATGTGTTATTTTAAAAGCATTTGGTCATATCCTGAGTTGGTGTAAAATCAATACTGAAGTTAATGAGAACTATGCACCACAAAAGAATCTAATTCATTTAGCTCTCCCACCACACTTTATTTATGAGAGGGCTAATGTTTAAGAATGTCCTAACGTAAGCAACACCATTTTGATTATCATACAAGTGACCCTATCTGTCTCTTTTGCTCTGTGAGATGTGGAGTCATAGACCCTAATTAAAAGTTCTGGACTTGAACATGATGTTTCTGCTTTACTTTCTCTGCCTTCAAAATAGGTATATATACAAGATTTTAGAAAATTATTTATATAGCAATTACAGAGTGGAATCCATAAGTTTAAATATCAGATATTGTTAAAATATATCTACTTGAATGTCTTCAAATTTGAGCATCTCTAAACTTCACTGCATGTAGAAGACTGTAGTACACAGATGACAACACTAATATTTAAAGCTGAGCATCTAAAAGATTGGCTTTATTAATAAAACATTCTATCACCAAGTGACTGAATACATTTTAACATCCTTTATCAGATGTCCAAAGAAAGTGATGAATTCTAAAGAAAGTAAGATGATGTTGTCACTGTTTTTAATAAAAGACCAATACTTCAGGGGATATGTTTCCATTTCCTTCCTGATAATGACTAAGTTCTTGCATGACCGTACAGAATACAATGAGCTACTGAAGGGTATACAAAGTTATAGCTGCACTCGTTGAGAACATTTCCTTAAATGTGAGCTCTCTAATATTACACAAAACCTTTCATAATCTATAAAATCTTAGGCTAAGTGAGTTTTTCTTTGGAGTTGGTCAATGGCGTTATTGCTTTTGAATATAAGCTGGCTGACTGTAAGATGCTTAAGAAATATGGAAGAAGCAAATCTTTAGTACGTGTAGGAAGAGCAAAACCAATAAGGAAAAACAAAAAGACATAAGTTTCATTAATTCCAGGAATAATCACTATTAAGTGAGTTTAAAGACGTTTGCATTAGTGCATAATATTTACTTTGTTAGAGTGAGTGCCTAAAAAAGATATTATATATAATAATAATAATTATTTAATAATATGAGTACATTGAATAGTGTTACCTGTGGACTGACGATAATAAGGGGGCGCTCAATTAACTCATTCCTCAATTATGAAGGAATGGTAAATGGAGGCATTTAAAATGTGTTAGGTAAATCTCAGGTAAAACATGTCTACCTGAGAAAATAAAAATGGAATATAAATATAAAAATACAGGAAGAAGAGGAGAAACCTGGGTGGATAAACCACTGTGCTTTATAAAAACTGACTGACCTGCAGCTCAGAGCATAAAACCAAAATTTATCTCCCATTTGAAAATATGGATGACCAGGAGCTTCTGAAGGTAAGTTCGTTTTTTTCTTATTTTAAGCCATTTAGCAATTGTACAGGAACATCTCAGCAAGAAGAGGAACTGCAGAAATTAAGATATTATAAGGAGTTAAAAAAATAAGTATTGTGTTACATGTGTGCATAGATATATGCAATCAAAGTTATTGTATAGCTGAATGGTTCAAAATACCTACAGATAAAAGGACACTCTCTCCTTTTTACAGCCTCTCTCCTTCCCTCAAAATACTGTGTACTGGTGGAAGGGGTTGGGAAGCTGATCCGACTGCATTTGGTGCTTCACATCCGAGGGAGGGGGGAGCAGGAGTGTTTCATGGCAGCTGGGAAATGCATATCCAGGGAACTTTAATGCAACTTTTCTTCCTTGCTATCCCCCCTTTTGATTTTTCTGTCATGAGAACCAAGGGACTTTTTGATTCTACACCAAGTGTATCTTAATCTCACACCTCCAAAAAGCGTATTTTCCCCACCATGTGGCCTGACATAGTGGTGAGCCTCTTAACAGTCACTTGATCCAAATTATCACATCTCTTGGAAATGTGAGCACACCTCTTGCCTATGAAAATGGGTACCATTATAGAACTTAGCAGAACAAATAAAAACATAAGGACTAGTTTTATTTTTATGTAAATAATGGACAAGACAAGAATGTAGTCTGTTTCGTTTGTATTTAAAGATATTATTCTCTATGGGATGTGCTAGTAGAAAGCCTGTGGAACTGATCAGAGGATTAGCTTTTACACCAGCTGCTGTTATTGAGTGAGAGAAAAACAGTTCCAATTCAACATATTTCTCCAGCACTGGAAGCAGCTGTATCATTCAACCTGACTCCCCACAAACTTCCTCCAGTTCCATTTCCACTGAAATATAAGGAAACTTCGAATAATAGTTTTCAAGTGTCTGTATTCGTAGAGCTGGCTGATGAATCTCTTCCTGAAATTAGGTGTATTTATTTATCACTTCATCCTAATCTAGAAAAAAAAAAGTCATAAAAACTAAATATATGTTAGAAAGGGATGACTAGAAATCATTTATTTTGAAAAACAAAATTGTCCTCTTTTCTGGCTGCTCAGCAGGATTACTTCTGCTGAAAGTCAGTGAGTTAAGGGTCAAAAGAAATTTATATTGCCTCGAGTAAAACTTTAAAATATATTTCTGTTATAATTTGTCCTTTGAATGAATTGGTTTAAGTAGCAAGAAACACTGAAATAATCTCTTACATAAGTTTTTAAATTAGTATAGTCTTTCAAGGTATATATATCTTGCGCTGATGCCATAGGAAGTAAATGAGTCTGAATTCTTGTAGTATGTAGCAGCTCCAAATGAATTAGTAATGGAAGATTCAGGGACACAATGTGAGAAACTGAATATTAATTTGAGAAAGGAAAAAATGTTAGAGACCTTGGTATAGTGACAGAAGAGCCAAAGATGAACAGTGAGATTTGTTGGCTGAGAAAGAGATTGAGGAAGACTCAGCTTGTCTCCTCTCTGAAAGTAGGCAATGGAGGGTGATTGAACAGTGCCAAGCTTACGTAGTAACTGCATGTTACTGATTCATAACACCAAATGCCCTTAAAAATGGAATTATCTATTATTTACTTGTTGAAATGTCTAGACTTCATATAAAGCAAAACATGAGAACGGCACCAATTTGAGAAATATTGCTATGATACTTAAAATTTCAAAACTAATATTAGGAAAAAACAGTACTGATTTTAATATCTGTGCAAATAATAGACAAAAGGAGGTAATAGTAATGCAACTGGGATATTGAATTATAGACATATTTTCACTTGCAACTTTCTTCTTCTGCTTTTCCAGTATTAAGGAATGATGGTATTATGGTTTAGGCTCTATTGGACAATGATGGACAAGAGGTGCTTTCCTCAGTCTCTTGATCTGAGGAGAGGAAGGAGAAAGAGATGTACGAGTTTAGAAGGAACTAAATTACTTGAATGAAATAAAAAGGTAATAATGAAATAGCTACAATATATACAAAATCAAATCAAGCCCTCAGGATGACATCACCGGCAGGCACTGGGGAAGTCCCAGACTGGACTTGGCAATGGATGGGAACTGGATTCAGGATCTGGAGTCAGGAACGCACAGATCAGGATCAAAGGCAGATGAACAGACAAGGTCCTGCTTGGATGTCAGCCATTTGAGGAAAAAGCTGATCCCTCAGCTTTTATAGTAAAGATAGGACAGATGGGATGGAACACCTTGTTGGTCAGTTTTGGGTCACCTGTCCTGCCTGCTCCTCCCTGCAGGTGCCACCCCTCCACACTTGTTCCAACCCTCCAGTGGGGCAAATAATGAAGTTATCTGACCTTGGCTGTTATAGCAATAAGTATAAGCAAGAGCCTCTCTATATAACATTCCTGCAACAGTTTTCTGCACAATGTGCTGTTAATTTCAGAGAGTTAGAAGAGGCTCAGCCAACAAGTAGAATTACTGAACAGAAAGATTGTTCTGTTTTACCTCAAACCAGGACAGATGATGACCTCATTTTTCCCAGGAACAGTAGTCTGTGTAAGGATGGACCTACAAGCTGCAGAAACCCATCCAGGGAAAGCTCATGAACTGCACGATTTCCTAACTCCTTTTCCCAGCTGCTTCCTTTGTGGATAAAAGAGAGTATGTATGACCACATTTCAAACCTATGAAGGTTAAATTTGGCTATCTTTATGGTACTGCAGCGTTACCTCAGGTTGCTGTTATGCGTGAGACTTGTATGGCTCCCTACAACCTTCTGCCTACTGGAGCCCCCCTACTGCTTATGTAGTGTATGTGATTTCAACAGTAAAATTCACATGGTCAATATTTGCAGAATCCAAGTATAGATCTCTAATGTAGTCTTAGTTTGCTGTTTTCCATTACAGAAAGAAATTCTTACTATCCTTATACTCAACGGCTTCCATACTGAGAATAATTCCACAAGCCAGCAATCTGGTGAAATATAAGCTCCTGTGTTTTTTGCCTCGTGCCTGAGCGCTATGGTGTTTAGTATGCTGTGCACTACAAGTGAAATTTTCCCTCCCTTATTACTAAATTCATAGCTCCTCTTGGTAGCTCAACTCCTTTGGAGATACCAGAGAAAATACCTTTGTGTGGTTTCACAAATCTGTAGAAAATGAGATCTTTTGAACACTAGGATTTCTCTCAAATGAGACTTAAGTGTAACAATGTCTTTGGAACTGCTAGAGAAGAAGGGGACAGACTGATTTACACCTGAGGAGTGTGATCAGTGGTTTATATCCTGGTGTACTCTTTAATTTCATGCATGTGCAAAAGTCTTGCTCATTTCAAAACCTGGAAAATGGCCTAGAGAGTTAGCATCCTTATCTCCAAATTTAAATTTACTGCAGGAGATGAAAAATGGCATTTCAATGCAAACACTCAGCAAAACATGGGAAAGTAACTTTAATTTAATAAGCCAATTATTTTCCTATTAATTAAATGTGTATTGATTGTTGCAAGAACAATTATTGAGTTTAGCAAGTATGAAAGAGATTAATCTAGCTGCAATCTAATTAGTTCAGAATTGCATGGGCAATACAAATACATAATTAGAAGGAACTGCACTTGTAGGAAAGTTAAGGATTTATTAATGAAAAATATTGTAATTGTATGAGTACATATTGTAGGATTTACATAAGAATTCAGGGAAGTTACAGTTTTAGAAAACTGCTAGTTTATAATGTCTCCAGTTGCCTAAAGATTACACTCACACGTGTGAAGACAACAGCGATGAGACAGGTACCAGTCATGCTTATAGCACCTGTATTAAACTATTTTTTATTCAGTAAATAAAAAGCACTTTCCTTACCACTAAAGGCCTGAAAACCTGCTGTAAAGAAGAACAAAAATGCTGCGCTGTCAGCGAATGGCCAAAGAAGAAAATAGTTTATAAAACTGCCTGTCGTTAAAGCATTGTATTTCTTCTTGCAGAGTTGAGGCCGCGTAGCAAAGGGTGAGATGGATGGGATCTGCTCTGCTGGAGGATCTGTGCAGGTCGGATTCAAACCACCCCCTGAGAGGTGTGGAACAGAGGGGTGAGTGGTGCAGGCCGCATGGCCTCTCTTCCCTACACACACACACAGAGCACAGTCAGGAAAAACCTCACTCTGTAATTCCTAAATGTTATTAAATTGAAATGGTTTCACTGACAGGCTTGAATGATTTTTATACAGGGATTTTTAAGGAGATGGACCATAAATTTTAGCAATGCTGGGCAGTATTTTATAACTCTATAGGCCAAATGAGGTTTGTGGGTCGTTTTGAAGCCCTTGCTAGCTAAACAAGCAAGCAATGTGTTTAATTCTGTTGTCATTAATAGGATAGGAACTGTTGAGATGTGTCTCATAAAATGCTTAGAGAAATTTGGTGAAGCATTATGTTTGGAGCAAAACAAAAACAATCAATCAAGGAGAAAGGAGGAATTAATCTTCTTGCTGCAAGATCACACAGAAGGGACTTAAAATGTCAGGTAGTTCAGAAGAGCCGTTGTTAAGCATTTAAACTTTTTCAGGTGTACTCAGACAAGAGCTAATATTATAAGATGTGATTTTTTTTTTTTTTTTTTTTTCAAATGGATGGTTTTATTTTTAAAACTTCCAAGCACACAGTTTTGGTTTTTTTTCTCTTGGACTGGCAACGCAGGAAGGGTTTGGGTTCACTCTTTCCTTTTCTGGTGCAAATAAGATGTGATTTTTTTTTTTTTTTTGCTGATAGAATAAATCTAGTTGTCTGGTGATCAGATGCAGTAGAAACAGAGATGTGGAGTAAAAAGAAAGTAGAAAAGAATTCTTAGAAATTTTGAGCATGTTAATGAAAGAAAAAGGACTTTTCTCAGATACATGACATAGGAAAAACAGTGTATTTGTGAAAGATAAAATAGAATAGATAATATTTGGAAAAGAATTTGCTTGTGTCTGAATTCTGAGGAAATTTTCTTCAAGACTGCATTTTCATTACTGTTTTAAAACCACTATCGGTTCATAAAGCTTCCCAAGATGTGTCACAGAAATTTGTTGGCCCTATTAGTAACTCTTTCAGAACATAAAACAATAAAATGACTTGTCCAAGGTCAGAGTGGATCAATAGTGTCAGTGGGGATCAAATCTCATGAACTCCTGTTTTAGTTCTTTGCTTTTGTTACTAAGCTGTTTCCCCTCAATTTCTTCGGATATGACAATTCAAAGCCAGCCAAATAACCGTGCATATTTCATCCTCGCTTCTCCTTTGTACTCTCTTCAAACATATTTATTTTGTGAAATAGAATGAAACTCCATCTGTCTCAATTTGTTTGAGTTCTCCCTCTTTCACACTCGTCCCCATTAAACATTCTAGGTCACAAACTCACTGCAGATTACCGGCTCCTTGCCCACCTCTTCCTCCCCATTCACAGTTTCGGTGCCGGGAGAGCAGGGGGCAATTAGCAGTCTTCTGCAGCAGCTCTTTCATCCGCTGAAGACACAGACTGTGCATTACTGGCTTTTAGAGTGAGAAACCCAGTAGTGCCCCTTGACCTATCGCTCGTGTGTCAGTGGAAGAAGCTGAAACAGCTGTTTCTCAGAGGACAGCAAATGTATCAACAAAACACTTTGTTGAGATAGCTACCTTGCACAAATCTAGCCTCTGTACCTAGATGTGGCAAATAAAGGCTATTTTGGGTTGACAAATATATAATAACTCGTGTGTAGAGATTTGTAAAAAGCAAAGTTTGTTCTGCACAACTTCAGTCTTTTCAATGTGCAGGGCCTAGGAAAAGTTGAAGTTCTTTTAGGTCAAGGAGATGTGATTTGCAATGTTTTCTCTCAGGGCAAACTTTGTGTAGGATCCCTCTGCTCTGGGTCTGCGTGTCCTGACGCAGCTGCTGCTCCCTCTTCCTGTTTCCTTTCTCTTTTTCTTTCCTACTTGTGCTTTTTTTGTTTATTAAACTAAACTAACATTTAAAAAATTTCCTCAGTGCATATTTCTGCAAATCTTTTGTGGTGGCAGGTATGGGCAGAGTGGTAGGTTTGTAATCAAACGTACATATGGGTTCTTGCATTTGTGTACTTACTTTAGAAGTCACACCAAGAGGAGAAGCAGAAAGTACTACTTTGAAATAGCTGTATTCTTATATTCCTAAGAATTCCTAGGATATTCCTAGCATAAGTTAGACCTCAGTTCCATCATCTTCCTTTCTTATTTGATTGCATTCCCTTTCAGCCATCACTGGTCTAGGCTAAAACCTACACCAGAGCAATATTCAAAGGATGAGAAACTCCGAAGAAAACTATTCAAAATGTATGTATTTGTATGAAAATGGATGAATAAGAGGGAATAGCTAGGTAAGCTATTGCATTCTAAATATACTGTAAACCTAGCCTAATGCGTTAACTATTAACAACCCATAACTATGTATTCATGATATATTTATTGAAAAACAAGAAAGCGATCCTCAGAGTGTGTGTTTTCAGGACAAATCTTGCAATGATGGAAGGTATTTGATTCTCTTGACATGCGTTTGAATAACTGGTTTTAAAAAATCACCTCTCAAACTTGACTGATAATGTATGATATCATAAAGTAATAAAAATGTATGTTCAACATACATCCATCTGCAAAAATGTTGATCCAATTTTTGTATCATCTTAAAACACAAAAATCTCTTAAACCTGTTTACATAGAAGCAGGTTATTTGACTCATGTATGGTTTTGCAGACATTTGTTAAGGAAGAAATCCAAAATTAGAGACTGAAAGGTGTACATTTCACAGTGGGAGCATCTTGTAAGGACATAAGCTGGTTTTTAAGCATGTGGGTAGTTCAGCATTTAACTAATAGCAACAAGGAAATTTATTTCCATTTCCAGTTTCCTATAGGCACAGTAGAATGCGGTAAACTGAGGTCATTATAACCTACTGTACAGACTATAGATTACAGGAATTCAGTATGTTTCAGCTGCAATTTATTCCAAATCAGCTATTGTTAAATGCGATAGCTTAACCTTTTTTGAAAATCTTATTTGTACTCCCTAAAGCCTGTGGTGCCAATTTAGACTAACTGTTGAACAACCATGCATATTTTTAAGCAAATTAAATTCAAGCTGTAAAGACTGGAACAGAGTTCTTTACAGAGTGATTGGACAATAGAAATTTTCACTTGGCTGCAATTTTTTACATTGCAATAGAAGGTCACATTGTATGTGATTCATGGCATAAATGGTTTTGATAAAGCCCATCACCTTTCAAGACTTCCTTGGGTAAAGTTTTTAAAGATTAGAAAAGCTCCCTAGAGTAATAGGGCCTATTAATCCTGAAGACTCTCTCTAGTTGGGAGAACAGATGAATATACAGAAATTCCAAGACCATGTGGAAGGCAGAATAAAGCCCAAAACATATGTAACGCTGAACAGTACCTAGTAGAGCTATTCTAATCTCACCGGCACCCTGGGAGCTATAAAAAGTGTAGGGCTGTGAGGGAAGATCGAACATACACATCTGGGGTAATGATTTTGGGTCTCTCAATTTAGACATAGCCAATTTTGCCTATAATTTTCTCTGATACTATGGGAAATATTTGCAGGATTCAATTCATATCTCAAAAATTGAATATTGATTAACTTCATTTGATCTTTCTTTTTTTTCCCCCTGCTACAGTTACTCTAATTCTGTTGCTGAATGTGGTACCATGAGGCTACAGACTGTAGTGTGTAGTTAAAGTGTGTTTTGACTAATGGAGACAGAGCTAAATCCTATTTCTTGACCATCAGAGGTCAATGTGCTGTTTTAGCACTGGAACTGGTCAGGGCTACAGGGCAGGAACACTGATAAATAAAATAGCCAAAGAGAGGATAATCCTTTGAAATGTGGAGGGGGAGACAGAACATACTTTTTGAAATATGTTTGGCTAAAAAAAATCGCACAGAATTTCATTTTGGCCCTAAAGATCCAGCATATATATGTTTGAGGTTGTTTTGCTTGTTTGCTTTTTTAGCAGTGTGTTCAACAGTACGGAATAATTTTGTGTTGTATCCTCCCCAGAAAACAGTTTAGGTAAGAAACAGAAAACATCAACATTGCATGTGTAGCTGCCACTGTATATTTGTGCAGCTTGTCTGAAGGCTACACAATAGTGAATTTGATGAAAATATGTTATTTAAAATGAAGAAAATAGATCAAGCAGAATAAAACAGCCAGGAAGAGCATTATATTTGTGACTTAAGGTGAATACTTCTGCAGTTCAAATGGTAATATTAGTGTTTTAGGAAATAAAAGGAAAAGATACGCCAACAGTGAAATATGTAGGACATGGAGCAAATCTCCCTGTATTGTGTTCTGACTAATATCATCATATATGTTCAGTAAAAGACATCATCTGTCACTGGATTTTAGAGTCTTGCTTTAACTATTAGAATGGGAGAGTAGTTGTAAGACATTCTTCAGAATCACCTGGTGTAAATACAGCAGCTAGACAATCTTTTCTCAAAGTAACCCTCAACTTATAAATAAGGTGTAAGAACTGATTCCTATAGTTACTGTCTCAAACAGAAAAAAAAATCTTTTTTCTTCCACTCCAGATGCTACATTAGAAATTGATACTAGATCACACATCTTTTTAGATGAAACTGTTCATTTTTTTCAAATTATTTTCTACACTTGATGCAAGATGTAGTCTCTGTAGTTGACTCTAGTTGCCACGAGAAAAGCAACATGCATCATAATGTAGTACACCTTTCCTGAGAGTCCGTCACTACTTAGAGCTCCCATTTAGATTGGTGAGATTATGGATGATGTCTTCTGAATGCTGCACATCTAGTACATCACAAACATTCAGAGTTTATTTTGGTTTTTTTTTACATTCGGTTATTGTTTTTTAGCAGAACTGTCTGCTGCCTTCATCTTTGGTTTTGACGTGCAACATTAACAAGGAGAGTATTTGCGATATCTATTGCCAAACAAGTAGTTTTGAAAATAGATGCTAACTGGATAGTCGATGTAGCTAACAGATGGTCTTGTAACATGTTCTTTTGAATCGCTAAAAAAGAAAAATAGATTCACTTGAGCTTCTTTTTCTCAGCAGACGAGCTCTATGACAAACAATAGAATCCTGCTGGTTCCTTAGTCAATTGAAAAAAAAGACATTGTCTGCCTCCAGAAGACAAGGAGAAAGACAAATTTCCTAGGATAAAGAGCCCGTAGGTGATATCTGCCCTCTTAGTCTAATTCAGTGTGCCTGAGAAGAAATATGAAGAGCGTAGTCCTTCAGTACACCTATGCTATTGCAGTGCTATATTCTTAATGCTTCTTTTTCATTTGGTATTTTGAAAACACTGATTATTCCTAATGACAGCCAGCACACAATTGATCATTGTCAGCTGACAGATGGCAATGAGTTTGAAAAATAGTCTCTTTATAAACATTTTCTTTGGATGCATTCACATTTTCTATACTTTATTGCTTTTTCAGCCTTCAAAAAGAGAATTAATACAAAATCAGGATATTTTCTTTTTAAAACCTCAACTCATCTGCTGTTCATAGCCTGTGGCATGAACAGCTAGTTATTGTGTTGCAAACGGGATCATAACAAATCTGGATCAGCAAAAAGAGAATATATGAAAATTCCCTGAACCTAATTTTCCCATACTAAACCCCAGGAAGTTCCTGCTAAGCAGTAGCTTTCTACAAATGACAACTTGTGCTTTGGGAATGTTTTCTACTCACTTTGCATGAGTGCCAGCAAGCCCTTCAATTGAAAAAATATTTTTTTTATGTGTTTTGCTGCTTCTAAAGTCTTTGCAAAATAAGCCTGTTCAGTTATTTAAGTGTGCTTGGTCCTGAGATCATGTTCACCAAAATCTTAATTTATCAGTTACATAGTTAGTAATTTAACTATGGCTTAAGAAACTCAACATTTAGACTTTTACTTTTGTATGCTTATATTTTCAGTAGAAGAAATAGGACTTCTGAAAACTTTTAAACTCTGAAGATGGCATCTAGACTTTAATAAGCAGGACTTCCAATAAACTTCAAACTGATCTGAAGGAGATGGATGACTTTCAGTTGATTAAAACATCCATTTGTTACTAGGTTATTAAAGATGTCATTTGCCAAGATGAAAGTGCTTTTAAAAGCACTATTTTAACAAGTCCACCCTATTTCTTTTCACAGACTTGGTCAGTGAGCTTCATCCATGTATCAGCATAAATTGACAGAGTCAAGTGAAATGCATGGCAAGATGTCTGTATTGATTGGCAGACACAGCCTGTGAAGCTATTATGGGCACGCAGTGAATTACCCTTTCAGAAACTGATTGGCATCTTTGCAGCCATAAGCAGCTTGATGAGGGCTAATGTGAGGAGGGAAGAGGTTCCAGCACGTGTCCTTGATGATATAGGTATATATCTATTGATTTCGAAATGGGAATGACAATGTCAGTGTGTTGTACGTGTGCTCTGTGTAGCAGATAAAGGAGCCACGTTCTCTAGTACGAGATGCGTGTCTCTTTCTCATTTTGTCATTCATTTTCTACAGGTTTCTTATTCAGTTCTGGGAACAAATTTTGATAGTGAAATGCTTAGGGATATGTAAATTCAAGAAACAAAATTTCAACTTCTTCTGATAGCGGCTTCAGAATGTATTGGAGTCACGATCAGAACATAATACTTGTAGTAGAAATATAAACATGCATAGTTTTCTATGAAAAGATGCAGATGCTACAAAAATGAAACCTGTGTCTCAATATCGATGAGGTTTGTTTTGAGAAGAGAAGGAAAAATAAGTTAATATAGTTAAGCCTCTAGTTCAGAAATTTTAATATTTTTTTTGTCTTATGAGACTGCTTCTGGCTCTGAAAATACTTTGCATCTGTTAGAGACCTCAGAAAAAGATCAAATTCAAGCAAAACATCCATTTTTCAAAATATTATTTCGAATAATATGATACAATAATTTTCTGGGTTTCTTGCTTTGCAAATGGAAAAAAAAAATTAAAATTCTAATAAGCTTAATAATTAAAAAAACCCCATCCTTTAATTCTCAGCAAACTAAAAAGTAAACTGGGCTTCTTCCCCCCACTGCCCTTCGCACCCTTTTTTCTTTATAGTAATAACATATACTAGTTTCTGTAATATCTCACAAAAAAAAAATATAGATAAATCACACTTGTAACATTATGCAGATATGCTACATGTACTCAGGTAACAGTCTTTGCCAATGTCCTTCAAAGTGTAGTTAGTTTCTAAACAGTAATTCATTGTCTCAGCATTATAAATCTGGCTTGGTGATCAGTACAGATATGGTTTATTTTGTGTCACTACCCACATGTTTTTCCTCCTTTCCACATTTTTCTTCCACAGTATGAAGACCTTTGACATACTAACTGCATTTGTCTATTTAATCATGAATTCCAGTAATTTTTTTAAAGGAGCAAAATTGTTCTCCTCTATACTAATTAAGAGTCCACAAAACAAATCCTCCAAGGCTGCAATAGATTCAGCTCCTCAGTTTTTGTCTGAAGTTCATTCATTTCTCCTTCAAGTTAAAACTTTGTCTTGGGGAGGGGGAAAAAGCAAAGCAAAACAACACCTATATATAAAGAGAATAAAATCCTTAATTAGTAATCAGGGAGAGGAGACTCTTGAAGGAGATATCAGTGAAGAATAAATACTATGCAATAATAAATGCACTCAAAAATAACATTGCATAAGCGATGCAAGGAGAAAAGAAAAACATCATTAGGAGACTCATCAAGGAGATTCATGATTGTGTATTTTTTTCAAAAATGATGAGAGTAATGTTAACATTTATCCAGAACATTTTTTCTTTTAGTGCCACTTTGAACTGAGTGCAGTACTTCATACATTGTACAAAATATATCCCATTAACCTTTCTCCCTTTGTAGGAAATCAAAATGATCCCTACTCTTCTCACAACCTCTGCCAAATAACAGTTCTGCCACAGAAGTTTGCATTTCATAGACTTGGCTCTATTTCAGATGATTGACCCCAAGGAACTTTGCTCAGAGTGTCTAATTTACCTGAGAACTTTCTACCAGAGGTTTTATTGAAAACTGTACGATCAATACTCAGATGACTCATTTTTCCAGAATCTCAGAATATTGTAACCTTTAAAGAAGTAATGATACAGATTTTTGATTTTTATAGTAAAGAAAAAGTGCTTTAAACTATTAGGAGATATATTAACATGTAGTGTGAGAAAACTATGAGGAAAAATAAGGTACCCAAGATGCAACTTGCTAGTTGCTGAAAGTTGTTCATGGGACGAACAAGGCAGCTCAGAGCATCTTCTATTATTCAGTTATACATCTCAGTTGTCTGAATGTCATATTAGCGTCAAGCTAGCATCTTTTCCTCATATTTATGTAGCTCAAATTTGACTTGTGCTATGTTGTACTATATTACAAGTTGGAAATTAGGAAGTCCTGTAACAGCTGGGTTTGGGAGAGTTGTTTTGTTTTGATTTTTACACTCCCCATGAAATCTACCTTGCCACTTCCAGCCCCACCATCCCACACCGTGCACAGTGAAGTAAAAAAGGGGAGCATTAGACAGTTGAGATGGCTTCTGTTGTATCTCTTAGAGTAATTTGTTGTTGAGTAAGAATTGCAGAGTAGTCTGTGAGGTCCTATGGTGTCCTAGTTTCTTATTACTCATAAAGATAAGATGGTACGAATTGTTTCCAGCTTTAAGTATTATTTCTGTTGGCAGTCTGGGGAACTGAAAATAGTTCTTTCTATTTTGGCTTCCACCCACATGTTGAAACTCCTGCCTCTGTCTTCACAGCATATTGGCTGGTCGCTGGCTTTTGAAATGGGAAAGTATTACAATCCTGTTGCCCCCAGCCTTCCTGCCAGTTTTTGCAAAATGAAGTTCACAAACATTGTTATATGCTGAGCTTTCCGAGGTTCTCCCGTAACATCAAGATTAATTCTGCTGGTAAATGTTTCATATGAACCTTTGCAAAGGTTAAGATTCTGATTTCAGAATACAAGTTACAGTAATTGGAATTTACTCTCTGAGTTATTGCTGGTTTTTCCTATGAAGGTGTAGACTTGTTTTCAAAAGTCAAAATAAGCTTTTAAAATATCTGATTTTACTCCAATGCCACCCCACTCCTGAAAAAATCCCACCAACTTTCCAACGCTCATGGTATACAAGCAAAACAGTGCTAGCAATTTGTACTTTTATTTTCTTACAGACAAAAAAAAAAGTAATGACTATCTGCATGTAAACAAGCATTGTAAGAGTCTGATTATGATTATTGCTCTTCATTGTTTAACATCTGTCTACATCTTATTGTTTCTCTCTCCTTCATCCTAATTGATTTATCTCATTTTCATCTGGTATCTTTCTTGTTAAGAAGATGAGAGAATACAGCAGGAGATTACTCAGTGCTATGTTCTCTATGTCAATATAGTGACCAACACCATAGTGCTCAGCCCGGCTGAATGCTAAATTACTTATTAAACCTGTGCTCCTAGTGAGTGACTGAATGTATATTCAGTTGCCAGCTTCCAATTTTTATATCAAATAAGGAAAAAGTCCCACAAACGACAGCCCCATTCACTATGTGGCCCTAATTCATCCCTTGAGCACTGTCCATCCTACACAACATGCAATTAAGTAATTAAAAGCTGTATCAAAATGCATACACACAGGGGGGTATAGGGAATTAAAAAGTCACAGTCAGTGTCAATTCTAACATTTCTTCATTTTTTAGTGCTTGACATTGCAGACTTAATGATCTTTTAACCGACTTTTTGCATGTAGCTTGCTATGTTAAAAAGTAAATTGAAAGAATCTCGGAATGGCTATCGGGGTGGGACAGCACAGAGGTCCATGCAGTTGGAGAGGTCAGGTCAACAGTTCAGACTTCTTTCTATTCAGCTAACAAGATTTATAAGCAGTACAATTTATAAATTCTCACCCTCTATGAAGGTCAGCCACAAGAGGAAGATAAGGCATGTATTTTGCCAGGAGTTTCTGTATAGTATTTGCTGATAGAAAACTACACTATGTAAGAACTGTAGTTTTTATTCCAGATTTTCTGTGTGTCGAGTCACCTCTTCCCTTTATGCTAACACGGGGTACTCTAAGCTCCGTGGATGTTCTCCTGTTCTCCTCCTGCTCTGCTCCCTAATGTGTAAGATTATTAATTTCAAGACCATTAGTCATAAGATGAGTAATTTTAGTATGATTTTCCTCTGCCCTCTAATTTTTTTAGTGTGACCACGACTATGTATGCCAGGGGAGGAGTCTACCTCTGACTTCAAAGGTCTGTGACAGGGACTAAGACCAACCTCAAAATTAACAGTATAGGTGACGATCAGCTGGAAGTAGGCAGGATGGCACTGGCTTTATTTATAAAAATGTTATGATAAAGTGGAATGTGGTGAACATTTGTCAGGATAAAATCTATAATAAATCTTAATATTTTTAAAGACTGTGGTGAGACTACTTAGACCTTGGAGGACTTCATGATCAAAGCAAAACACACCTTGACATACTGTCATGGCAATGTTTACAAGCATCAGTATGCAACATGTCAGAGAGACTGTTGGCATAAGGTGAAATAATTTTTATATTTTCCAAAGTAATTATATAATCTTTGCATTCATCATAATACTTGCTAAACTTACATGTATTAAAAATAGAAGATGTTTATATTTTATGTCCTTCTAAATGCATTTGAATTATTTCCCTGATTTCTAATTCTGAATTTGAAGCACAATATCTGACCTTGCTGTCCAGTAGAATTATATTTTAAGTGAAAACCCGTGTAATTTTTCATGGATCCCTGCAGGCTTTCAGTTAGAACTGTACGTCAGCACGTAATGCAAGGTGCAACTGCTGTGTAGTCCATCAGCACAGTGACATTGGAAACTGGTTTTATAATTTCTTTTTTAAACAAATGATTACACTTATTTAGAATCTATTGAGTCAATAATTGTAAACAATACCAGAATTTTCTCTGATATCACTCTGTAACTTTCTGAGGAACACGACAAATGTCTGCATGAGTATGCAGTAGTTTGAAAGACCTAGAGGAAGAGGTGTGGCTTGACAAAATAGCATTGAAAGAAAATGAAATCTAATTGCAATAATTATGATGTCAACAAAACATTTGTAGATAAAGCCTTTCACCTAAGTAATCTAAGTGTTACAGGGAGAATAAAAGCCTCTTTTTTGTTAAAATAAATATTGTTTTCCTGACCTAGGTCTTGCTTTGTAGATTTTGAAGTATGTAATAGCCCCCAGGGGAGACAGCGCTATTCTTGAAATGTGTGAGTCTAAGGCCTGTAGTGGTGTTGAAAGGAATGACAGACAGATGCCTCTCTCTATGTTTGAGTGTAATGCTGTTTAAAAGAAAATGCAATGTTTAAATGATCCCTGGTCCTTTTTTTGGACATATTCAGATTGTAGTCAGCTCTGCAGGGAGATTTAGATGTCTATTCTGTCAAATGGAAGACTGGGAACTCTACATACATTAGCAGAAGCCACAGATGAAATTTTCTTGTTCAATTACTCGATAAGTTCTGTTCAAAAGAAAATATTGTATTCCATTTTCAATTTTAAATGTGAAGTTTCCTTTCTGTTCCTGTCCTGCCAGACTGCTGATAACCTCCCAACTGGAGGCTGTTATCAATGGGAAGGTCAAAAGCACCGATCCCAGAAATGGGCAAAACATGAGACACTAGAGACATGAAATTAAATCTAATTCGAGAAGGAAGTTCACAATGTAATGAGTCCTAGAGTTTAAATCTGGGTACAAAATACTTACATTTCTAATCTGACTATGTTTGAGTAAGGAAGTTTTTATAACAGTGAGAATTATTCTGTACTGTTTCTAGACTTGGTCTATTGAAGAACCAGGAAACTTGCCTCCTACACAGAAGTACAAAGGCAGCACAAAATTACCATCTCTGTGTGTTGTAATGATGATGCAACACTTCAAAGGTATTGTAATAACAAAAGTATTATCTACATTTCCTTTAAGTACTTTGTACATTAGTTGTGTGTTAATTGGCCGAAGAATTTGCATGCATTTCTGTCATGGAGTTAGGAAAATGTTCCTTAAACATTCATCGCTTCTATGAAAATACATAAATAACTTGCTCCAAATAACTTTTTCACTTTCAGGAAAGTTGCATTTAAGTGATACATATCTTGGGGTAAGTGCTGATATGGCAACAGCAAGCAGAACTTGTAAAAGATATTGCCTGGTTTTAATTTTATATGCATATTTTAAGACTAAATAAGAATGAATGGGGCATCTGTCTCAGCCCCTAAGTTTCTCACGATTGTGGTCTGGATAGTTCTACATGGAGAAGTATCGCTAAATCCTTGCTCTGTTCTCATATTCTTACTCTAAGCAACTGCTGCCTAGTTAGGCATGTATGTGTTAATTCTTCTTTTGTTTCTCAAAGACACAATAGACATGTATGTAGAACAGCATGTACTTGCCTATGTTGTTAAAAGAACAGAAATTTGATTGCAGACTTAAAAGTATTTCTATCTTTCATCTTTTAAAGGAATGTTTCTTTACAATTTTCTACATCATTCATTGATGACAAGAGTTAATACTCCTAACAGAAGTGTGGATAGGTATTTTTCTCTCTCAAATATACCAGAATCAACACTGTAGTTTAAATGTTGTTGTATTTTAACTCAAGTTTTATAGAGAGTTTCTTCACTTCAGAGATTAAATTTTATATAGTGACCACAATGAAAGCATTGTCTGCAAGTGCAAAGAAAAAATACTCCACTGATGAAGAAAACATTGAGTAAGGGTAAGGTAAGGATGGATGGATGAAAGACCATTGGTGAATTCACAAAGAAATTTGGGTTGGGTTTCTCACCATTCAGTAGAATTGCATCAATCACTATTCACATCCCTGTTAGCTAATACTTATGATTGATTCACCCCATTTAACCTCTCATCTTCAACATTTGACTCAACTGACTTTTTTGGTGCTTTATAGAGCAGAAGTGTGAGGCACAGGAACAAATCAAAGCAAGAAAAAAAAAAATCTTTCAAAGTGGTTTCCGTTAGCCAAGATTCAGCTGAGCATTTGTTAATGCGTTTAGGCTAGGCTGACTGTGAGGTGGGATTTTTCTGTATTAATTATAAGGCAGGTTAAATAGTGTCTGTTTTAGAATGGGTACAATCTTTAGCTTGTTGGCAAGCAGAGAGGTTCCAATTCTGCCTGTAAATGAAAGGAACTAGTGTTTGCCAATTATATCAAGCAGCTGTTTCACAGACAGTATTGCTAATAGCTACCAACTAAACTCTAAGCCGTTACTCTGGATTGTTTAATGAACTGCTTTTAATAGATAGTAAATGCTAACCTCTGTATCTCAATTTATTGAGCAAGAAGGGAGGGATATTTAAAGGCACAACTTCCCTCAAACTTCTGTAGCATCATAGGATCTGTCTGTGCCAATGAAGCAAAGGAATTTGAGACTCTTTCCTATGCAATATAGATTTATATGAATCCTGGAGACAATAGTGCTAGTTAAATTGTTTTTGACAGGGCATGACAAAAGTCACCATGATCTGATGCTGTACAGTGACTGTATTTTTCTCTCTGAAGGAGGTAGTGGAGACACTATATGTAAACTTGCAGCTTGTATTCCTCAGTTAACTGCAACAGACTGATGATATAATCAAAATACATATCTCATTAGACTTACCAATCTCTGTAGCAGTTTTGAGTGGTAAAATTAATAATGGTATTGAAAACAATGTATAGTCTTCACCTAGAACATTAAGAATTTAAGAATTCTACTATAAGGACATATAAATATATTTAGTGATTTTTTTTATTTTTTTTATTTACTGGAAGGCATAATCTCTGTTATTACTTCTCTTTCTCAGAAGGCCTTCTGTACATCAGCTCTGAGAACAAGCATAAGGAAATGAGGCATCAAAGCTATCTCTAATTCAAACACTAGAAGTAAGTGATTCAAAACTCTGCAGAACAAAATTTCCTGTGTAGACTACATTATTTAAAAACTAGCTTATTTAATACTGCTGTTTCTAATAACAATCTCTGTGCTTCTCAGCTGATGGCTTTTTAAGATTTCAGTGTATCAGGTTACAAGGAGTCACCCTCTTCCAACCCTAAATATTGATAGTACACCTTCAGATACAAGTTGGTTTGGGTTTTTTTCTGAGTTGATGAAACTGCATAGAGAGGCTCCCAAGCACCCATCTTAACTCTAATTCTGCGTTTAAAAGGTCTAAATGTCTTTTTATTGCTCCTGCATCCATTTTACAGTGTTACATCAGCTTAAACTGCAGTTAGTCTTGCTTGCTGTATTTCTATGGCTAAGCTTTGCCTTGACCACACAGAACATGGAAGTAAATGGCTTTTTTTTTTTCAATATTTTGAAACTCAAACAATCAAGAAAGAGTGAAAAGCATAGGAAGCTTTCTTTTCTCTTTTTCTTGTTATTATCTAGGTCTTGTGCAGCAAAGGATGAAAAATATAAATATTTTTAGAAGCCTCCTTATTTTCTTTCCTTATTTCAAGCTAACATCTGCCTTTAAAAGGGGAGAAAACAAAAAAAAAATAGACAAGGAAAAATTAAGGACATTTTCATAGACCTGTTGCAATCAGCATTCTCTGTGCTTTTTCTGTTACTGTTTTATGAGTAAATCAGACTAGAGAAATTACATTTATAATAGGGGGTGGAGGAAAACTACCACAAAACAAACACACAAAAAACAAAGATACAAAATTCTGACTTTACAGATGGCTGTTTTTCTTAATTATATGGATAACAGTTTAGAAATACCTAATTGGTCATGCTTGACAAGTAATAGCAGTTTTTCCAAGATAAACAAATGTTCACATTTTTCATACTTAATCAGGGAGTTTATGTGCAAAAATGACCACATGTATCATCTATTCTAAGCTTCCTATGTTATTTTGTAATAAACCACCATCTGTACTTTGATTTTACAGAATCTGTGTGTGATGACCACAGAATCTGATTATATGGCAGATGGGTTTGGGGAAGAAACAAAACTTTTTTTTTTTTTTTTTTTTAAAAAGTAAACCACAGAAGCTCACTTCATTAATTTAGAGATGTCCCCAAAACGAGTCTATTTTGCTTTTATTTGTCAGGTACTGCTCTGAATACTCAATAACTATCTTACTCTTGCTTTTCTATGTCTTCCAAACTCGTAGATGTTACTTGATGAGTGTATTCAGCTTGTGACAGTGTATATTTGTTTCTGTGCTGTATATTTGCACATTGGTTGTTTATTTTCAGAATTATTTATGTTTTAGTAAATGAGCTTATCCATTATGGTTAAGATATTAATTTATTCATATGTTGAGAGCTTGGCAATTTCGCTTTTTTTTTCTAGTTACTTGTTTTATGAAACTTTGTAACTCTGTAGGTTTTGTCCTAGTGAGTAAATATGCCTGAAATAACCATTCTTTGCTAAATTTTTGGTGAGCAGCTCTTTCACACCAATAGTGATCTGAAAGTCACTTACACTGTCTTTCTATGCATTTTTTTTTTCTAGTCTTTCTTCCTCATCATTCTCAGTTTGGCCTTTCAGGGTTGCTCTGTCTAAATTGTGCTCCTTAGGATGCCTTGAGCACACTGCACTCCAGACCACTTTTACTGTCTGCTCTTCCTGCTTTCAGGGAGGACAGCTGACACTCGGATAGATGTTAACAAGATTCCACGTGATTAAAAATTGTGGTCAGTGGAGAGTCCCAAATGGGCATAATTTTGGCCTGAATGATCATAAGAATGTAATTTGCTCCACTGTCTTCAGCTAATTTAAGCTGACTCTGATAGTGTGAAATGACGAGAACAGAGTGGAAAAGTATTTTATCATATTACCAGATTTAGAGTAGCTTCCAGTTGGGCTGAGTTTTGAGAAGCATTCTATTTCCAGGCTACCGCAAGAGCATCTGCTCTTGCATCTTGTGCCTTACAAATTTGATATTTTAGTAATAGCGGATGCGAAGAGGGAAGGAAAATTGTCATTGGGGATATTCCCAAAATACTTATGACGGTAACTGGAGATGCTTCATTCTGTACTGGTTGTAAATGGGATGGGGAGTTTGTTTGTTTTGGTTTGGTGTTTTTTTTGTTGTTTTTTTTTTTTCTTTTTTCCCTTCCTTCCTTTGGTTGCTAGTTTGCTGTTAGAACTGGCTTGGGTTAGTTGGATATTCACAGCTCCAAATAATTGGTAGGTTAACACCTGTTATTAGGGAACAAAAGAGGAAAGATTAATTACACTTCCTAATTGCTCCTCCTCATGAGGGTTGCATGCCCAGTTTGAGCTGCAGGTGGGAATGCCCTCTTCTGAGGGACTGCAGATGAAGCACCAGGGGAAGAAAAGTTCCTAGTATCTTTGTCCATCCACACACTTCTGTGCAATTGTCCTGGGGCCAGGAGGGCTGTAAATCTTGGGAATAAAAAAATGTGAAAAGGTTTGCTTCAAACACGTGCTCAGAAAAATAGAAATACATTTATCTGAATTTTATGAGTTTATTAAATGTTGAGAAATGGCTTGAACTAATTTCAGGAGAATAGGCTCTCTCCCAAAAATCATTGGTACCTACTGTTCCGGGTTATGCTGGAACAGCTACAGGCATAAGCTTTGTTGTGATATTTCAGCACTTTTACTTCCAATCTCAGCTTGAATCAGGGAGTATAAATGTATGCAAAATGGAAATTGGCTGTTAAAAAGGTGTCTTGGTTTGCTTGTTGCTTTGAAAGCTTTTAAAGTTCAGTTTGGACATGTTTCAGTTTATGAGTTAGAATTTGTGTTGCTTCTTATTACATTAAAATCTGTACTTTTCTCCTTAACATATAGAACAACAATAAAATATAAAATGAAATATTTCAACAATATATACACAGTATATATAAAAATAAAATGTATAAGAAAATTATAACTAAATATACTGAGCAAAAACCTTCTAGAATTTTAATATATGTATGTGTGTTGAACTTTTATAATGTGAAATTCAGTATTTCCCAAATAAAAAAAAAAAAAAAAAAACCAACAAATAAACTAGGAGATAAATAGTAGTACTGTAGCAAAATAAAAGTAAGATGGAAAAAGAAAAATCCTATACAGACGATTTATAATAAGTGTATCATAGGCTGATTTATGTGCTGGTTGAACCTCATTAGGATCGTTGGCTTTTTCTTCACTCATAAGGCTACTTGCAAAAAACTGCTGTAGGTTTGAAATCCAAGTTCTGTATTGTATTCCATTAGTAACTTGAAAGGAGTTTAAACATTTTAATCTTTTCATTTTAAATCTTTGGGATTAGGCAAACTGTTCCCAAGTGGTTTGAAACCATTGAACATCATTTAGATATCTCTCAAAGCTTGAAAAGCTGAGGAAAATGCCAGAGGAACAAAAGCACTGTTGTGCTAATATACACTAGAAAAGCTTGAACACAATCAACTTCATAAAGATTGAACAGCTAGCTTGAATTGTTGGATAGCATTACAGAAATGTTCTTTTTAAATGTAATAAGTAAAGGAAATTAGTGTGATTAATATCTATCACAGTTTGGAGAGGTGATTTCTGTTTAACACATTTGTTAGTATTTTTTGATGAGATTGTAAATTGACAGACGCAACTGTTGATGTTGACTTCTGCAAATCATTTGAGGTTTGAGTTACTCTTGCATGACACTTTGATTAAAAAAATTCCCACTCTAGACTATCAATATACCTACATTAAGTGGATTTGTCATAAGTGTTATATCAGGAAACCTTCCTCCAACAATGTTTCCAGTTGGATCCTTCAACAGTCTATTCTTAGCCCCATTAAATCTAGTATTTTCCACACTGATTTATAAAATACATAAAACCAGCTACATGTAATGTTTATTCATCACACTGAAATTTCTGGGACAATGAATAAAAATAAGTATATAGCAGCTGAATTGTATTCTTTCGTAATATAGATTCAATTAAAAAATAGGTCCAAACACAAATTCATATAACTTAAAAAAACCTAAGCAATCATTTTTGTATGAAAGGGACAGTTATAAAATGGAAGAGATTTAGGGCATTAGGTATTATATATATTTATGTGCATAATCATATACATTTTATGAAATAAGATGTAGCTAACTGAACATAACCTTTCAGAATAAAAATGGGGGCATGTCAAATGGAAGACAGCAGGCAAAGATATTTCATTGTACATGACAGGTAAAATAATTACTGAAGAGTTCATGAATGTCCAACATCCACAGTTTTGAAATGAGATTGCAAAATTAAAAACAGAACTATAAAGAGATCTTTAAAGTGTGTGTGTGGCAGGGGGGAGGCGGCAATGCGGGGCAGGAGGAAGCCTTAGTGCCTATCTAAAGTGTTTAGAAATGTTTAGTTTTGCAAAGAGTTGTGTTTAGCCTTGATCAGCAAATACAAATGTTGACATCCTTATGCTGGAAGGTTCTTTAAGAAGTTTCTGAGAGTCAGGGGATGGGGGACAGGGTAAGAAAAGACTTAACAAGATCCGTAGGTGGTCCACTTTTGGGGAGCTGACATTAGTCAAATTAAAACTAGAAATCAACAATTATTTTTCCACAGTGAGGAAAATAGTCTGGAATAAAACAGGGTACCATTGGAACATTTTGCACTCATCAAGACCTTGCTTATTTCTAAAATGTAATCTCAAGGTAAAATATTAATTTTCAACTATATAGAAAATATTGTGTGATGCACCTGAGCAATGTTAAGATTTTCAGGTTCTAGTTGATGCATATTCTGAGTTAGTAACAAAACAAACAAACCACAAAATCCCACACCACAAAAGCTCATATTGCAATTTTGTGAAAATATTAAGAGCTAGAATTATTAGTGGCAAATCACTTGAGACAAAGTAACTGCCTCTTAGAGGAAAATGAAAAAAATGTGTTCACAGACTCTTTCTCTCTTGCCATCACTGCTTGACCCTAGCAATATTTTGAAGCAAAAAGGATGAGATCCTGAGCTGAGGCCCTCGGAGATGCAGCCGAGTCTCACAACACAGAGAGATGACGCAAGCCAAAGCTATCAGTTGTACAGCAGGAGACCAGAATCCCACATACCTGTCTGAGACACTGATAAGAAATCCAGCAGGGTTAAATCGTCCTGATTTGATCAGTAATGTTAAATTAAATCAACATAATCTTCTTTCTTAAAAAAAAACCTTAAAAATTTTTTACATTCTACCGAAAAGATATGCTACTTAAGTTAGCTGTACCCGGGAACTGAGTAAAGTCCATTTAAGATGAAGGTGAGTGAGTCCTGCCCTTGGGTCCCACCAACCCCCTGCAGCGCTCCAGGCCGGGGGCAGAGTGGCTGGAGCTGCCTGGCAGAAAAGGACCTGGGGGTGTTGGTCGACTTGGCTGAACATGAGCCAGCAGTGTGCCCAGGTGGCCAAGGAGGCCAATGGTATCCTGGCCTGTGTCAGGAACAGCGTGGGGAGTAGGGCCCAAGAGGTGATTGTCCCCCTGTACTCGGCACTCGTGAGGCCTCACCTCAAGTACTGTGTCCAGTTTTGGGCCCCTTCCCACAAAAAAGGCACTGAGGGGCTGGAGCGGGTCCAGAGAAGGGCAACGAAGCTGGTGAGGGGTCTGGAGAGCAAGTCTTATGAGGAGAGGCTGAGGGAGCTGGGGTTGTTCAGTCTGAAGAAGAGGAGGCTGAGGGGAAACCTTATTGTGCTCTATAACTACCTGAACGGAGGATGTAGAGAGGCAGGGGTCGGTCTCGTTTCCCAAGTCCCAGGAGATAGGACAAGGGGAAATGGCCTCGAGTTGTGCCAGGGGAGGTTCAGATTGGATATGAGGAAAAATTTCTTCATCGAAAGGGTTATCCAGCATTGGAATAGGCTGCCCAGGGAAGTGGTTGAGGGAGGTGATCAAAAGACGGGTTGACATGATCCTCAAGAATATGATTTAGTGGTGTTTTGGGTTTTTTGTTTGTTTGTTTTTTGTTTTTTTTTTGTTTTTTTTTATTGCTTATTTCTTATTTTTTTGTCAGAACTAGGTTGATGGTTGGACTAGATGATCTTTAAGGTCCCTTCCAACCTCGACGATTCTATGATTTTTCTCATGGAACAACTTTGTCCCTCAGTAAAATCTGTTGACTGTTCAAGTGTTGCTACAAGACTTCTGGGTCTGTATTCCATGGCAGTTAAGCAGTCTTATGTGGCTTTTTGGCATTTCATGCCTTAAAGAAAGGAGCTGCTGTGGCTGCTGTTTGCTTTGATCTAGTCATACTGGTCACACTGTTATTCATATTACTATCCATAACTTTATGTTTTATTTTCAAATATTTTAATTCATCTGCAGAATCAGAAACTTCAAAGATGGTAATGGCTACCGAGCTAGTCCATTGCTCAGTGTGACACAGAAGGAGATCTACACAAAGACAACTCTGATCCAAACCTCCTATAGCTGTGTGCCAAAGCAAATAAACCCTGCCTTAAGCAGTAGAGGATTCTCAGCAGTGTGTGTCATCGTGCTCTGCAACAAAGAAGGAACTTAGTAGAAGATCCCAACACTATCTTCCCTCAATGCTTTATCCTTTATGTTTTCACACTAGAGGACATAAAATGCACTTCAGGTATGTAAGTACTAATTATATGGTTTCACTATGGATCTCATCCACACTAACTCCTGCTTCTCATATTTTTCCGTGAAGAGTTAATGGTATGAACTGTGTAGGTTACCTTTATTTTCATGGTTGCTGTATTATGACCCTGATTTTCCCCACTCTGACAAAAGTTGTTCTGGGTTAAAATGTCTTTACATATTAATATATCTTAAATACTTCTCCCTCCTGCTGTTAGTGTTCATTTGATAGTGTCCCAATTGTTGTTTTCAGGCTGACAGATTTTCCTGTGCTTCTTAAAGCCCTGCCACGTAATGTATCATGAGATCATGCCTAAAAGTGGCTCCCTTTTTTTTGACAGTTAGAATCATACAAGCTGAGAGATGTCATTATTTCCTAATTATTATTTCTGTAGAGAGTAAACCATAAATCAGTGGACATCCTTAGCAGACTTTTAGTGGTGCATATATATTGACATCAAAGTTTCACTGAGTTCACTGGAGCAATGATAAGCCTGAGGAGATGATGATCTGTTCCCACTAATGGAAACAGGACAGGTTACTGCAACTGATATGTTCATTTTTCAGTTGCTCTTCAGTCGGAGCAAACGTGACTTACAAGAACTTGGGGAGAAAAGTTTCCTTAGGTCAGGTACAGCTATTTGTTAGGGTGGGATTCAGTGACCTAAGCAGAGATGTGTGGTGAGTGACATCCAAAACATCCACGTCAGGCTGGCCAAACTGTCACAGGCTGACAAGGAACCTGCATTCTTATAGCACAATACAGTTTAGAATATTTAAAACAATAATAAATGTTTCCCAGATTTATATAAAATATATAAGTTGGTATGAAAACCTTCATTCCATTCTCAGAATTTTTTTCTACAGTTTCTCTATTTTCATAAGCATTCTGTTGCTCTCTGCACAAAAACAAAGTAATAAAAACAAAGAGAACATCAAACCCAACAGACTTTGGTCTCTCCCACCCCTGTATAGGGTGTTCAAGACTCCAGAAATTTAGGAATCAAAGACATTTCTTCTTTGTAAACATCAGACATCAGTGATATCACAGGTCTGATTTTTCAGCTATTACTTACTGACAGGATTGGTCTTTGACACGTCAACAGATAGCTACAGATATTTTATGCTTTTCTAAAAATCTGAATGTAGTTTTCTTGTTTAGTATCTCTATTACTAGGTCTGGGGTTTACTGCTCGCTGCCCACAGATGATTTTTAAACTAATTTTTTTCATCCTGTTTTTTTGGTTGTTTTTAAACTGATATTTTAAAGAGAAGTTGTCTTGGACCAAAAGCTTGCCTTCTGAAAACTTTCAAATCTTGTTAAAAATTAAGTTCTGAATTCTCTTAATGAGAAAGTATGTTCTGTCCTATATATTTGTTTCTTAATATAAAGAAAAATGAATGTTTCTGTTGACTGAACCAGACATAGGCTGTACAAGACACCAGATGTGTCTTGATTTTCATATATCATTTTGTACTTTCATATATCACTTTGTACTTTCCAATATTATTTGTGCCTTCAAACATATTCTGTGTGTTTTGGCAGCTAGAGGTTCAAGGTCATTCTGAAATTCTGCTTTTCTTTTCTGCATAGCAGAGAATTTATGTGAGGAATAGTTCTCTCTTAGTAATTACAGTCATTTATTTTCAACTTTTCTGTCTTGTAAATCTTAGTTGATTTTTTTTTTTTTTTTTTTTAAAAAAGTCATTTATTTTCAACTTTTCTGTCTTGTAAATCTTAGTTGTTTTTTTTTTTTTTTTTTTTAAAAAAGAGAAACAGAAACAGTGTTTTACAGATACAGTTTGTTGCTGTATGTGTGTATGAGATGGGAGCTGTATGTGTGCCTGGATTTTAAATCTGTGAATGCCCTACTTAATAAGGTAATTTGGGGAAGGATTGTCTCTTATTAATGGTTTGTGGTAGCCTAGCACAATGTCCTGGACCGTGGCTCAGCTGTGAAGGTGCTACTGCAATACAAATAAGTGATAATAACAATGTTCTAAAGCTACTGGTCTTGCTGAACTTAACCTATAACATCCCATTTCTTTAGACACGAGGCCAAGCTCTTCTGCACTAAATCAATTCTTCCTCTCATTTGAACCTTCTTAAAATTCTACATGCAGATTGCCAGTTAAGTCATTACAAGGACATATTCCAGAGTTTTAGGCATTTGCAGGAACACAAGGGAATAAAGTGAAGCTTGGTACTTGCCTTGATATATTTTTATTTACTGATCTTCTGTTTAGTGCACTTAATTTATGTCAGATAAATCACTTGAATTCTTTTCAAAGATCAAGTGGGGAAAATGTCATAGCATTAAGCATAAGTATCCATTTTTTCCTAAAGGTCTTGTTGTCCCTAGGTACACGCATGTAGAAGGTTCTTTGAGACAAGCACTTATCCTTTATTTTGAACTCTCGTTCTCCCATTTTTACAATATCCCAACTTTGTTTATATTTGGAGTAAATTTCACAAGTGAAGATTAGCTACTTAAGTTAAAATACAGGTAACTGAGATTAGCAGTTGGAAAAGGAGGTATCTGTATTTCTGCAGCTGAAAATGTAGATTATTTTCTCCCTATTATCAAGGCTGATGTCACCAGGTGGTGCTATTACATAGTATTGCAAGACGTTCTTTTGTAATTTGTTTGGGTTTTTTGTTTTGTTTGGTATTTTTGTTAGTTTTAGGTTTGGTTGAGGGTTTTTTGTCTGGTTTTTTTTTTTTTTTTTTTTTTTTTTTTTTTAAAAAAAACCTCTGCTCTAAAGAGGGTTCCCCCCCCCCCCTCCCCCCCCAGGAAATACCGTGTAATCCCTTTATTTACAGTTGAAAGAAGCTACAGAAGCTCATTGATCAGTGTCTTTTAGTTTGGGAGTAGAAGGACTTTGTGGGAGGTGGGCATTGGTGGCTAAGGTTGTCTTCCTCTAAAACAATATGGTTGCCTTTGTTCCCAGTCTGCAATAACACATAAATTAATACAACATGGTTTTTGTGGACCCTTGAACCACAAGAAAGCAAAATAAAACTTGACAGTAGGACAACAATTGTGTTAGAAAGAGAATGCAGATATCAGACAGATAACTGTGCTGTTCTTTGCATGGAGAATAATATAATGACTTTGGGGATGTTTTTTTTTATCCCTTTAATCTGGAGGACTTCTTCTTAGTTTCCTTTTTTCATTGGATTGCATTACAGAGAATAACCATGAGAGTAACTATTCATTCAGGTGACATTGATTTAGATTTTTATCAGCAAAACCAGTTGAAATCCTTCAAATGTAAGTTGAAAAAAAAAAAAGAGGAAAAAGAAAGGTAAATAGTCATTATCTGCCAGTACATGCTGTAGCATAATAGAGTGATAAAGAAAAATACCTTAATGGGAAGGTAGCCATCTGGAGTTTAAGAGAGTAATGATTCAATCTGCTTCAAAACATTCAGCAATTTTAACAGAAAAAATCTTGTTAGTGACTTGTTAGTGACTGAGATGATCTTCTATCGCCCTATACATGGAATGTGGATGGTGCTACTTACCTCACCTCATTAGCATTTTAAGTAATAGCAAAGATAGTAAAAGAAATCTGATTGGGGGGAGGGGGAAGTTTTCCTGGTAACTATTGATATCTATTTCTGTAGTTCACACAGGCATATGCATTTCTCTTTTCCAGGTTAGGCTTTATTTTTGAAAAAGCTTCTGGTGATGGTTTCCTTGCTTTGATGAGGTTTAACTGCCACGTTATGTCTTTACAAATTTGAATGCAGTCACTTTTAAGAATACCCCAAATTAATGATGATCAATATGAACAATGTCCCTGTTGACCGCAAGTTTTAAAGTAATTTTTGTAGTGGTTAATGCTTTTGTACTTGACGACTTTGGTAGGAATGATAAAAGTAGCTTGCTTACATCAAAGCCTTTTCATGGAGGATATCTAAACTAAATTTGCAATATCATTCAGCTAAGCTTTAGAAATAGACATTAATGCTTTAAATATAATTTCCAAATGTCCTAAAATTATTCTAGGTATGTAACAATTGCCTGTGCCAGAAATAATAAGAATTTACATTTTCCATCTTCCAGGGTGGTTGTTGTGATGAAGATTTATAGTTAATGCAATTTAGGATGTATCTGTGTTGGATAGACTGGGATAGTAGTCCAATGCAAAAGTTGTTCTTAGGAGCAATTACTTTCTTAAAAACCTTTGTCTAACCTATTAAACAATTTCTCATATGGGTAATAATAAATAAAAAGTCGCTGCCGTCTTTAACAGTTTAATATTGTCTTCATGTAGGTAGTGTTGAAGAAAATAATTCTAGAATTACACTAGATTACTCTCACTAAATGTACTTCTAATAGTTCATATCATTTCATTAACCATGAAGATTCTGTGATTCATCCAACATCATACAATCAAACCAATAGAAACATATATACAGACTATTCTAGGTACAGAAATAAGTAGGAAAGCCAGATTTCAATGAGATCAAATCTTCACCTTTTTGGTTTTTGGTTTTTTTTTTTTCTCTTCACCAGTTTCTTCTAGCTGAGCATTTCTTGCTGTTACTTTCATCTCTATATGCCCTTCCATTCAGCTCTAATTCGTTAATATGAGGAACTTGAAAGCAGGCTTAGGGTTGCAATGCTAAAAGCTTCTTGGAAGGCATGAGAAGCAGCACGGTTTGTAATAACATTTTATCTAACTTTTTTTTTTTACAGTACTGTTATTCTGATGGTGTCCTTAGACTTTCCCATTTACATCATGAGAACTGAATCGGGTTCTCTGAATCCTAGAGAATATTTCCCTTTTGATGATTAAGTCGTTGCCTTTTTTATGAAACTAACACATCACTGGTTTTCAAAATGGCGAGCTTTATTTTGAACCATATTCCTGAGTTTTATGCTACAACACTTTGTTCTAAACCTTGATGATGTATGACTCAGAAGTTATATCCTACAAGGATTTTAGTAGGGAGGAGGTTGGCAAAGTGAAAGTGTATCACAGGAAAAAGGGATGCTTACCAAATAGAAGAGTTATATTTACACATGCTCTTTAGCTGTCTAAGCACAGAAAACACAGGTACAATTATAAACATTTACAGATTTGATTCTTTATTTTAATCTCTAGATAAATACTTCAAGATGTCACAAATAAGTTTGTCATCCTAAGAATATCTGGGAGACCTGTCTTGTTGGGAGGTGCTCCAAATCTTTGGGATTTAAAGAAAAAATGGTTCAATATAAGAATAGAATTTTATGTACGTATAAATTGTGCATCACTTGAAATCTCTCTGTCCTAAGAGAACAAAAGAGGTCTTAAAATAAAGGACTTGAACTGATTTGGGGCTTAAGGGGCATCTAGAAGATATGCCATCTAGAAGAAAGGAGGTAAAATCACTGGAACAAGAATTTGAAAGAAGACCTGTATTGTCATTTGTGATATACAAGATTTCCTCCTGAAGTGAAAGAAAGTTTTAAGTGTGTACGGAATAGGAGATTAATAGCAAAGTTAAGAGAAGATCCAACTGAAAGCTGTGAAGCTTTTGGAAGCAGTGAGGACAAATAAGAGCACAAAATGATGTCACAGGAATTAAAATATATTTATGCTTAGCCCTTACAGGAAGGAATATAAATTTACATGTGGTGAAGTGTATTATCTCTAGTATATTAATTCTGTTCACATGTTAAAAAATTCCTGCTCTTTACCGAGTCAGAAAATAGATTGTTTTGTTCTTGAGATATTCCATCTCAGTATATTTTTTTTGAACAAATTCTCCCCCATCTCCCTCACCAATTTGTTATGCAAATTTTTCCAAACTCAGTTTGTAGTCTGTATGAAACTTGTCCTGAAAAGGACATCCAAATATGAATAACAAAATTAGATAAATACCATCTCTGATTATTTTCTATCTATAAAGAATGTAACTTCTCTAATGATACTACAGCTACTATAAAAAATTTCAAGAAATCAGAAATAAGCTAGTAGGGCATGTAAAATAAAAGATAAAAACTTGAGATTAATCCTGCTTGTGAAATCACCAAATATATCAAGATATATTTTTAGATGATACATGGAAAGTAAATGGCTTTCCAAATACCAAACCAGACTTGTTTAATTCCAAAGTCCCTGGACTAACTTTACTCTCCTATAATTTCCATTTCTCCCTTCAGTTTTTAACATCCCAGAAGAATCTCCCAGTCCCTGAACTTTTTTTGCTTATGATCAAGTCTCACTTCTAGAATGAGCTCCATATTTTGTCAGCCCGCTTTCCTGAGACATCTCACCTGCTGTAGTTCCCATTTGCAAGGTAAGGATCTCAGAAAGTAGCTGAATCCTGAATTCTCCAAATGTCTCTTTCCTGATTAGTGTTTTGTATATCCTTTCTCACAATGCTTGCAAAGATATGCAAAATTCTCTTTTGTAAGAGAAATGGGAAAAAAAATAAAATATTTTGAATCATATTTTCTTATCATGTAAGTGGAAACTAGAGCGCATATGGATAATTGAATTTAGCAATACATTTTAGCATAATGTAACATGTTAATAATGCAATTTATATCTGAAAAAGTCAAAATAGATTTTTAATTTATAAGGCTTCTGAATTACATCTTTGCAGTTCTAATTTTATGTGTATTTAATCTCCTCTATGGGTTCAAAACCAACACTTCACTGATTAAAAACTACAGCACATCTATGCATTTCTTTGGATTAAATAAACTGGGGATTTCTTTAGTGGTAAATAGTAATATTAATTAATACAATTAAAAACATGTTCAATATCGATCTTATAACACTATTTAAGAAGAAAAATGCTGTATTATTTCTGTATTGAATCATAATTTCATTCAGCATAAATTTCAGTCCGTATTATAAATTAGTCTGTATTATTAAATAGCAAGAACTAAGGAATCATTACATAAATTTTAAGAAAGTTAATTCATAATGGCTTATGTTTATCAAAAGATAAAAAGCAAAGAACTTCATAAATTTAATATACTTATCACTAAGAAAGTTATATATTATAACGCTTCTGAGCTAGAGAAAGAAAAACTAAAGAATAAATATTAAATGACAAGAAAACCTATACAAAAAAAGGGGGGGGTGGGGGGACTCTTTAGAGTAGTAATGATAACAAAGCAGATGACAAATGACAATATGCATGTTAATGAACACCAATCAATTTATTTTCTTGAATCTACTTTGAAGGACATCACATCAAGAACATCTCACAGAACAAATGACAATCACCTGACAGTAGTCCTTTCCCTGGAGGGAATTCATATCTAAAACAGCAGAAGTATTTGTGAAAAACAAAAGAATTTACCATATGAATCAAAATTAGGCAAGGAGAAAAACTCAGATGTGATGAAATTGCTTTCACTGAAAACAGGAAAGAAAGCTGGGGATGAGAAACATATCTTGAAATTCACAAAGGAAGAACAGTCTGAGTTTTCTGGGAATTCAGTTTATACTCTTACTTTTTTCAAGGCTGAAGATAGATCTAGCTGATTTATCTTGGTCCTGTGACACTAAAGCAAGATGAAAATATATTTTTTCTTACATTTTTTCCTTTTTTTACATTTTTTTACGGTATTCTTTTTTAAAGTCCTGAAAAGGAACTTTTTAAAGTAATGAAAGAATGGTTCATGTTGCTCTTTGCCTATGCCCAGTCCCGTGGACTGCAAAGGAATACCTGTGTTTGAAATCCAACACTCATGTAGATAACTGCAGTATCAGTGACTTAATCTTGTCTGTGTTGTCCACGAATGGAAGATTCACTCAGAGTACGGATTTATTTTTTTTTTTAATAAGTAAATGTACTACTCTCATCACATGTCTGTCTTGTGTTGACGTGTGTGATGAACATATAAGTACTGACAACATCTAGGAATGAATTGCTGTTGTATAAGACTGTACTGTATTTGGCACTATTTAGAGTTCTTGCAGTCCATGGCCATGCTGGGAAACCCTGGCATACAGCTTCAACTGCTCCTTTCCTCTGATGCAGTAGGTGCCATTAATCTTTTAATCAGCTGCCTCAGATAAGTAGCCAGATCCCATGCTCTTAAACCTAAAGGGGGTTCTGTGGGCTGCTTCAGCAGGCTTAGACAGGTAATTAGGAATTCAGGACCAAATCTAAAACATCTGTACAAAGAAATTTGTAGGGGTGTTGAGTAGGATCGTACACTCCTGTGAATGCAGCCGTCATATATTAAGTTAAATAACTGCAATATAATTTTGTGTTTGCAATGGTTTACTAGAACAAATATCCAGTCGTTACGTTGTCTTGCCTTCATGCATATTTGAAACGTGAAGATTTTTCGGAGGAATAAGGTTTGGGTTTTTTCCTTCTGTCTTTTCAAATAGGGGTGGTCTGTGTACAGAAGCGCACAAGCTGTTTTCATGTTCTCTCAAGTAAATCATAATATGATGGGTGAAACAACAGGTGTTCAATTCATAATTGCCCCAGAGAAAATAATTTATCATCTGAGCACAACTCAGAATATTTACTGTATTTATTATCATATTGGAAGAAAAACCTTACAAAATATATAGATAGCTCTGCTACGTTCAGGTTTGTTTGGACATAGACTGTTTTCTGAGCATTTAATTTTTTTATTATATATGTTCTCAAATATATAGGTCATATTTTGAATGATTTTAGGAGTGTTAAGACCAAGTTTCAGCTGACTTCTATGAATTGGGAGAAGGATTAAGCTTTAACTCCTTCAGACTTGCTCTTACCCTGACTTTTATGTTAATCAATAAAGAAAACAAAACTTTAGAGGTATCTTTTGACCCTAGAGCCAAGTTTGAAGAATTAATTATGCTATAGTATGTTTACAGATTTCTGTAAACAAGGTAGAGCTTAAAAGAGGAAATGGAGAGGACAGGGCTATATTTCTGCCTTAAAGAATGTAGGTCTTAATCTGAATTGATGAGATTGAGATCTCTTCCCTTGAATTAACTGGAAGCTAATGAGTAGGGCTGTTCTCGGTTTATGAATCTACATCCAAACTCTTTTCTCCAAATAAATGGTGAGAGGAAGATTGGGAATAAAGACATCTTACCAAAAAAAAAAAGAGCTTTCCACTGAGGTGTTCAAAAGTTACATCTAGCTTCAAGTTTCATCAACGTTGTGCTAACTGAGGTTAATCATTTTTGGTTTCAAGAAGGCTGGCATCTGGTTTATTTAAAGACAGACAGATTATGCTCGTGTTTGCCGACTAGACTCTATAAATCCATATTAGACATCTTGAAATCAGTACCCTATATAATTATAACTATGGCAAGTGTAGCTATTCTGCTTTGTTAGTGAGCTGTTGAGTCGGTACTGCAGAGTTGCTTTTGGCATCAGTGGTGATGCATTAATCCTTTGCAAAGACCTGTGCCTGGAGTGGGGAGCACTTAAATATCTTGTTTAAATCTTTATTTTGAATCCCTAAGCAAGATTTACCTAGTGCAGAACTCCATACTGGCGTCCTGAATGTGTGTGAACTTCACAGCATGTGTTTGATTTTGGCACTTAGTCTGAAGGTATACACTGGAAGAACTGACTTCCATTTTGTGGTTCCTATGGGATGCTAAGTGTTCACGCTCTCCACTGTCTTCAGGAGGCTTCAAAGTGCTCAGTAACTTCAGTATTATGCTGTTAATGTGAACTCTACAGGGATAGATTACTCATTCATAGCCAGTTAAGATTTCCTGTACTATGTGTTTGCTTCCTTTTAGGAAATATTTGCTTATACTTTGCTACCAAATATAAATATAGAAGCAAAAGTTAAAAAAAAAAACAACCACAGATAAAACTTTAAGGTCCTGTTGTCATAGACACATTCTTTGTAAGATTATAAAGCATTTTTTCCTCTGTTAATTCTCGTTTATATTGGCTGAATTCTCAGGATAATTTGCATGCTATATTGCGATTATTCCACTAGGAATTGCTTTGATGGTAAAATTTAAAATTAATGTATTTATTCAGGTCAGAAACGGAATCAGCAAACTCCAAAATGTATGCTGATAAAAATTGTTTTTAATTTAATTAGAGCTGTATAAGCTAAAAATATCTATATTGATATGTGCATACATTGAGATGTGATTTGGTATAGTTATGGGTGATTGTCTTTTAACTTATTTCAGTCTTTAAACTCTCTTAAAGTCCCATTAAGATATGAATGCTGAGAAAGTAGATTGACTATATAGAAAGTAGAGAACAAGAAAGAGAATACATGTATATTTTTAAATTTACTTTTATTTATTTATCAAGTTTTCAAGACATCATGAAAATATTGCTGCTTTGTATAGCAATAAGGTCTCATACAAGGCGTGGCTGAAGAAGTGAAAATGACCTTACCTCACAGGATTACAAGGTATCATAAATAAGACATGTTTTGAAACGTTAAAAAAAATTACGACTTCTACAAAACCTGGGCAACACTTTAATTCAAGATTTTCTGTGTGTTGTGTTTTTATTATAATTTATTTCATAGGAAAAAAAAAAGACAATGGGGGAAAAAAAGTTGTTTTGCTAATGTAAGTGCATTTTCTTATATCTGTACCAACTTTCTATTTCTTTTCCTGTAATTAATTCGTGTGCTATTTCTGTCATCATCCTGCCACACTGCAAGCTAATAATGACCAGGCAGGAGCGAGGTTGATTCACCATTCTTGCAGTCTTCTGCCTCTGTACCTACAAATGACCCTCACATTCCATTCATCTATCATATGATAAAAGCAGGGGCATTTAGCATATTTTATACGCTTCCCTGTGAAACACAACTCAATATATTTGGCCTCAATTCTCATCACAACTTCTTCGGAGGAGCTGGGTTTGAGCCCTTTGTAGAAATCCCCATTTGGGATGCAGTGAATTTTCATACGCATCCATTATCAGTAAGGGATCTCAAAGTATACGTCTTAAAGGTGGGATACTAACTATGATTAGCTAACACTTCTCTTTTTTTTTTTTTTTTTTAATACAGCGAAGTGCAATAGAACTGCTGTCTGTGGCTGCACAAAAAATTTCAAAGAAAACTGTTTTATCAAAATCAGAAAATATTTCCGGAACATCTCAATTTCAAAATATGTTCATGAGGTGAAAGATTCCGATGTTTAGTTTCAAAGTTGTGGAAATATTTTCTTTCAGTGATGTTCTTTGAGACACTTTGTTTTTAATTGACTATATGCTAATACATATGTGATATCTTACTGTCCAAATTTATGTCTTCAACATTAATTTATGTATTTGAATATAAAACATTTATTATACTATAGAAAGCACAAGGGAATTTTTTTTTAATGTTATCACAGTGCTGAATTACGTTTGTCTTTTCCCACCCCTCAAAATTCTAATTTTTTTAAAGAATAATAGACTTTCTCTCTTGCAACTTTTTTTTGTTAATCCTAGAATTTTCTGGAGAGCAGAAATTCCTATTGCTCTTCCAGTCCTGTTGGTTTGTGTTTTCTTTCTTCATTTATGCAAGCTGATTGTTTCTGAAAATAATTACTTTATTCTACAAGGGATTGGGGTTCTTTTGCTGTTGCTCAACCCTACACAAATGTTGGTGTATAAACCACATTCATGTGTCATCTTTAATCTTCAAGAACTCAGAGTTCTGAGAAATTTCTGTGTAACTATGTGCAAGGCTGTGAACACAAAAAGGGCTGAAATTGTTTATTAGTACCAAATCTGCAGAGGTATTTTTTTCTTTGTCTTTCTGATAAAATTCTGTACAAGCTTGGAGGTAATGATTAAACAGCATTGAGTAAGTACTACTGAAAGAAAAAAAATATTAACATATTCTACAAATTTAATTACAGAAACTCTTGTAAGAATGTGGAGTCCATAATAAAACATGCCTGAATGTAGTATCTGTTTAAAAATTCCATAGCTACATGCAGGGACCTGTTTGTTGTAAAGCTCTTTGGCAGCAGTTCCCATAAAAAATAGCAGGGGCAGGCAGGTAGATGGTATGGGTCTGCACCCAGGTCAGTGTAGCATCACTTGCTCATACTGGATGGGTGATTTATTCACAGAAATCAACTTTGCACTGCTCTTGCATAACATTTACCTTCAGTGTATGAAGTTTCACTTTGTCAATAGTTTTGGTATTATTATCTCTGACAGAACAATAACAGATGATTGGCAAGAAAAAAATCCAGCGTACTGTTTCTTGTAGAGAGGAAATGGCTCCGATTGAATGTAAGTGTTTTTATTTGATGCACTATTCCCCAGACAGCAAAATAAATATTTTAAAAGTTTGTACTGCATTCCTATTCCCTGGGCAGTTATGCCTTACAGAAAAGTAGGGGGGGGGCTTTTTTCTTGTTTTTTCTTTTGTTGTTGGTTGGTCAGGATTTTTTTCTCTCATCACTTTGTTACTGTTGAAATAATTGGTCTCTGTTTAAAGGCTGCTGCTTTAACTACAATATTTTCTTCCATTCTTTATAAATAAGGTTTGCTCTGGTAGATTTTTCTTTTGCTGCTTTGCTCCATTTTACTGTGAAAGGACAGCCATGTATAGTTTTACTAGCCTACAGCAAACCTTTTAGTGTTTCTTAAGCATATGAAGTTGAAGATAGACAATAAAGGAAAGAATGTCTGATTTTATAAAACTTAACAGACTTCCTTGAGTTCCTAGATGCTCAATGAATAAAAGTAGAGATGCAAATTTACATAAATCTGAGAGGCAAATAGGGGAAAAAAAAAAAGATGCCTTATATTTTTATTGTATTCCCTTACTTTCATGAGTAAGATGTTAGAAATGTAAATCCTAGGTGTGCTAAACTGTCCAGGGAGGAGGTGAAAATTCTTCAAACAAATAAGAGGACTAATCTTTTGGAGCCATAGTAAAACCCAATGAAAAAAATGCAAATCTATAGGAAGACATTTGAGTTGTTAAACTGTTGCGGGGTTCTAGGGTCAAGTCAGTGAGTATGGAAACTGTTTAGAAAAAATTAAAGTTGTGGCTCTTAGTTATTACAATAAAGACTTTCATTAGTGTTTCTGGATAATTTTAAAAAATAATTTTCCCTTTTTCAGCATCGTTTCATTTTACATGTGAAAGAATTGCCTTAACACAAAAATTCCTTTTTTCTTCTTTTATAGAGTTAACAAATGCTTATAATATACTTCACAGCTGGCCTCATGACTATGGAGACACTGGGAATTTAGAGAAGCCAGGTAAATGTCTAAACATGCTTAGCTTTAAAAAGTAAAATTATATGGATAAATAAAAAAGACAAAACTTCACCCTCAAAAGAAAGTGGTCAGCCAATATGTATTCCTTTATCAGTCTGACTTTGATAGGCAAATACTTTTTATTTTTATTTCCAAAATATGCATACTGCTCTCTTATAGAGAGGAAGAAATATTTTGTTACCTCCACAAGTTATCTAGAAGTGTATATTTGCAGTATGTTTCTTAATATTATAGTTTTACTACATTTATTTTTCTTCTAAAGACCAAAGGAGCAAGAAACTCTTCTGTCTTGACAAGTGGAAGAAGCTGATATGACAAGTCAGAATTTTTTTTCCCATTTGACAATAAGTATAGGCACTAAAAGAAATTTTATTCTGTTTTAAACACTGCTAAAAATAGATTCATTAATAGCCTATAGAAGTTTGTTTTTCATTATCTTTGATTGACATTGACAACACCAAACGCTTGCAACAAGTGAGATAATGAGAGAGTCTTTGCCATTTGCAGTACAATGGAATTAAAACCTGAATTAGGAATATTTTCAGCTTTCATACTAGAACAATTTGTACTTTGTAATTCATTCGGTGACTCTCCCAATAACTTCTGCTGACAGTTTAAATAAGAACTCAATGACGTCTTCAAGTTCGTAAGTTCATACTTTAGAAGTTATATGTGTAAATATTCAGCCAAGTTCTAACAAGAAAAATCAACTTTTTCCATGCAGAAGGGTAGTTGATCTGCAGGTCCTCTCTCAAGAAGCTAGTCGGGGGGAATAGATAAACTCTCTGCCGTCACGATCTGACTACTGGTAACAGGTAAGAGATTATCCTGAACTACCAAGACTGCAGCGCCGACCCACAGAACTGGGCTCCTTTCCTCTTCTGCTTATTGTCACAGTCCACTCAGTGTCCGCACCGCTGCTGACTTCAAGAAATTTGAACAATTTGTAATGGCTTTGGTGCCCCATCTTGTAGGCTTTTGAGTTCTTGCTGTCCTGAACATTCTTCAGGACAAATTCTTAAATCCGTTCTACAACAGGTTTCTTGGTCATCGTTATTAATTGACGCCCTGAGTAGATATTCAGGAGATGAGATAAAGTGCTCAAAAGAAATTGCTCCACTTTCAACCAGGTTCAAATATCGGGGAGGAGTGGAAGGGGAACCACCAAAAAAAAAAACCCAACTAAGAAAACCCAACCAAACTAAAAGATGTGTAGCTAATTCTCATTCTTAAGCTCATAGAACACTACTCTTGAATTACAGAATATCTTTCAACCAGGTTCAAATATCGGGGAGGAGTGGAAGGGGAACCACCAAAAAAAAAAACCCAACTAAGAAAACCCAACCAAACTAAAAGATGTGTAGCTAATTCTCATTCTTAAGCTCATAGAACACTACTCTTGAATTACAGAATATGAATTAGCAGTGTGTCAACTGCGTAACTCTGTTGGCTCAGATCCATTCTCTCTATAAAGTGAACCGCAGCAATTTTATCACACAAGTGGTGCCTTTGATCAGTTCAAGAAGGACAGTATTTTCCCCTTAGAAGTGGAATATCATTCTGACAGGTCTTTAAGTTGTTATTTGTCATTTCAGATGAAGTGTTCTTTTGATTATAATTAAAATCCATTGAAATTCAAAGGTACTTATGAAGGAACTGAATTTTTGAGTCCTCTAGGGACTTCATAACTTAGGTTTTCATACTGTAGCAGACAATCCAGCATGTGTTTACCTCGTAGTTGAAATACCATATTTTTGAAGAAGAAGATACTTTTAGAGAAGCCGTGGAGGCAGACACCATACTAAATATCTCTTTTGTATTGGTGAAGACTTAAATAATTTAATTTATTTCATTCATCAGACTCTGAGAATGTTGACTGAAATGCTGATTCTATTAGAGTTGAAAAATCCCAGCGAGGCCAAGGGTTTCACCTGAGTAAGAAATATACAGACAAGTTCCAATTTGGATTGGGCTGCTCCTAAGCCACATGATGAACTTTTAAAAGTTATTTTATTTTTCATTCTATGAGAGCTAGAGGGCAACATTATTTCAAAAGACACTACAAAAAGTCACCACAAACTGTAAGTTTTGAGCTAATAAAAAACTCCATTCTTACATCTTCTTTTAATTAAGATACTTGCCTAAGACGTCATTCCATGAGGGCTACTCAATAAGGTGTTTCAATACTGGTCTTTTCATGTCCAGTGGCTGGTAAGGATTTATGAATCTGGTGGATTAGCTAAAACATAGGATATTCAGGATGAAAGATACATTCTCTAGTTTTTCACAGTGCATGTGTAGAACGAAGAAACATCCCACTAAGATTAGAGACATCTACAGATTAGAAGTGACCATAATTAGGTGACACCTACTTTTTCTTTTATACAAATGTTGCTTATTTAAAAATGCAGTAGCTTCGGAGTTTGTGTAAATTGGTATCACAGTGTTTACTGCCTGACCTGAATGTGTTTAGTATAGATCTGAATCCGGTCAATGTTTTTTGGACAAAATGGTTTAATAGATAATAATTCATTTATTTGTCCATTATTATTGTGATGGATTCACATAGATACTCTTGAGATCTATTCTATGAATATGATAACTGTCCCTGTTTTATTGCAAAGCATGATTATTTTATTTTATTTTTTAATGATGGTCATAAAAGACATTTTATAGAGCATGTGAAGTTGGTAAACTGTCCCATCTCAAAGTAACCAAGAAATTCAGAAAGATGAAATAAAAATTTCAAGAAAAGAATAATCTCGGCATCTAGCAATAAATTCCACTGTTGTGTATTTGGCATCCAAATGTACAGTAGCAGTTCAGTTTAATAACTACTCCACAGAAACAATGATCTTAGAAGTTGTATGGCTGGATCATCATGTTCCACTTGGAAAGGAAATAAACGCTTTAAAAATCAATCCTCAGTTCTAAGTGGAATAAAATCTAGAGTTGTAGATATTATCCATATCAAATTGCTTTCAAGCAAATTGTTTTGAAAATATTGACTTGGGGTCCAACAAATCTGCCTATTTCTTCCTTTTTTTATTTTATTTTTTCATTTGGAAATTGGATTCTAAGTATGTGATTATATGAAAAATTCTGATTTTAGCATAACAATTTATTGTAATGAAATACAGTCTGAACAAAAAATGTTATGACCATGGTAACTTGGTTATAGTTGCTTATGGTTAATATATTTTAATTCTTAATTAAAAAAGATTTTGAGGTTTTGCTGCAAAATCCTACAGAAATATGTAAACAGCGAATTAGAACAATGTCTCCCTTACAGAGATAAATTCACAGAATAAGTAAAAATGTCAAGCTGGGATTTCAGATTTCTTTACCTCACTGTTTTTTTACTTATTGAGGTATGTTATTCTGTATGCATTTTTAGTGGATGTTGAGAGCTTTAGAGGGCTTAATATGCTTTTAATACTTGTTAATCAAGATCTGATAAAATATATAGCAATATTAATTTATTAACTATTTTGTACCACAGGAATCTTGCAAGGACTATTACTCTCATGATCACCCAGAGTTCTAGTCCCCCTCATTAAATTAAGAAGTTTAATGAGTATATTAATTTTCCTGCATCTTTCTCATGCTGAAAAACACATTGGTGTTTAATATTTTTATATTAAGGACTTAGAGTTCAAAATAGGAGAAAAATCCCAGAATAGCCATGACCCCATTCATAACTATACTCCAAAAATGGTGACATAAAAATTAAACAGGAATGGAATTTGGCCCGCAGATTTGAGTGGCTTTTAGGAGAAAAGGAAAAGGAATAAAAAGTAGTATTGAGTGTATGTTAACTGTGGCTGCCTTTACAAAGCAGGGGGGAAATCTATTTGTCATTACCTTTAGAATGATTCATTTATATCTGCCATCAGAGCTCCAGTTTTCTTCTCATACCTGTTGAGCGTTGTTGACTTCTTCTATAGCCCTCTCTCTTCTAGTTCCATGATTATTTCATGAGAAAATGTGCTACACATAACACTACCCTGGTGGTAGCTTTTCTGTGTTTAGTTATTTCTGCTTTGAGATCTCTCAGCTCCTGCTCCTACTTGCTGGTGACACCCTGAAAAGTTTGGGCTAAGAGATCAAGCACGAAGCATCAACATTGGCATAATTTGTCTCTGAATTACGGACTCAGTATAGGTTCTGGTACTTAATCTCAGTCCTTTATGAATTCAGTGAAGTGGCAGTCTGCAGTCAAATGAAAGAAGTTAATGCAGACTATGCCATGATGTACAAGCCCATGAGTTTTAGGAAACTTTTTCTTCCTGTGTCTGATATTTTCATAGTACTTCTATGAAGCACATTAGTTACCACACAGCAGTTATAAATAACTGAAAGTTAGATTTAAAGTACAGCTGAAAGTTTGTTCTGGTATAAAAATTTTATCTGTTGTGACTTCAGTTAAGGCTTATTGAACATCATTTCTGCTGCAATTAGGTCACCAACTATATGGCACATCACAGTGCATGCTCCAAGGGAAGAGCTCTTCAGACTTCAGTTTTTTTAATACTGCTCAGGCATCCGGCAGCATGTCCACTGTGACCGAGGAATTATATTGGCAGTAAGATTACTGTTACCTTAAAATAAAGCTTGATGAACGTAAACAACAGATACTATATTTCTGAATTTTCTAGATTACAGATTGACCTTGTGTTTTTGTGTTCATAAATTTAATGAGAAAAGCCCAAATTTTAAAAATACACTGCTAATCCTGATAATATATGTAACATAAATAACAATGGCTCTACTTTTTAATCTTCACAATATGACTTTTATTTTCCAAATTGCTTATTTTAGTTAACCAGTTTTGTCTAAATCGTTCTGTTGCTATGAATAGATTTTAAGCCCCTCTTTGAGCCTTAGTGGAAAATTAAGTCATTCAGTGGGAAAATTTTTGAGTCAGGATTCTTTCTATGATTTCCTAAAATAAATAAATAAAAGTTTTCATCTTTGCACATTAGTACTTTTTAAAATAAATCTGCTGATATGAGAATTAGATGCTGAATATCACTTTTGCTTATGTATTTCCTATTGCTGCTAGTGCCAAAGAAATGTGAAAGATTCATTTTGGTACCTTTCAACACATACTACTATTTTTTTTTAATTATTTTTTATTTCAGTGTCACAGGAGTGGAAGCAAACATAAAAGAAGAAATCAGTGAATATCTTTTCAAGTGAGATGGATGCACACAGGTCCCACAACTTCACAACATGTAAGTGTTAATCTAATATAACTTCAGGATATATACGTGTATGGAATGTTGGTTGAAGAGTTGTAGTAGTTTTCCCAAACGTTCATTGACAGCAAGAAAATAGAATGATTTTTAAATTTTGTGTTCCAGCCTGCACTTTGGAAAGGATTAATTAATGTGTTCAGTCCTCTGATTTCATCAAGAAGCAATCTAATTGAGAGTGTTTTAATTATACAACTTCCGGTTCAGTTTCTACAATGTTCAGTTGGAATAACTCCAAGGAATATCCTTTCACAGGTTTGTTTAGGTAAGGTGAGATTTTTAAATTTAAAGAACAGAACAATGATAGTTATATAAAATGATAATTCCTTGCAATCCCCAACCTGTTCATGTTTTATAAAGGTCATTTTCCGGCCGTAACATTGTATTTCTGAACTGAAGCACAAAAGTACTACTCTGTTTTGATGACATAAATCAAGGTGATCTTGTAGGTAAGAGATGATTTCAAGCTTGCTGTACTTCATTAAGCTGGTGCTCTCATACTGTCACCCTATTTAATCATTTTCCCTTTCCAGTTAGAGTATTTTCATGTTTGCTTTTCTTTTCCTTACTTGTCTTAATTTCAAGCTTTTTCATCACTCTAAATATCAAGATTTATCATTTTGCACCAAAGAATAATCATATCATTGCAACAGTTTTAAATCGTTCTGTCATAGCTTCTTAATGTTTTTAATTAGCATGACTGTAACCTCCCTCTGTCATAAAACCACTCAGTATAATCTCCTAATCTAGAAATTAATGTTAAAGAGTAACTGAAGAATTATTTATTCTCTGTTCTTCAAGGCTAGAAGTCTAATGATCTTATCTACTTGCTCTTTAAATACAAGTATTGCATCCTGGAAACATGCCCTTATTGCATACTAATTACGTGCTTTTTGCAGCATGGCATGCATCTATGAGAAATATTTCCTTTTAAAATGATTCATGCGATGTGCGATTAAATATCCACATAATAATTATATATTGGCACTAAATTAATATGCATATTAGGTGGCATTGAGCTATTACTGATTTATAGATTACTTACTACCTGAAAACCCTTCCCTTAAAGTCTGACAACATGGAGTGCATTTTCACAGTTCCTTAAACCTGGTAATTTCTTTCGTTATACAGATATTATTAATTGATGAAAGCTGTCCGGGGGGGGGGAAATGTGTATGGGGGGGTATTTTTATGGGGAATATTCATTTTCGAATTGTTACTTGTTCCACTAAATTGCTATAGGTCTGTTGTCCATTTCCAGATGAAAATACAAGAAAGCTGGAAAGTTTCCCCTGAAAGGTCTGCAGCCAGACCTCGTGTTAATGTAAATTGTACTGTGTTAATTCAGTAATATTCTTAGAGTGAAGTTAACAACAGATTTTTAGCTATCCTTGTATGACTTACCATACGCACTTGGCTTGTTGTGATGGAAGAGGTAAGGTAACATGGCACCTCAGCTGTGCCATGAAGAGAGATCTGCAGGAGACAGACAGGTTGTGCAGAACTGGAGCCAAAAGTGGGGAATCCATTTGCCTAAATGCAGCTCTCGGCCCTCTCCACCTTGCCATGCCAGGAAAACCCTGGCAGCAACACTGAGTCCTTGCCTCGTTGTCGGTGGTTTCAGTAGGACAGCTGTGCCATGTGGCTCGTGAGATGATGATTGCAGTCTCCATGTGGGCTCCGACTACTACTCTATGAAAGATTAACATCTCCGAGATCTGTGTCTGATACATAAATTATTCACGGGACTGTGTCACATAAAGGTATGACTAAGCTCATCTTACAGTGTTGACTTCAGTTCCTCCTTCTTTTACAAGAGGGCTGTTGATGGTTACACACTGAGAAAGGGGGAAGTATTAGCACAGGATCATCTTTCCTCTCCATTAAGTTTATGCACTTTGGCTTTGCTTTACAATGCACAGCATGGTGGAACAGAGACTCCTATAGAGAGTGCTGTTACTCTTGCACAGCCTATACTGCTGATATGGTTAAACATGCTCACACAAATTCTTGGAAGTCATTTACTGCCATGGAGTTCGCTAAAAAAGTTTCAGACAAAGCAGTGATAATTCAGCACGAATTTCTCTGTTTAGTTCATGAAGATGTCCTGAGTTTAAAAGGTTCTTTTTAAAACAGCAAATTTGAAATTAAGCTAACATTTTGTCCAGGGTGTATTCTACCAAAAGAAGGCAAAAGAACTGGAATGAATTTAAATTAGAATGTCTGTACTAATTTCTGTGTTCCTAATTTGTTTCATTTTGTCATGCATTAACGGTTTTTACATTTCTGTATTTAATTCTTCCATTTCAATTTTAAAGAAATGAACTATATTTTATGGAAAATTGTAAACTTCATCCTACATGCATGAGGACCACAATGACTCTTTAAAGCAATTTCTGGGGGTATTTTGTTTGGTTTATGTGATCTTTATTTTGCCCATTTGTAACAGTACTTAAGAAATCCTGTTCTTCCAGGAAGAACTGGAATTAATTAAAATTAGAATGTCTATACTAATTTCTGTGTTCCTAATTTGTTTCATTTTGTCATGCATTAATGGTTTTTACATTTCTGTATTTAATTCTTCCATTTCAATTTTAAAGAAATGAACTATATTTTATGGAAAATTGTAAACTTCATCCTACATGCATGAGGACCACAATGACTCTTTAAAGCAATTTCTGGGGGTATTTTGTTTGGTTTATGTGATCTTTATTTTGCCCATTTGTAACAGTACTTAAGAAATCCTGTTCTTCCAGGAATTCACTGGGTTTAAACATGGCTTATTAACAATCAGCATGTGAAGTTATTTCAGAGTAGAAAAAGAATTGATGCATGTAGCGCAAACTCAGAATGTCTCAAAGCCAGTTTTGAAAGACAGATCTTCATTTGTCGTGTCTCTTGAGTCTTTACACACCTGTTATTAGCACTTGACAGTGGTTTTCTATTCCTTTCTTCTCTCTCTTCCTGTTTAAAATTGATCATAGGGATTTGCATAAGGAACAGAGCTCTTTCCAAGTGCCAAAGAATGTATTGATGATAATTTCTCTTATCCCTGTATTAAAAAAAAAAAAAAAGAAAAAAGTTAATCTTCAATTCCATAGGGGTTACAACAAAAGCATCCTCCCTGTGTTCAAATCCACTAGATGAAAAACTATTAGATTTATTTTCCCCTTAGGATAGGTATCCTCAGCAAGGCATCTGTTAATGGCTAAGAAAAGGGGGAAGGAGAATGGTGACAAAAGGTGGTATTCCAGTACACAAATGAATGGTGAAATGCCATGACTGACTTAATCTTCTTCAACATTAAAAAAAAAAAGGAAGATATAAAGCCAATTTACCATTGTCTTAATTAAATGACATAGTTGTAGGTATCCACTACTTTAAATTTGTAATTCAGTAATGAAGACATTCAGCAGCCTGTGGTGTACATGAGGTCAAACTTCATGGTTACAATGATGATCTCTGAACAACTTGTGAATCTATATGGATGAATCATTTCCTTAAGGTCTGATTTACTATACCATTTTTTCTGAAAAACAATTCTTAAAACATTGAATAAAATATGAACTTGTCTGATGCCAAATTTCTTGAAACCAGTCATTAAGATTTACTGTTTCCATTATGAATAATGTCCATTATAAAAGAAGAAAAACATGACTGTAAGGCAAACATATATTTTCTGTCATAGCACAGCAGTTTGTCTTCAATGACTGATGTTGTTTGCCGTTTGGGAAAGTAATAACAAAGAAACAGCAAGTAAGAATTGTATTTTTAGCAGAAACTCATTGTTCATCACATATACTATTTTCATTCATTGATAAAGTGAATGCTTATTATTGTCAATAATAATGACAAAAAGACAGCTGACCTCATAGCTTAATAAAACTACATACATTAATGAACAAAGCATGATGTAATAACCATTTATGACAGGCCATATGTACATTAATAAGACGCAATTGTTTCATGGTTTTTCTTAATGAGGAAACAGTAAGAGCATGGCTATTAGATACACGTGGAAACATACGTTTCTTAAACTCTTTGAGAAGATAGTCCTAGGTTTGGGTTCATGAGTTAGCAACCTCAGGAGCTGGCAGCAGCTCAGCTCTTCTGGAGGTAGGTTACAGGTGGCTTTGCTTCTTCCTTCTCATCTGTTATCATTCTCCTGTTTACTCTGTGTCTTGAGAGGAAAGCCTTCCAGTCTCCTCTTTCTCTTGCTTCTGCTCTGTTTAGAGGAGGGCAACTGCAGTCAGTAACTAGACATTTCCTGCCTCGTGTAAATACTTGAAGCCAGTAATTAAAGCCCAGTCTCATTTTCCACCCCCATCCCCTGCGTTATTTGAGGAACTGAATTGCTGATGACTCTGGGGAACCTGAGCTGCTGCTGACTGCAGGCAACTAATAGTTGGCAATATTCTCACCCTGTTTTCTGGCCTTGGAGGGCTGAGATTGCTTGCTTGAAAAAAGAATGAAATAAAGTATTTCCCCAGAAGCAAAATGTTATCATCAAAGTAACAGTAATTTTCTGTGCAGTATCCCATTGGTGGAGTCTCTGGTGTGTCCTGATGTGCTTGCTTGCTCAGGCTTAGCAAGGGTGCTGGAAACTTGCATGCACTGCAGATGATGCAGGATAGAATGACACTACAGGAAGCTCTCTGAACAAGGGAAGTCCCATACCACGTTGCAGAATTCAGTTATTTATTTCTACTGCTCCTTTTCTCTTTGGTCTTGCCTGCCGACTTGGTATATCATTGCAAAGCCAGAGACTGTTGCCATCTCATCTCTTTGATTCCTTAGGGATCAACTGTGTTGAGACCCACGCTGGTGCTGTCACTGTGTGTAGTGTAAGGTGTGGGGAAAAGCTGAATGAGAGGAGAGAAAGCAACAATTCTTTGTGGCCTCTCATGTTCCACCTACAATCCAAGTCAGTAGAACCCATGCCTGTTGCAGAGCACATTCTGTGCTCCCACCTGGTGCCTACAGTGCCTGTGGGTGCCCCTAGGAAGGAGGCAGACAAAGCTCTTCAAAATTTACACAAGCGTCTCCTTCGGAAATACATATTAGAAATTAAACTCAATTTGTTCTATGTAATACTTCAGATGTGTAAAACGTTCTGCAGCTGAACAAAACATTATGAGAAAAAAAAGCAACACTAGGACTCTAGGACTGAAATCATGAGGGTCAGTGTTAGGCTCGATTTCTACTCTCTCAAAATAACACTATATACCGTCACAATGCATGTGTTTAAACTTCTAACAGCCCTACTATGAAATATATGGTGGTGTCTTTCTTTGACATGGATTCAAACTCTTTCTCTCTGTCAGTGGAAAACTCTGTCAACTTCTGTGCGAATGTCCCTGTCTAAAATAATTTTATCTAAGTATCAAAGTATTATAGAAAAACATTTTACACAACATACAATAGTGTGCAGCTACAATATATTTCAAAACTTGACCCTTATTATCTGTATGTCTATGATGAGATTTAGATTTGCTTCTTCACTATAAAAGTTTTATGCAAACTTTCCAAAACGAAAATCAAAGAACACTTGAGGAACTGAAGAAATAAATTTGTAATGAAGACTTAGCGTTCTGCACAGATAGTGAATGAAACTCTAGGAACTCGAATATTTTTCATTGTAATTTTTCATAGTAAAGATGTCAATGTAATAGAAGTATGTTTTTAAATTAGTGACATTTGCAAATTGGTTTCAGATTTACGAGAAAGCTGTGCTGGTGGGAAATAATCCAAGAAAGAAAGCTCAAGAACCTGTTAATTACAAAGTACAATTCTTGCTATGTCCTGAGCTACCAGAAATAGCTGCTAATTGCTACCAGCCATCCCCTTTCACTTCAAGCTGATCTAATTAATTTCAAAACACACTTGAATTTCAGAGCCTGGATTTCTAGGCTTCAGAAAAATTATTTGCTCATGTAGACTTTAATAAAAACTCACATATCATCTGAATCAAGTAGATGCTTTCAGATAGATCCCATGTTAGGTAGATCTATGGCACATTTTCCTTTCTATACCCTTTCTTTCTTTATATAAAATACTTCTGATACACAACGTGTTTCATGTAAACATTTGAGATGACTGTGCTTGTAGTTAAGAAATTTTAACTCTATTTGTATGTAGGACACTTAATGATAATTTAAAAAGAATCTAGTTTTTTTTGTGGCATCTATTGGTGTACAGTTTTTTTTTAATTCCTCACCTCACATTAAGTATTGCAGAAATTAACTGTAGATTATAATATGCAGTTTATATTTTGCATTCTACAGCCCTGTTGCATTATCTCAACTTGATTTCTATTTTGTGCTTAAGAGGTATCCTAGATCCCTCTCTTCTTTTAACAAATGTAGAACCTGTATTTGAAGACAAAGACTTTGTTTTGAATTTTGTTTAATATTAGAAAATGCTGTCTGCCATCTGTTTATAAGAAGCGTATGTGGGTGCGGGGTAAGAATTCTTAAACACAACTGTACGTTAAACCCAGATGAAAGGGATATCAGCCATTGTAGTTCAACACTATCAATTGCAAAACAAGATCGTATCATAAGTTAAGGTTTGCACAAGTGTTCAGAACATTATACTTGAAGTTTTTGAAGTGGAATGGGAAAGCACATTCACATCGTTTCCCTAGCAATATTAATATGCTTTCCCACCACAGTAAAATCGGGTGTGTGTTGGTTGGTTTGCTTGCTTATGACCTGCAGAAATCACAAATGTGATGAAGGTGTTCAGCTTGCTCTCCTGTGTAAAGGCAGACTTAGGATCCCTTTTTAAGTTTGACTGAGAGACTTAGCTGTAGATATTTGATTAGCTAAAGAATTGTTTGTTTAGTGAGTAACCACAAAGTGTGCTTTCCTTCAAGTGTCTGGCCAATGATCTCCCTTTTAGCCTGAAGCAATAATTGTCTGCATTTTAACAGTTCATTTGCTTTCACTACAGTACTTCTTTCTTAGCACATTGGATTTTACAGGGTTTTGAAGTTACCCCTTGTGATGATTCAAATGAGCATTTGTATTGGATGCAGTGCAGTAGAAGAAATTACTGATACTGGCTGTGTACATTTTTACTCAGATAAGCAGTATCTATGGATGCCGTCTCAAAAAGGATTTATTTATATGTCTTGTCTTGTAGCAATGATAGATGAAGGTACCGCATTTAACATATAATAGTATTTTCCCTGGTTTTGTTTTTTCAAATACAAATACAACCATAAATCAAATACTCTCTGTGGGCTATCAGCATCGAATTAGAGAGAGTGATACATTTATGCAATATAGCCTTAGTGGTGTCTGACCACAACAATCATTTCCCAGATGAATAAAGAAAACAAAAGAATTAAGCACACTGATTTCTGAGCAGCCTTTTGGCCCGGGGAATTATGTGAGGACACAATAATGTTCCTGAGTCCTATAAAGTTATGCAGTCAGCTTCTGCTGCAAAATAGCAGTCCGTACCAGAGTAGTAATAAGGGATGAACTGAAATGTGTGCTGCAGGCTCAAGGGGCAGCATAGCTAGGGATTATAAACACACAGTTTATAATATTCAGCTTAAATACATACAGTGAAATTAACCTTATTTTAAATGCTTTTTGCTCTTGAAGTTTGTTGGCATGAATTACCAAAGCTTCTTTCAATATAGTAGAGACCTTTTTATTTATAGCAGAGTAACTTTAGACCAAAGAAATTAGAACTTGATTATAAGATTGAAACAGGAAAAGAACAGAATTAAGGCTGAAGTATATTTTCTTTCTTTGGCAGGATTGTTCCTTCTCTTCAGGTTTGATTTAAAAAAGAAAAAAAAAAAAAGTGGGGGGGACGGGCTTTGTTTTTTACCCTGTGCCATTACATTATTACAAGCACATGTCTTTTGTAAACTCCTGTATATCTTCTTTCCTTGCATAAAATTGCTTAATATAATATTTCTAAAAATTAAAAATAGTAAGAGTTGTTTAAAGAAAAAAAAAGGAGGCGGAAAAATTATTGGCTCCTGTAGAATTTATCTAAATGTGCTATTTTCTTATTGTTTGCTCTCTCAGATATTTTCAAGTATTATAACCCTCTTTACTTAAGAAGGACTTGCTATCTACAGGGTGTTTGCTCTCCCTCATTCAGGGATGTTAAATTTAGCAGTATCTTTTATCAATGAGAAGCAATAAGTGCCATACTTTACCAAACTGATTTTCCTTCCTTACTTAATTGTAAATATCTTGTACTCTGTTCTCAAGATTCTTATTTAGGCCTGCAATGCAACCACATGCTGTTATATAATATTGTGTAAGTTAACAGCAATCTGAAAATATACCAAAAATGCCAAGAAGCTATTTTCATGTAGACGGTAACAGGTTGCAATGCTTGAAGAATGCGCTTATTGTCTTAAACTTATGTATATAATGGTGTGAGGAGCAAATGCAATGAGTATCAAAACAAAACAGCCCCCAATTTTGAAAATGGGAGTTTATCCGAAGCGTGCAGCTACTGGCTTCAGCTGAAGACAGTGCTGTATCAGGTTACTGTCTGCTATAACTTTCATTTACTGTTTCATCCTACAAATTCATCAATTTATACATTAAGTTCATTCTTCAAGTCAGCTGCAATATTGCTGCTCATTAATTTTTCATTTTGTTATTTCGGTAATTTTTTTGGTTATTTGGTAATTCCTTTAGGAATGTATTATTGTGTTCTTTTAAAAAAAATCACACCACTTTTTTATTGCCTCCCAGGCATTCTTCAGACGATGACTGGATGACAGAAGGTCACCAGTTATGTCGTGTCATAACTGAAACCTGGGCCTAAATGCTGTCAGTCTACACCTTTGCCTTTCATGACATCTTGGTAAGAAAAGTTAAAAAAGGTGAGAGAGATGTGTGGAAAAAGTAAAGTCCCTGTGGCAGTGTACCCTGACCTTCTGGATTAAAGGGATGTTAGCTACTCCAGAGGCTTAAGGGATACTTAGTTCTTAGATTATTTTTTTTTTCTTAAATTATTTAAATCAGTGGGAATGTATTTCAGTGTGATTGGACTTTTGTTTTTCTGCAGCTGATAGCAAAAAAAAAAAGTGTACTACTGCGTAGCTATGATATTTATCTGTAGTGTTCAATGATGTCATTGTGTTCCAATGTTATGTTAAGTTTTCATGTCCTTCATTTACATTCCTGATTGAACTATTAATGTGGATTTGAAATACGGGGTAAGTCTTTAATAACTCTCCTGGTGGGATTGTTTTTTTTCTTTTTTTTTCCTGCTTTTTTTTTTTTCCCCCTTTTTTTTTTTTCCTGATCATGTCACCAGAAATGTGGATTGTTCCCTTTGATTTTAGACTGAGCTGTATGCTCTGAGATCTAAAAGTATGCACACACAGAGACTCAAAGAATTAATATAGAGTAATTAAGATCACAGGAGTAACTGGGATCCAAAATCATACAAATGATAAAAAAATGGTCTAATTTCAAGTCAGGTAAACACATAGTATATGTTTATCATGAGTATCTGCACTAATTTAGTGTTGTGACTAGGAAAATTTTAGATATGATAAAAACAATTAAAACCTTCATGTTCACAGTAGAGATAATAGCGAAGATGGAGGCAATTTTAGCTGCTGATAACTTAGATTTCAAATTATTAAAAGAACATTTTTAAAAATCTCAACACTTGGCTTTATCCGAACTAAATCATATGCCTCAGATTTCTAAGGAATAAGGTACTTGAAGTTATTAAAGATATTTCAGATATAAACTGATTAAATGTGTGTCACTGATAAACAATGTTAATTGGGACCCATATGGAAAGTAATTAGTTTTTTTAACCAGTGCTAGAAGACTATACCCTAAGAGGTCTATTCCCGCTCTCTAGTCTTCTGTCAGCAAGTTTGCAGACGACACCAAACTGTGTGGTGGTGTCGATACGCCTGAGGGACGGGATGTCATCCAGAGGCACCAGGCTGGAGAGGTGGGCTCGGGTAAACCTCATGAGGTTCAAAACGAGCAAGTGCAGGGTTATGCACCTGGGCCAGAATAATCCTGACCGTCAATACAGACTGGGGGATGAGGTATTAGAAAGCAGCCCTGAGGAAAGGGACTTGGGGGTGCTGATGGTGGATGAGAAGCGGGACATGAGCAGGCAGTGTGCACTTGCAGCCCAGAAGGCCAATCCCATCCTGGGCTGCAACAAAAGATGCGTTGCCAGCAGGTCCAGAGAGGTGATTCTGCCACTTTGCTCTGGCGAGACCTCACCTGGAGTATTGTGTGCAGGTCTGGAGCCCTCAGTATAGGAAAGATATGGACCTGATGGAGCAGGTCCAGAGGAGGGCCACAAAGATGATTTGGGGGGTTGGAGCACCTCTGCTACAAGGACAGGCTGAGGGAGCTGGGGTTGTTCAGCCTGGAGAAGAGGAGGCTCCGGGGAGACCTAATAGCAGCCTTCCAGTACCTGAGGGGGGCCTACAGGAAGGCCGGGGAGAGCCTGTTTGCAAAGGCCTGCAGTGACAGGACAAGGGGAAATGGCTTTAAATTGGAGAAAAGCAGATTTAGATTAGACATTAGGAATAAGTTCTTTACTATGAGGGTGGTGGAGCACTGGAACAGGTTGCCCAGGGAGGTGGTTGAGGCCCCATCCCTGGAGATATTCAAGGTGAGGCTCGACGAGGCCTTGGGCAACCTGGTCTAGTTGGCGGTGTCCCTGCTGACTGAGGGGGGGTTGGACTAGATCACCTTAAAGGTCCTTTCCGACTCAGATGATTCTATGATCTATGCATTCCCTGTATGACATGGCATGATGTCTTGCCAAAATAACAAATTTAAGATAATCAGTTAATCTCCAATAACAGTACAACAAATGGAACACATCATGAACAGATAGCCTACATCCAAACTGCATGCAATTTGTTTTACCCAGGGAATCAAATGTTGTAGCACAAATTCTGTGAGCAAAAGCATCCAACCACAAAGTAACAGAAACCCCTTACCCAAGCTAAGTTAAAAAAAAAAAAAAAAGCATTTTGTAATCAGTAGCGTTCTTTATAAAACCATTCCTCCTCCATTCCCTTAGTCCCTATTCCTAAGGGAAACCTACAAATTACTGTCAGAAGTTGACCCTGGAGTCATAAATCTAAAAGAGATTAGCAAATTACAAATCACAGACTCAGCAGATATATTAGTTTTCTGGCATATCATAAATTTCCTCACACCCAACTTCCATCTTAAACCATCAATGTTCTAAAAATCAATATGTAGCTTTCTCTCTCTCTGTAGAAGAGGGCTAATGACTTAATCATCTCCCTCTTTCCTAACAGTCTTTTCTATTCTTCTGGTTCAGATTGCTATTTTACCTCAAACTGCATAATTGATTTATATAGTAAATTAACCCCAATGAAAAGTTCTGATGGCTCCTGTTTCTATTTTACATTTGTGTCAGTCTTCTTGAAAGAAATGTAAGAAGCAGCAGAAAAGCTAGAATTCTTCAAGAATACAAACTCTTCAGTGACTTCAAATGACATTTGTACGTAATTTTCATTTTAATTCCAATACAAAGGCAATATTTACTTGATAGAAACTGTGATAATTAAAATTTTATAAATGTCACATATCAGAAAGTTGCTCTATCTGTTCAGTGCACAAAATTTGGATTTAGATAAATACAACTAAGACATTTTGTGCAATTTTGTGCAAAACAACTATACTGTCTTCACATTTTTGTGTGAACATTAGCTGCAAAGTTCCTCTTTACAAATACATTTGAAATTATATTCAGGGTAGTCTACTCAAACTGAATTTTCACAGGTGAAATATTTTAATTTTCCATAATTTCTGAATTTATTATTTTTATTCTTGTTTAAAATGCTTGTCATATCTTTTTGTAGGCCAAATTGCTATATTAGGACCATATACTGTAAAATCAAGTATAATTACCATGGCAGTGCTTTTACTATTTCTGCGAATTGTCTGAAGCCGGGAAAGCTTAATGAGACATTCTTGGTGTGATAGATGGATTAGTGTGAAGTTTAACGTGTGTTAATCCACTTTACATGGGAGAAGTATGGAGGGTAAAAAAAGTTAAGCAGGAATTACCTGTTTTAAAGTACAGCATCATTATTATTAAATACTCATCCCTAGGGTTCGATTTTATGAGTTGTGGGGGAATCTAACCATGTGACTGTTACAACTGTATTGGATTAGACACTTCAAGGCTTCCCTTACATTAACTTATCTTCTTTTCTGAACTTAATTTCATATTTTTCAGAAAAATGCTTCTAGCTAGTCAACATTAGAATCTGTCTCGTAGCATTCTTTAAGGCTCTGCTTTCAGGAATAGATGAGAATTATGCAGTTTTTGTTGTGTGCAAATCTATTATATCCTAAGGGGTTTCAAATATGGATTCACCAGTTTCACTAGACTCCCTGAAAACAGCTTGACTAAACTAAACTGTACGAAGACCCTCCAAAGTTGCAAAGCAAATGCTTTACTTTAACAGGTAGTATCACTGGGATTTAGGAAATTAAGATAAATTATTAATATGCCCATCTCAAGGAAATGAGTACACTTAGAAGCACCTGAGCAGGTCTGAAGATTCTGTTCCCTTTTCTAAATGAAAGATATTTGTGATTAATAAAAATTAGGGGCTTTTGAAAATTTCGTCATATTAATAGTAGAATTTGTACACCAATCTAACATTCAGATCTATTGAAATAGTTTACTATTGACTGAAATATACAACAAGAACATTGTACTAAGAAGACTTCCATACACACCTCTTGATTCTTAAATAGAAAGATCTATCTATAATTCTTAAAAAACAACAAAGCTTTCCAAAACAAATAAATTCAATTTGATAACACTTGCAGACTTTTGTAGCTTTGAAAGGGATACAAGTTGACAAAGAGTTTGCCTTGGAGGTATGTGGAAACCACAAACATTTTCCCATCCACAGCAGGAATTCATAGGTAAAAGTGGGATTTCAAAGACATAGATTTTTTAAGATTGGTGTCATCCTCTGACTAATATTTGAAGAGTCTATGTATCTGTGGAAGGGGAAGCAAAAACAAGCAAATGTAAGGAAAATAGCAGATTACTTGCTAACCAGGGAAAGTACTAAAGTAAATTTGCAATGCCAGCAAGATTTGCACAATGATACTTAACAGAAAAAAATGAAAAATTTTACAAAATGTTTGAGATCAAAGTTTTCTATTAAGGAAAGACTTGCTATTATTTTGGTGAATTGCTTATCAATCAGCAAGGACTGCAGATGAACTAAAAGACATATTATTTTTTATTTTTATTTTTTTTTAATTTAAAAAAAAACTCCTACTGTGGAGAAGTCAGCAAGGTATTTGCCTTAAAGAACTAACACTGATATGAACAAAGACATTTTAGAAAAGCTATTTTGAAAGTTCTGCAGTCATATGGCTGTTGTGAAAGCCAAATACACATGTATAGTGAGAGATTGCTGTAAAGGTCTGAAAATTTAAGGCAGATGAAACATTTTTTTGTAAATGGCAGCCTTTTCACAGTTCCATATATGTGTGATCTCCTTTGGAAGGAGAGCCTCCAACTTCACTTAGAACCGTAAACAGAATCTGACAGAAGAAAAGCTTAAATTGATACCATTTAATATGTTGCTTTGAAGCCTACCCATAGATAAAATTTCTGAGGTATATACCCACTTTTGTACATAGTCTAACATACGGGACTGCTCATTGGAGACTTCAAGTGCTGGTATGGCTTGAGTACAAATTTAGGTACAGAAACAACAAATTACCTAGCTAACACAAGAATGTATAGCATCAGTGCTTTTCTTCTTTGTAGCATTCTTTTAAGGAATATGGATGAGAAGTGGCTTTTCATTTCAGCTCAGCTAGCCAAGTTGATGTGTATGGAGGAATTGTAGTTATAGTATAAATAATGCAATTTATCCTTAACAAGATATTTCTATCTTCAGCAATGAAGAGAATGCCTGGTATGGAAAAGAACAGCAGTACTTTCTGTGAGTATGGAAACCAACATCAGTTTTCTTGCTATGAAACCCAAGCTAAATGCTTACACAGATGATTTGTTTAATTGACCAAGTCAGAGAGCAGTCAGCTTTGAAGAGAAATCATCTTGTAAAGTTTATTACGCACGGTTTGAAATAATAAGCGAAATGAACCTTTGGACTGAGTAAGCGTGAGCACCATTGCTTGCTGCTTGTTTGAAAGGATGTGGACATGTTTTGCCCACAATTTCTCAGAAAAAAGACAAGAAACTGTTTGCAGGCATTAGCAATAGCTACATTATCTTGGCATTCTAAAGCTGGGCATCAAATAAAATTGGTAGAGCTACAGAATTATAGTAGATAAAGTGAAGCATCTGTACCATAACTGTCTAAAGAGAAGACCATTGAAGATTACTATGTCAAACACATCTGATTGTCTCTAAAGACCTTTGAACTAGCTTATCTAAAAGACTTATTTAAAAATGATTTATTGATAATAGAAAAGACAATGAAAATACACCCTTACTCTTTGTTAAATGCTCCTAAAATCTATGGAATATAATTTGACTGGCATTATTCAATTTAGCAAATCTCCAAAATCAGAAATAAATGATTGGAGAAGCAGTTGGATCAGATGCATGAAAAAGTAAAAGTCAGGGCACATGCTAACAGAAGATAAATAAGGTAGTTTTTTCCATCACTGTGAGAAAGAGTCCAAATCTCATATATAGTATAAAGGATTTTACTTACAATAATGAAAAACAATGAAACAAATTAAAAAACCCAAGCAAATAAAGACACCACCACCATATTTTTTTCTGTAAAAGTGACAAAAATTCTGTATGCCATAAGGAACAGGGGTTTTCCTGAAGGCAAAAAAAATAATAAGCATTCAATTCATTTAAATGAGCGTAAGTATAGCAGAGATACCTTGGAAGGTAGAGGCATCGTATAATTTTGATAGCAAAACCTTACCAACCAGTGCATTGTGGTATTTCTATTTTAATAGTATATATTTTCCTGCCTGTCTTGTCTTTCACATTTTGATTAATTGTAAGTTCTTAGTTGATAAAGTACATTTAGTATATAGATTGATGTCAATTTACACTGTCTTACTATGTGGTCCTAAAAAAATAATTAAAATAAATTGTTTAGATTATTTTCATTTTGAAGGAAGATAACTGAAAATCAGTTATGCAATTTTCATCAACTATGCAAACAAGAAAACTGTTTTCTTTGTTTTCTTCAACTTTTCATTTAACTTTATGTAAACATTTGACAGTGAAATTTGAAAAGTTCAAAAAAGGTGTTTAAAATTCAAATTAGACTTTTTAATCAGCACTTAAAAATCTTCCAAATACTTGATTAATAATAAATGCAGTTTTATTCATTACTGTGGTGATTTGATGTTAATGTTTCATGAATATATTGGCTTTTAAACTTCCACATTGTTTTCAGTCATGATATAACTCTAAGAATATTTGTACTTACTTTTTTACTGTGATTTTAGCTGCTGCATATATAGTTTTGGCATATGATCTTGACATAATATACAAATCTGGCCATACTCTTCCATGCTGAGAAAAAACGTCCGGTCCAAATATTTGAATCAAGGAGAAGCAAAAATTACAATGTGTTATTTTGAAAAGTGTGAAGCTTTCAGACTGGCTACCCTGACTTGCACAGGCTCCCATGATCCTCTGATTTACATGGAAGGTACGTGTACTGAGCAGCTTTCAGAATTAGGGTGCATTCCTGAATGCTTTCATATAGATGACAGTGGAGGAGTCTGAATTTAGGTGCTTAACTTATGGCATCTGACCTTTTTGTAGTTGTTACTCGTTTTTCTCGTTCCTCCAAAATGTGAAGGATGAGGTGGCAACTTGTACCTTCCCTTTCCAAAATGTGCAAGCTCAAGGCAATACTAAGGGGACCTCCTGCTTTTCTTTATTGGTGTTTCTGTCCCTGTTAGCTACATGCACAGGATCGTGCCAGTAGAGCTATTAAAACAGAACTGAAGAATATGAGTTTGTCACTGACACACTTTGTCAAGTGGCAGGTAACTAAATGTTCTGAAATAATGATAATTTCGGATTGTTTTCTAAATGAGCAAACTGGATTCTATATTGCTGCAACAGTATGTTTAGTATATTTTCATAGGGGTAGAAGTTAAGAAAAAATCAACAAAATCAGCAATATTTTAAATATGCTTAACACATGGTATTGAATCTCTTTTTTTTTTTTTTTTTAAACAAGTTAACATTAGAGAGGAGAAATCAGCTTTTTAGTCTCTCTCTTCTTATTTCTGTGAAGGCAGATCTCTCGCCAATCTGCTCAGAACTTAGAGGGAAGGGCAGAGGTCGTGGCAATACAGAAACTCCGCCTGGAGAGCGTATGTACAATGCTAGTTGAACTGGGGCATCTCAAGAGATAATTCAGTTTATAAAGAGCCAGTTTAATTTTACAAGTGTGAGTGTGTCCTGTGTTTGTGGGTTTTCTTTTTTTTTTTTTTTTTTTTTTTTTAAATGTTCATCTAAAAAAAAAAAAAAAAAAAAAAAAAAAAAAAAAAAAAAGTTCTAGGAAAAATATTAAACCCCTCAAGAGATAATTCAGTTTATAAAGAGCCAGTTTAATTTTACAAGTGTGAGTGTGTCCTGTGTTTGTGGGTTTTTTTTTTTTTTTTTTTTTTAGTTTTACAAGTTCAGCTTTACAAGCATGGTTTGTTACCCAACGTGCAGTACATGAGAAGATGTCTGTTAGTGTAGGAGATCCCTAAAAATGAAGGCTGTGTTTAACAAGCAGACTGAAGCAATAGAAATTGAGGATTGTGATAGGACTCAGACCACTGGGAATACAGAATTTCCAAGGAAAAACGTAAAACTTACAGGACTTGGGAACTGCGGATGCAAGAACAAACTCTGGGTATTAAAGATAAGAAAAAGAAGGTAATATTTTTTTTAATGTGTGTGTTATTTTGCTATACAATCTCAGGAGGAGGGGAAAAGTGCAGGATGAGAAGAAATGAAGTTAACAGTGCCAGGAATAAATCCTGACATGCTGAAAAAGCTGATAAAAGTTGTTAATTAGTACTGTTATTGCAAACAGCATAAGATTATACGAGAACTTGAGTGGTATTTTTTCTGGAGGTTTTGGTGTTGGTTTTTTTTTTTTAATTGCTGGGCTTTTGCAAGCAACTCAGAAATATTAAAAAATTAGAGATACTACAAAATTAAAAATTTAAAATTTAATTTATTAATCTAACTTTCAGATTTTAGTTTTGACAGAGGACAGAGTTTAGAGTTCTCAAGAAATGTAAGCTTTACAAGCATGGTTTGTTACCCAACGTGCAGTACATGAGAAGATGTCTGTTAGTGTAGGAGATCCCTAAAAATGAAGGCTGTGTTTAACAAGCAGACTGAAGCAATAGAAATTTAGGATTGTGATAGAACTCAGACCACTGGGAATACAAAATTTCCAAGGAAAAATGTAAAACTTACAGGACTCGGGAACTGCGGATGCAAGAACAAACGCTGGGTATTAAAGATAAGAAAAAGAAGGTAATATTTTTTTTTTAATGTGTGTGTCATTTTGCTATACAATCTCAGGAGGAGGGGGAAAGTGCAGGAAGAGAAGAAATGAAGTTAGCAGTGCCAGGAATAAATCCTGACATGCTGAAAAAGCTGATAAAAGTTGTTAATTAGTACTGTTATTGCAAACAGCATAAGATTATACGAGAACTTGAGTGGTATTTTTTCTGGAGGTTTTGGTGTTGGTTTTTTTTTTTTAATTGCTGGGCTTTTGCAAGCAACTCAGAAATATTAAAAAATTAGAGATACTACAAAATTAAAAATTTAAAATTTAATTTATTAATCTAACTTTCAGATTTTAGTTTTGACAGAAAAAAGCTGATAAAAGTTGTTAATTAGTACTGTTATTGCAAACAGCATAAGATTATACGAGAACTTGAGTGGTATTTTTTCTGGAGGTTTTGGTGTTGGTTTTTTTTTTTTAATTGCTGGGCTTTTGCAAGCAACTCAGAAATATTAAAAATTTAGAGATACTACAAAAAATTCAAAATTTAAAATGTAATTTAACAATCTAACTTTCAGATTTTAGTTTTGACAGAGGACAGAGTTTAGAGTTCTCAAGAAATGTAATTGTTCGATTTAAATTCTTTGGATTTCTATTGCTGTTTTGAAAGAACCTCCCACACCCAAATGATAGGTAAGTTACATGAAGAACAACAAATAAACACAAAAAGTAACAGCCCTATCAGTAAAATGAGCTATTACAGTTTTTGTTGAACTAACTTAAATTGGACAATACAATTACCAAATCAAACTGGGTCAGTGGATTAACTACAATTGTAACACCCAGCAGCCAGCAGTTATCAAATTCATATAGGCAACAATAGCATAATGAAATTAATTCAGCTGATAACAAATTCATACAAATTCCAGCCTCAAGAATGTAGAGGGATTTTCTCATTCCAAAGCACAAACCAAGTGTAATGAACAGATAGAGTCCCTAAAGCAAATGTGGACTGCTGATTCCCCTAAGAAATACTTGACTACAATCATGTTAAAAACAAATCACAAGAATTAATACAGAACTGTCTTGCTGACATTTTTTATTCAACTCTGGCAAGACATAACAATTCTAACAATTTATTTTGCTTAGATTCAGGGAACTAATGTGTGTGCCTTTTTCTAGAAAATTCATACTAAATTCAGGTGTGTAGAAGAATGTATTCATTCATATCTCTGAAGAAATTCAGCAAAATGTGATTGGTGTGATTTTTTTGCTTGTCCTGAAAAAGAACAGATGGAAAAAGAAAACAAAAAGTTGTTTGAAAGGTAGGAACCTTTTATAGTTCGATTCTATAGTATGAAGTTTATACTTCATAGTATATAGAGGATCAGGTGTTATCAGATCCAGGGATTTCTTTTGGTGATACAACTTGTGGCATTTTGTCTTCATGAATCTTTAAGTTAGGATTTGACTGTCTTGATTCACATCTCTCTACAATATCATCTTCAGAAAGCAGAATTCATCAGTATGTCTTAACTGAAAAACTCACCATTCCTAATTCTTCTAATTGTGCTCTCGTTAATGAAAACTAGTATAACTATTAGCAATGGAAACTCAAAAAAGCGAGGAGGAAAAAGAAAAAAACAAAAAGCAAGAGCTAAAGAACAAGAGAAAGTGAGGAGGAAAAACAAAAAGCAAGAGCTAAAGAACAAGAAATGTGATGAAGCAGAAATTTCTCCACCTCAGATACTTGCCGAGGGTGTGCATCTTTATGAGTGTTGTTGGTGATGCCAATTTTATTTCTATACCAAGATGTAATCCAGCAAATTATGACAATTTCTCCACAAACTATGAGTTTTATTGGACCTGCTGAAACTAAACAGACATCTACCTCTGATATCTGATTTTGGTTTGGACCCCGAGAGCCTTCAAGGATACTCCTGGAGCAAGTAATTCAAAAGAAAGTTAGCAATGTAAAAAGACTGTCAACTGTATCTCTAGATTCTTGTGAAAAATACATGAGTTGGCAGGATTGGATTGGTCAGAGATTCATAAGCAAAAAAACCACCCCAAACCATAAATGAGATTTATTATTTTGAAAGAATTTCAGCGCTGCATAAAAGCTAAGGTCACAGCAAGAGAGTCCAGGAGCCCGACCAGCAACACTGCAGCAAAATCCAGCATCTCACAGCATTTTCTGGTAGAGCACCAGCAGATGCAGAAGTAGCATGTACTCAGAAAAAAGCAGCCACTAGCTGTGTTTCTTTTGAACAGAACAGTTACATCAACTCATCTTTGGGCTCAAGTTGAACGTTAGAGTCTGGATCCAAGGCACTGGTATCATGGAGAAGCCACTGTCGAGTTCACCCTCGTGATCACCGTGCGCATTATTTAGATTCCAGCCCGTGAGATGAAAATAAAGCTCTGCCCAAGAAAGTCACTACTGGTGGCAGAAGCGCTGAACGGGGCATACCTTCCTGAGCACAACACAGATGGCACTGTGGAACAAGAGAGAAAGTCTATCAACATGCTACATTACCTTCGCATCTGGGAGGCTCCAGGCAATCCAGCAAAGCAGTGAAGAGGATCGGGTGCTGCAGGTGGAAAAACAGTGCATGCTCTGAGTATGGGCAGAACCAGTGATGCAGGAGGTTACACCTCTTACACGATGAGAACTATATAAAATATATACAGTCAGTTTATTGAGTAATTTTAATTAATATACAATTAACTTATGTAAATATGTATTTAGTTTGTTTAAAAATTCCTTGAGTAGGAATACCAACAGATTTAAGAACTGATAGCGTGAAATGTGCTTGAAATGTCCGGGCAAGAACAGGTAACTGAGAGCAACGTGTGTTGTACAAAGAGATTAGTGACAGGCAAAACAAGAAAGCTTTATTAGATAGATTTGTGCAATCCCACTCTTAATCTAATGAAAGGCTAGAACCCAAAGGCCATGCTCGGCAGAGGATGGGAACTTAATAGTCAGGAGATTATTAGTTTAGTTCATAAAGCAGGACTTTCTGGAGAAAACTTAGTCAAGACTGAGGATCAGAAAACTAAAGGCATGTTCTGCCAAGTATTGTAGATCTGACATGCTGTGATTAGCAAATAGCCTCAGCACACAAAGCCACAGATTTCAAATGTTCAGAGCCAAAAGAAAATTTGAATTCTAATTGTTTTTTTCAAGCTACATATTACACAATAGGGAACAGATTTTTTTTAGTAATACAGCAAGGAAATTAATGGCCAAGGTAGGAAAAAAAAAAGGGGAAAACCTTTTTCCACATGCCTGGAATCACCAGACCAACAAAGCTACTTTCAGCTGTGATCGATGTAGTGCATTGCCTATTCCCATTTCCTTTTCTGCTTTTGTATTTGGTTCACTTGCTACCTTTATCAGGCAGTATTGTAGAAATGCTGGGGTTTGGCTGTTGGCTCAGGTGATTTCTGAACACTAAGATGGGGTTGCGGTTAGAAATAGGTCTGGCTGCAGGTGACCTCCCCAAGGCCCTGTCAGTACTGGAGGGAGAAAATTTCATGAGATAACACACTTAAGCATCATTTTTTAATGGTCTATGGTTCATTTGGGAGTAGTATTAAAGAGTTTTGCAGAGAAGCCTGTACTTAGAAGTGAAGCGAAAAGGTCATCTTTACTCATTCTTCCATGTTGCTCCTTTGCCATTGGGGGAGGGAAGGGAGGAGAGTCACACAATAAAAACTGCTGGAAGTTTCAGAATACTTTTTCTCTTCTCCTGAAATTCAAGGTAGGTGGAAAAAAATGTTGTGCTAAATTTTTCGAAGTATTTTTTTTTTCCCATTTTTGAGTCAGATAATAGGGAGCTAGATTATTAATAATTATGCTACCATGAGATGTAAATCTGAACCTTTAGGCTCCTTTTGCATTGCAGCTGAAAGGAAAAAAAAAACACAACTAACAACAAAAACAAACCCTAAAAACCAATTCATGAATACTTAACGAATGAGCAAACATTTGCATCATATAAATATTTTCTTTCTCCTCATCAGTATTCAGGGGCCGTATTGCCATCTGGCAAAGGTTTCAGTTGACTAACGCTGAAGCAATAAATTAATACAGTAAAAGATGCTACCAACAGTTTTAAACCAATTAAAATGCTTGAAGCAGACTCTATGCATGTTAAAATGTCATGTCATGATCCTGCTGCACAGAACCAAAGAACTGTAATGAGCCAAGTGTGAATGAGCAAAGTTTGCAGGATTCAAGGGTATTGCTTGGTGTGAGCCTTCTGGCAGGCACAAATATTCTTGTAATTCAAAATGTTAAATAGTCTGACCCATATTAGGGTGGACGCTAGTTGTACTATAGAGCAGAGATTGTCTCATGCTCTTGTAGCCTTTAATTTGGATCCAATAAGAACAAAGAAAAAAGAATAAGCCAAGTGTGTATTTTAGCTCTCCCATGACCATTCAAAAGCTCCACAGAAAAATGAGTCCGAAAACCCTCACGTTAGACAAGGGTTTGATGCCTGGAGACAGAGAACAGCAAAAGGGAGTTCTGGGGGATAACAAAGACCAAGCAGCAGCCACCTCTGTGGATCTGTCTCACCTGGGTTTGGATTGCAGGCTAGTGCCTGGGCTGCACAGGACTCCCTGTCCAGGGTAACCTCCTCACGCACTAGGTACCTGCAACCGTTCTTCCAAGAAACACAGTAGAGCTTTGCTGCTGTCTTAAAAAAGGGCTGGTTTCCTCCAACTCTTTATGGAGACTGTAAAGATGAATGCTGTGAAGTTTGAGACTTTCCTTACAGAAACCCCTTGTGGTCTGACTGCTTTCATGGGGAAAAATGTCACTGGATTTGCAAGCTGCATGAAAAGCTCTTGTAGCAGTAACAGAAAGCAATGCCATAACTCCTCGTGAAACAAGCTAAAGAATTTTATTAAACTTTATGGATTTAATTTTTTTTTAAAGCAGTACAACATACTTTAAAACAGTCTGTCAAAAGTGATCCTATCGAAGATCAAGCTCAAGGTTTCCAAGTCAGGAAATGCCCGTGGGACCTTTCAAGACAGGAGAGAAGCCCGTTCCCAAACCTGTCAGTTTGGTGTGTTGGTTTTGTACAACATAGGGAGGAAAGAAAAGAAAAGAAACATTTGCTATCCTCCAAAAATGGCTGCATCAAAAAAGAGAAAACAGTTTTCAAGAACATGCCACTTACTTTCTACAAACATTGTTTATGAATGTAGCAATTGTGTGGCTGTGTTACTAGAAAATATATAATGCTGTTAATGTTTTCTGCAAGTATAATGCAGGAAAAACGTGAGAAGAGTGTCTTTGACTGTAAATTAATATTACAAGAAATAAGTTGAAACAATGCAGTAAGACCTACTAATGGCAAGATTATGCTAGAACATTTGGGGTTTTTCTGTTAAGAGTTTATTGCTGGGGATCAGAGCTAGCTGAATTATACATTAATAAAGTACTAGAATAGATTTGTATCTTTCAGAGATATGAATGCTAATAGATGATTGTTACTTAAATATTAGAGATTTTAAGGCATATAATAGTCTGTCTAAAGTATGTATTGCTACTGTCTTGTACTCTTGTACAAGTCAGACATCTAATAGATGATTGTTATTTAAATATTAGAGATTTTAAGGTATATAATAGTCGTAAGTCTTTTGGAAAGCAGAAATGATTGTTTTTAATGTGGGCTGATCACATCACTGCAGGAGAGAGAAGAGAAAACTTGTCCTTTTTTCATGAATGGCAGTGATTTAAAGAATGTTGAAGGAAAACACTATTTTTATGTGGGATCCTCTTCTAAAGTATGTATTGCTACTGCCTTGTACTCTTGTACAAGTCAGACATCCTAAGCTTTCATTTCTGATAGAAAAAAATGTTTTCTAGCTTAATGACTTGTTTAAGTAACTCATAAAGCTTTATCTATATTCTGCTGAATTAAGCTAATTTATATATCTGCCTTATATTAAAAAAAAAAAAAGAAAAAAAAAGAAGAAAAAAAAGAGCATAAACAGCTCCAAATCCATTTACTGAAGGAAAATGCCATTTATTTGAACTGTAAGATCTAACACAATGTCTGTCATAATGAATTCAAAGTGCTCAGATTCGGAATAGTGGAATGTTATGGGGGAATGCTACACAGACTCCCTAAGCGCCCCTTGATTATACAACATTATCATATAACATGTTTATTAATGTTATATGTAGAGGAGGTTTTTTTAAGATGAAATTTCAGTCTTTAATGCCTATGATTACTGAAACCCAACCATTTTTCGTGAAGATGCTTAAACAAGGTGAGGTTATTTTCTTTTATATGTGAAGCGAGACATTTGAGAATTTATTTACAACTCCCCATAATAACCTTTCCCCTTATTTCTATTTTGCAGTGATCTCTTTAAAATAACTTGCATAGACTATTGTATATCAGGGAAAGAAAAGCAAAGCAGTACTCGGGAATTGAGGTTGGTTTTCATCATCCTCATCTTCATAGTCGCTAAGGAACATCACCCTGCACCTAAGCAATCTGCACCAATCATGCAAAAGTAAGTTCCAATAGCTGAATATTTTAAGATCTTTCAAAAAAATGATTGTACTGCTGGCATGACGTATCTCCACACAACTATCTGTTCTGGCAGTTCTGCAGTTCCTTTGATAGAGAAGGCAAACTGCTTTTAAATTGTTTTCTTTTATAAATATGAAGATCAAATTCTGAATTATCTATATCAGATTTTGATCTGTTATGTGATATGTGAGAAGGCCATTAACAATAAGAAGATATACAGTCTTATTTTTCAATAGCTCCCAGAAGGGGTAGTGTCTCCAATGTTTTCACTAGTATTAAGCAACAGCAAGCAAAGGTAAATTGTCAAAGATAAAAATCATTTGCTTCTAAACCAACTTTTTCACCTGCCACTATTCTTAACCTAGTTCCAGAGCTGCCTTGAAAAGCAGAGCAAAGAATTGCTTATTGTGTCGTAACAAAATGCTTTAAGAAGCCTTTACTCAGATGGGAGGTAATACACCATTGAAAATATATGAGGCAGTAGTTTTACCAAATATTCTCTTTTCAGATATTGGTAATTAACACTGCTGAAATTTTCAGTCCCAGCCTGTATTTCCTCACCAGACAGGGGCAAGTTCCCCTTGCTGGGGCTGGTGCACAGCAGCCTGGAAAAGGCAGACAGACCACCTCGTCCCACCCTTTCAAGAGAGCCTGATGAGCAGTCAATGGAGAAACCAGGTACGTCCTTCATCACACTGCAATGGGGGGTGCACTGGGCTGGTGCACAGCAGCCTGGAAAAGACAGACCACCTCATCCCACCCTTTCAAGAGAGCATGACGAGCAGTCAATGGAGAAACCAGGTACGTCCTTCATCACACTGCACGTAGAAGCATCCTTTTTCTTGGGCTGCATAAACTATTGCTTGAGATCACATCCTCGATCATTAACCTTGTGAAATGATGAGATAGTTACAGGGAAATGAAGCAGTTTCTGCACATCCTTCAATGACAGATGGTTGAAGGGGGGCTGATTCCTCTGCTGCCTTTCCTCTCCTGCCCAGCACAGAGAGTGGTGGAAAGAGCCCTCTCTTTACACTGACCACCTGGACTCCTTGCACAAAGTACATTCTAGAAAATAAACCTTCTGCTCTGTGTAGCCCTAGGAAGCACCTCAAATTTATTGAGGTGGAGGGGGGAGGGGGATTTCTAAATATGCTCAGATTTAAGTGGTTTGAAGATTGATCTGGCTTGTATAGTGTCTTCCCATCTCTAACAAGGTGACTGCACAGCCACTAGTCAGTCTCAGCCTGGACATACAGGAGTTTTCAGTTTCTGCACTGCTGGTTTTTACTGGAAAGGGCAAAATATCCACCAGAACATGAGCAATCTCTAAATCCAGACACCTCGAATCTTCTGGGTAATTGAATTAAAATAAATGATTTGAAAGTGTATCCAGTGCCCTTGCAGAGCATATTGTAGCTGCACTGAACCACTTAGCTGACATGTTTTAAGCAGACTTCTATTATTTGAATAATGTAGTGTTGCTATTGATGTTTAAAATACAGGTAATTCTTCTGTACCTTCCCAGTTGATGTATCTTAATGAACCAGTGCCAGGTGAATGGGCTGAGTCAGATGTCTATTGACCCATGTTCAAAATAACGCTCAGGAGTTAGTCTAACTTTGTCTAAAATGATACAGGGCAGATATAATCTCCAGCAAAGGTTCTGTATGAAATAGAGATGAAGATGCTATTCCCAGACTAGATAGATAAGATGATTGAACAGGCCTTTTGCAGGTATGATTGTTATTGCTACTGCTCACGTTGAGTTTTAATACGTGCAGAAGAACATTTTTATTTTTTTTCAGGGTCTTTGCAAACTGTTGCCGTGTGCATTTCAGTACAGCAATTCCAAAAACTCCAGCTTCAATTAGATAAGCAACTTTTAAATAAAAGAAGACCAGGAGAATTAGGAAATGTAAATTGATGTATTCAGTCACAGTCATATTTATTTTTGCAGTCTGCACATAATTGCTATAAGTGATAATAAAAACCTCTTTTTGTTCTAAAACTAAAACATTAGCAGTATGCAAATTGGCAGAAATATCAGTGCAGTTCACACAGGTGTAGAGAGTAATTCAAAGTTTGCTTCATAATATTCTGCCCCAAACTTGCTTTGATAGCTAGAGAAATGTGTAGATTGAACTTATGTTCAGAGAGTTATAAAAGCTAAGATGCTGTCTTTATTTTATCATTTTAGTTGCAAAATTATTATCCCAAACAAACCCTGATGGAATTGTTATTGTTAGCACATTTTACATCCCAAGCATGATACTTCTGCAGAAAGAGACAAGGATTTTCAGCAATTGTAAAAAAGAGACTGTGAGGTTCATTAAGACTTCCCAATACTGAGAATTAGAATAGAAATGAAGATTGAGAACTTTAAGGCTTATCTCAAATTATTTAAATTTGCTTAATATTCATTAATATTAGAATACATTTTTAATTGGTATTTCCTGCATTTTACAGAAGCCAGGAATATACAGCTAGAAAGGGGGGAGATTTCACAATACTCTTTTCAGTGAATTTAATGAATGATATCCTACCTGAGCTTTAGTGTCTGAATCGAAAGTATTTCAAATCTCAGCCCACACTGAGACAAAAAATTTAGTATAAATCTTGTATAACTGGAGATTTTCCAAATTCTTGAATTTTACCTTAACTTCCCCTCTTTTAGTTGCCTTATGCAAAATACCCTGCTTTTCTGTACACTTTGAAATAATAATTTAGTAGGGGGAATAGTTAAAAATATATCTTTATATATCAGAAACCTGTTTTCTCAAGATGAAATCTAAAATTCAATTCTCTTATTAAACAATGCTGCAACTTCATTTACATGCTATTTTCTATTTTTTATTTGTTTCATATATCTGTTGTATCATATATAAAATTGCATGCGGAATATGTTTTGCTATATAAATCAATACTAATATTGGAGGCTACAGTTGCAATTGCAGTACTAATATCAACCGCTGCTTAATCAGTTTATCAAACAACTGTTTTGTATGCTATTATCAGAGATGTTGGCTGTTATGGCACTGTGGTTACTATAAAAATCTACAGAATTTATAACAGCATTTAGAAATATGTGAATTATAAACCTGAGAGCGTATCTTTCTGAAGTCACACATCATTGCAGTCTGCAGCTCCTACAGAAATATGTAGGGGCTGCAAAGCATTTCAAACTTGGTCAGTATGAAAAGGAGTGTTTTGAGACAAATTGAGAAAGCAGGCTGCAGAACATCATCTGAGTCTTGGACAGCATGGGAACCCAAGCAGGATGTGGCTGTATCCTGCCTGGGAAAAGGTGGAGGTTGCAGAGGAGAATGTGATTACTTTTCCTGACTGGTGATCCTCAGTTACAGGTCTTCAAAAGCAAACTCGTGTGCTGCCATGAGGCTTTCTGCCTGTGGTTTGTCTTGATGGTGTCTGTCTTTGTTAAGATTCTCTTTACAAATATTTTAACACTAAAATAAGTGTTAGCATTTTCCCAGTAGTTTTTCACCTGAGACAAGTGGTACTGTATGCCATGGTACCTACATCAACAGCTGTAGTACATATGTCACACTGTAATGCAGATGATCCAATCACCTCGTGTCCACTCTCAGCTTAAGTTACTCGAGTAAAATTACTATTGGTGGTGTGAGAAGCATGGCACAGTACCTCAGCTGCATTTTCTTGGCTAGAGAGGGATTCTCTCCTTAATATTCTTATCCTCAATGTGGAAAAGTCACATGATCAGATGAAAACAAGTATCTATTCTAGATTCTGAATATCTCAACTTTCATCGGTTTGCCATTTACCTTAGTATTGGTTGGGTATCAGGCATTTGATTAAATAGACAGCCATTAATAATACAGTACATCCTGGCAAAACTCAAGAAAGCTGAACTGTTATTGCAGGGTAATAGTTTTGTTTGTCATTATTTTTAGCAGTAACTGTGATTTAGATGTGTGCTCCTAGCAAAATACCAGCCACATAAATGTCTTGGGTCATCATGACAGGTATTTATTATCCTGGTTTATGGTTATATAGGAGCATCTAGTTTTTTGGTTTTTTTTCTCTCTTTTGTGGTCAAAAGGGAAACTGGTAACTGTGTCATTGAACCCTTAACTTTTGTAGATCATCTTCTGGGGGTTGCATGGGAAGAGAAGTTATATGCAAGCTTTTCTTCATGCAAGCTATAAAATGGTTTCCTCTATAACATTATTTAATGTTTCAAAAGTTTTATCAGGCTTGATATTGTCTTTTTTTGCTACAATATGAGACAGACTTATTTAGAAATTTTCTTAAGCCAACTAAAGAAAAAGCATGCGTGACGACTTAAAGAGAAAGTCATCATCTTGGTGTTTCTGAAACACTTTTTTCTGTTGTTGTGCTTCACCACCCCCCACCGCCCCTCCTTTGCTCTGTCACATCTCAGAAGATTTGTGGAAGGAAAGTGTAAAGAGATTTTCTCAGTTTCCTAGGCTGCGGGCTGATTAGACCTGTTGAGGTGCACTTTGGCTCTGTGACAGCGCTTGACAAAACTTGTAGAGCTGGTGATTCCCTTGAGGGGAGTTTTTAGTACATAACTCTTAAATAAGAAAACATCTGCTGTTTTTCTTACGATGTTTCTCCCTTCTCTTATTCTACCTTTCAAAATTAAAGATGTAGGAGACAACTGAAAATAGTCTTATTTTCCCCCTAGAATAAAATAATAAGCCTTTTTAAAAAATATTGCTTCCATATACAAGTTAAACTGTTGTTGAGGTTCATCACAGAGGCCAGATGGGTCAGAAAATCATCACAGAATTGACATTAGTGCCCATAATTGCTAGCTTTTTTTGCTTTTTTTTTTTTAATCTTCCAGCTTTTGGCATGAGTGTTCACAGAGCAATTTAATTATGCTGTTTATTCTTCTTTGTGATATAAAAGCATTTCTAAGGTCTTGCCTGGACATCCATAATAAGCAAACAAAACAAAACTTGTTTGTAAATTTCTGCACTGGATGGTTTTCATAGATAACTCAAATGGCCATCTTTAGAGATCACACAATTACCCCTCAAATCAACATCGGTATGTTTAGAATAAAGTCATGTTAAAGTCAAGGAAACAAATAATCCAAAGTCACCTGGGAGTAATGCATTCACATCCAGATGACAAATACTCATAGAAAAACCTGCTAAAATCTTCATAATCTAGGAAACTCGAGGATTGCCTTACTATGCATTCAAAGGGACACGTCTTCCAACTCAAAAAAAGTAAAATTTACTCCAGTCATTCAATTATTTACAACTGTAAATAGTTCCAATACAACTAACTGGAAATTTTTCCTAGAATTTATGTGACAACTTACGTAATGTTACTTAATTTCTCAGGATGTTTTCTGGCAAATAATCACAGATGGACATACAATAGACCCCTTCTGTATTACACTGGGACCAACAAAAATTGTGGCAGGCTGTATCATGTCTTACACCTTGTCTGCTTTTCTGCTCAGTGCTGCTGAGAGAGAATATTGAGCTGGCGTTCCTGGTGCAGCTGAGTTCAAGACACAAAACACTCATTTCACTGACGGCAAGGTTCCGATGATCCCACTTCCCTAAAAAGGCAGCACAAACCAATAGGTAATCACGATAAATAAGAGCAATGGTAAAAGGCAAAACATCTTTGCAATATTCTCTCACAGATCCAAGTTCCACGGGAGCCTATTGCACTACAAAGGTTTTCAGGAAGTTTATAAAATGCTTTTATTTCATATTTTCACACAGTACAGTTAAGGAAATTACTGTCTGCTGCAGGAACAGAAAAGAGAGGAGTCAAAAAAAAAAGGCATAGTAGAATCATGAGAGACATTTAAGACATGAAAAAAATCTACAGATTTTGAAATTCTGTTGTATAAACCCAAGAGCAACATTTTGAATATCTGATTGTTTGAAAGTTTTGAAATAGATGTTTTTTATTTAAAATTTAGTGTTGATTCCCAGTGTTGAGGGTTTTTTTTGTCCCATCAAGGTATTACGGAGAAATTAACTGTGGATTGTTTGATAGGAAGATTTCTAGTAGTCCATATTCAGAGCACAAGTTACTTAGACCCTTGTGTTTGTGAGGTTTCAGGGCTTCTACACTCTCCTCATAAAGAAGTTACTGAAACAAAAATTACTTTTTTCCACTTAGATGCATTCAAAACCTTGCTATCACTTTTTATTAAAAATGTGAAATGAATTTTTAGCAGAGCTTTGACACTTGCATTGTTAATGTGCCTTCAGGCATGTAATTAGTAGAAGAGTTTAATCTTTTATATTCCATACTTTGATCAGAGTAAATAAGCTCAGAGAAGCTATAAAGTATTGACCAGCATCTTTGATAAAAAAAAAAGTTGTAAGCACCACTTGAAGATATTTTCATAAACTTGAATGCGCATCATTAGTTCTGCATATAATAGAGAGCATGTTCACTTATATTGCTATTCTTGGTATATCAATCCAGCCCATAGATTGTTGGGGCTTCTTTTCTCCCTTTCCCTGTTTTTATTTAGAAACTTATGTTGTTTTTCAACATTTATGGAAAAACTTGAAAACCGCTATCTGTAGCAGCCCAATAAATAAATGATTTATTCTATAGCTGATTCCATGCTAAAAAATTTGATCAATGATTAACAAAATGTATCTGGTAGGCTGACTTGTAAGATGCAGCTGTTCACATTAATATTTTTGAACACATAATGAAGATGGAAATTAGGGTGCCTAAACTAAAATAGAAATTTGTCATTGAATTAGCAGAATAAAAATCAAGTTTGAAAAATTGGCCCTTTGGGTTATAGTAATAAGATTCAAAACAAAAGATTACGTTGAAAGGTTTTAATTTCTTAATTCTATACTTTTCTCAAACCTGCATAGATCAGACCAGTCACTAATCAATGTTAGTAGGTGAAATAATCAGCAGATTTCTTTTCATGGAATGTCTAAACCTTTCCCTACTGTTTGGTGTTCTAAAACATTCAAAATAAAATGAAAATTGTATTTTAAAAAAAGAAAAAAATTTAAAATGTTTAGGCACCTCATAGTTAATCTATGAAAAAAATGCAAGAAATTTGAAAAAAATACTCCTTCCAGAACCCTAAAGGAGAACCTGATGGGGAGGGACACTTTATCAGGGAATGTGGTGATAGGACAAGGGGTAATGGTTTTAAACTGAAAGAGGGGAGATTTAGATTAGATATCAGGAAGAAATTGTTTACCTGGAGGTGTTCAAGGCCAGGCTGGATGGGGCTTTGAGCAACCTGGTCTGGTGGGAGGTGTCCTTACCCATGTTATAGGGGGTTGGAACTCGATGATCTTTAAGATTCCTTCCAACCTAAACAATTCTATGACTCTATGTATTGGTTTAAATTCCTTCCGTTTTTAAAAAAGAAACTCTCAAAGCCACAGAGAGGAGTAAAAAGCTGACACATTCTTTTGTTTGTTTTATACTGGTATTTCCATTGTTTTTTACAGTCTTTTGGTGCTCCATTTCTGCCCCCCCGTCTCCTGCCACAGTGAGCCTCCATGCATCCCTCGTGAGCAGCCTTTCTGTTAAGGTAGTTTGGCTGGAAAAATCAAAATCACGCATCTCCAGTTGAGGTTTTTTTCTTGCTATTCAGCATACACACCAGTGCTGTTTCAGTGAATCTAATTCCTGGTTACCTAGCAGGTAAGTGTCATCTTGAGGGAAGTGTTGGGCCCAGCCTTAAGAGAGAGGGCAAGATTAATCAGAAAGTCTAATGACCAGATTCTGGTAATTTTTTTTTGTTCCATTTATTTCTGTAAGAAAGATGAAAATGTCTTTTTGATTCTGAATTTTACAAAACTAAATTGATACATTTGTGATGCAATTCAGATCATACTATAGACAAATCCTGAAAGGAGAATTCTGTTGTGAAAGTATATATGTGCAGTAGGTAGTACGTGAAATACGGGACATAATGAGAAAAAAATATGACCCTAAAGTAAACTTCACGCTAATTTTAGGAACAGTGAAAACAATACAACTATTTTATTTCATATAGCATTTGGTTGCTTCACAGTCTACAGAACACATTTAATATTCAAAGGAATATCTATAAATAATTCTAGATTATCTTTGAGGAATATCAATTTATGTATTTTAAATATGGGTTACGTATAAAAAAAACCCACTTAAATATAAAATCATTTTAAAGAATTGTGGGTGTCATCTCTAAATTATGAAACTATAAATAAGCTCATGACTCCAATCTATCTTCATCACAAACATGAATCCAGCACTTGTATTTTATCTCAGACTGTTTTCTCGTCTATTTCCAGAAGCAAACAAGAATAAGGTAACAAGAAGCAATGATTTAGCATCAAGAAAAGACAGCCTTTTGAAATTCCTTTGTCCTTTCTTTTTATAGGGCAGATCACTGCTTCTACATTTTGTGATGACGTTATTGAGACTTCAGGGGTGGAGTAAAAGGACATTTGACAGACATTGCTTAGAGATTAGATGTTTCGAAGTATTTTGCAAAATAAGATCGTAACAGTTTCTCCTGTCAAATATCAAAATCATTTAGACTAACTATTCCTGAAGAGAAGATGCACTATAACTCATAAAGCTAAATTAAGTAGTGAATTTAATGTGATTTTAATTAATTTACCTACCTCTAGACAATTTCTCAATATTTTTTCCCTTTTCAAAGGCTTTCCTTTTTTTAATTAGTTAGATTTACTTGTTCATAAACTATTTAGGTTATCTCTGAAAACACAAAAATGAATCACTTTCCCATCTTTATTCTAAATTATTGCACCTTGTGTAACTTGTGTTGATTTACTTACCAAAACAGAATTCATTTTGTAGCTAATATATTTTGATCTGGGTTATCAAAAGAAAAGCACTGTAACCAGAAACAACCTTTCTAAGCACAATTTCTCTCAAAAGAGACATTTAATTTGGGGGTTGTGATGAAAATATGTTACATTTATTGTTTTGTTTTCCTTTTAATGGTAATAAAAATGATTTTGTCATAGTTTAATGCAAGTCTTGGAAAGAAGAGCAAGGGACTCTAGTGACTAAAAAGGAGCGAGTTAAAACTCATATGAATTTTTAAATAACAACACTTAGTTTGACATTCTTTATTTTTTCTAAATAACAAATTCAAGACTATGTGTTCATTAAAATGCAATACTTTATGCACTACTTAGTACCCTCTAATTTCATTAGTGTGCTGAAAGAGGTAGGAGTCTGTCAGGAAAAAAATAAAATAAACTGGTATGATTGAAGAGTGCGCCATAATGCGTATTTACCAAGAACTCATTTAAACTACCAGAAATCACCTAAAGTTAGCTTTTCATAGAAAGACTCTTATATGATATTTTGTATTTACAAATTTTAGATTCCATTTGTATGTAAGGTTCTGAACCAATCAATTTGACAACGTATTTAAAGTAAAAAAAAAAAAAAAAAAGCCTATGTTACTTAAAAATTGTGTAATTTGTATTTTAAAATAATTTTCTAACCTAACAAAAAATAGGTAATAAATAAAGCCTGTAATGAGGTTTTGAAAAGCTTTAAAGCTTACAGATATTGAATAAAGTTGTAATGCATATATGCATTATCATAAGTCATATATGCATTTGTGCTAGGAATACAAATCTGATTTTTTTCCCCCAAATTTATTACAATAACCTAAATTGTCGTTTGTTAAAAATCATACGAAGGAAGAATCAAAATTATAAGAAATCCCAGTTAAGTTTTACCCTGAAAAAAGAATTTCAGCTGCAGACTAGCATTGCCAGAACCATCGTACCCCTGTAGCTGGCGTCTATTCGTTGTGCCACAAGCTTCATTTAACCCGGGCAGTGGCAGGGCAAGTGAGACACTGTCTCGGCTCGTGACCTGCTGATGGTTTTCTTCCTCTCTCCCCTTCCAGGAGCAGGCTCTTGCCTGTGGGTGACCAGTGGTGCTGAACATCACAGCTGAAACAGCAACTTACCTACCAGAAGCAGAGTGAAGATGGATCATCTCTGGCCTCAGCGGGGAAGCGGTAGCCATGGGCTGTGACTTTGCAGTTAATTTAGAGAACAGCTAGATGAGGATACTTCTCGGTGAGGGATGGATGGCAGCAGCTGTTGGACTCCCCCTCCCCAGCAAAGAGGAAGCGACTGCCCACCCAGGTAGGACAGCTACGGCACCCGCATGATTTACTCTGGTTCTCCATGTGGACTCGCTCGCTTGGAGGGACTTCAAGGTAGATAAACTAAACTTCTACTACAGCAGAGGAAAGCCAGATTTCCAAATCATAAGTTATCTTTCATTAAAAAAGTACAATTTCTTATGACTAGCACAGATATACCCATGAGCATCCACATAGGCACATATTACATTTCCACCCTGAGACCAGTAGCCATGATGTATGCAGTCAGCCTGAAAAGTATTGCATATATAAGATTTCACAGAAATGACACTAGTACCTGATCACGGATGGTTATTCTGCTGCTATATAAATCACAAACTACTTTAAAAAAAATTTAAAAAATCTAAATGTAGGTTTTTTTTGGTTTTCTTCATGTTCTGCAGTTTCCTCATGAGCTGTTTGTGTTTTGCGTGTAGTATTGATATGATGGATTAAAGTTTTTTGTGTAAGAAGCTAAGTGCATTAAGGGTAGCTGGGAGGGTCTGAAAGAAGGCTGGACTGTATCGTTTGTGGAGTATCTTAGCCATGAGATGAGGCATGAGGCAAAATTCTTGCGTTTGTGTGGTGGAGCAGAGGTTTTCAAGGGCATGGAGCCGTAATGTTAAGGAACTGCCAACAGCAGAACTCTGACTTAGAGATCTGAAAACGCTTAAAATTTCTCTAAGGGAGGAAACAGTGCTTAAAACCGCACACAGCTTATTTCCGTGCTTTTTTGTCAATAATGGAATCCTCATAGGATAGGAAATTGAACATAACAGCTGTTTATGTAAATTACTTAATACAGTTTAAAAAAAAAAACAACATTTTTAGAAAATCATAATATGGACTTAATAGACAGCTGTTGAAGAAAACATGAATATGGCAACATTATATTCAACTTGCTTGGAGGCTGAAGGTTTTTCCTGATTTTTTTTCTTTTTTTTTTTTTTTAATCTCATAAAACTTACTGCTTGACTTGGTGATACACAGAATGTTAAAATGTCACTTCATTTGTTTAGATGAAAGTTAACAAATCCTACATGTTGAAGCAATGTAAAACTAAATTTAACAAAAGTCAGGTGGTTGTTATTTGTGGAGTGTAGCACAAGTGCTGGTAACTGTGCAGCGATGGAAGATCAAAGCAAAACAAACAAAACCTTACAATACTTCTATGCTTCCCTGAAACAAAACAACAGTAATTAATGTTGGATAAAACACTTTTGGCTGTAAGCTGTTGAATACTACTCACAGAATACATTATCGTCCTAAAGTAGCTGTTATTCATTAAATAAATTATTCAAGAATAGTCTTTGCAGTATTTGACCATCTCTCTATCTGGTTGAATGCCAACTCATTGAACAAATTGTTCAAAAGATAACAGCTTGATTCATGTATAATGTATTTGAAAAGCTTCTTTTCTAGTTCTTACCAGCTCTGCTTAGACTAAGTAATATCCTGTGCATTTATTAATAATTTTTCATTTGGTTGGCAAAAATGAATAAAGGCAGCAATAAAGGACAGGATCTGACTTCTCTCGAGTTCAGTGGGAATTTTGCCATTGACTTTAAATGAGTCCAGGCTTTCTCCCGCAATGTTTAAATGATGACTTTGAAATGTGATGAGCATTGTTAGCGTGTTTAGTTTGTCTAAACTTTAAAGAACTGAATATATTCTAATATCCTACAGTGATGACAATGTGCCATAACATTTTGGTATAAACTTTCTACAGATGATTGACGTAGGAACAGAATCATTATCCAGCATGAACAGAACTGTGTGTTTTAAGGGGTTACCTCTCTTAACAGTTATTCTTTGAGCTTATATCAACATATCAACCTGTAAATCAAAGTGTGGAAATTGCAGTATGAATACAATGGTGATTTTGACACTTTCAGTGATAAATATATAAAGAAAAAGCCCTGCAAATTTATATTGTCTCTTTGCTTTATAAGAAGCTAGAGTCAGAGGTGATATACAATAAGCAAGTTTCCAGAAGCCTGTTTGCTGAGCGTTCCCTGCATACTGGAGACAAAGTGACAATGATAAAAGACCCATGCTGTTGATTACATTAGACAAGACAGGACAAAATAGCACAAGATGTATTAATGTTGAAGTTAAATTTAAATTCAGGTATAAACTACTTCAGGCAGTGTGCATAAAGCAGAAGACAGCTCAAAAATAAAGCACCGTGTATTTATCCAAGTCTAGGGGTTCATCTATCCAGGTTGCAAATGTTTTTAAGATTGAGTTTGCAACAACAGCATTGTAATTTGACTTGGAAATCCATGGACTGCCTTGCCACTATCCATACCACATAATCACTACCACATACCACTGCCTTACTGCTTGTAGGCACTGCTTTGTGCCTACTCATGATCAGTTATTTTCCCTTGTAAACTTTCAGCTTTTTTCTCAGGCATTACTTTCCAAAATACAGTCATCTTGTATGTGTGACTTTCAATTTCTGCTTATTATCATGCTTAGATGAGATCAGCTTATTAAATCTAATCTTGGCCTATTCTTACTATTATGTACTATTCCAGTAATTAGGTGGGGGTTTTTCATTCATTTTCTAAATGCATTACAAAGATTTTTATTTAATACCATTAAGCTTTGGAAACTTGCTTACAGAATCCCCACTTAAAATGCTTGGATGGTAAGTATATAAGAACTTTTAAAGAAAGAATTGTTTGCTGCTTTCATTTTGTACAGTATGACAGCTTTACAGTTAAAAGGAGGTTTAAAGCCTGAGACCCTTCTGTACAAGAGAATCTTCCCAGATTCTTATCACAGCTGTAACTGCAGGCACTGATTCATATTTTCCTTATTATGGAAGATGGAGAGAGGGAAAAAAAATCTCTGGGAGGAATGAAAAACTCTGGAACCTTTTTTCCATCTCACTCTGAAATGCCTTTAGCATGAGCACCTTCTTCTTAGTTCTTATTTGATTGCGTTTAGGGATGTCTGATACTAGAGGGTGTTAGTGAGACCTTTTCTAATATATCAGAGTATTGACTGAGTCTCATGACTGCTTAATGATTTTATGGCACCAGGAAGATCATCCTATCATTCTATTCAGGTGCCTGAAATAGTCACACCTGGTTGGTTGTTTTTTGTTGTTTTTTGTTTTTTTTTAATTTAATTTTAAATGAACTCTATATTGACTTCGTTTAGCAGGATTTTCCAATGATTGCAAATATTTACCCACCTGAACTAAAGAGGTGATTGATGATAGCTAATGAGATTGGAAATTTTTACAGAGTAGAGCAGTGTATTCCCGTAAGAATAACATAATAGAATAAGGCACTTACTCCAGAAGGGCTAAGAGTCTGTGATTATTAAGACATTGCAGTAGAAATGGTGGGTAAAGCAGGGTGCACCTGCATAAACAGCATGCAAGTGTAATATTCTTTCCCTTCCCTACCTCTTCCCATTTTTCTATTATGTCCTGCAATTTAGAGGGGCAAAGAATTCAACCAACAAGAAAAAAAAAAGAAATATTGAATGTGTAAAAACATTTGACCATGAGTAGCCACAGCTAACAAAACACTGCCAACTTTTTCCTCTAGCTCTTCAGCTTTGAAATAAAAGCTGAAAATAACACAATATTTTCTTTTGGGGGTTCTGGGGACTGGTGAAATATTTGTATCTGTAGTTTTAACTAGTAATTGAAAAATCACATCCCTCTAAACTCATACATTTGAAGTAAGTAGAAGTAGAATATTTAGGTGATACATATTAAAGACATTTAAGACTAGTTTCTTTTACGCAATTTCATAACTCCAGATCTTTGTGTTTTGCTTTTCTTCCCATTGTTGTCCAAGTTGTGTTATTGCATACAGATGGCAAAGCAGAGCTTCAGTTGTCAGATTTGGGTTTTTATGCTGTCTTGTTCCAGTCAAAACATAAGATAAAGGCTTCTTTCAGACTGTAAATTCTTGTAAGTTTCACTTAGACATCAGCACCTGCCCCGTAACATTACACTTAATTTGTAAACTTCCATTAGAAAGAACAGCAACCAGATTATTTTTACATTCTGAATAGTCATTACGATGCTGGTTAGGGAGATCAGAAGTTAATATGTCATGCTTTATTCTTACCAACATTGAAAAGTTTTATATCCCTGTTTTTGCATTGCTTGGAATTTTAATTATAGTTAAAATAATTACAGTGGTTCTGCATCAGAATAACTGGAATACTATTTGTGATTAGTGTGCTCTCTTCTCAGAAGGTGTCTCTTTATTTTCTGTTTATTAATTTTATGCTTATTTTCTGTTTTTCTCTACTTCATTAAAAGAATGGTGGCAAATTCAATTGCCTAAAAATGAGAGAGTGTTTAGAAATAATAAGTTATGTTAAGACCAGCAAGTAGAAACTGTTTTTTTCTAAAACTGATTGAAACTGCTTTAAACAGGGCCACAGTTTGAAAAAAAAATTCTAATGAAATTAAATGAACAAATGATGATTGCCAGTTTTAATGAATTTATCAAAAGACCTCATCTGAGGGTTGCCAAAGTTCAAACTACTTGTCCCCCAAGCAATGTGAAATACTTCTTTATTCACCTTTAATGTAAAAAATGTGATCTACTCAAATCTTAAATGCTAGCCTGCTGTTTGAAATATGTTTGAGTAATGGAAAATAGTTTTATAGGTCTTGATCCCTTCTTTCGAAGAAAAGGAAAGTGATTTGGAGAATCTCTGACACGTGAATGGAATATACTTATAAGGTTGCTAAATAATTTTTGAAAGAGGAAGATATGAAAGGAGTTCACTTAGTGTCTTAAAGAGTCACCAGTTTGAAACAGTTAAATTTAACACTTCTTTTAATCAAATCCTGCTTCCGCTTAAGTAGTATATACTCCTTCTCCTGCAAATTAGTAGTGGACCTTGGGTTCATGCCCAAGGTGGTAGACCTTTCACCTGTAGATGTATGATTGTTGCTGAAGGTGATCCTCTCTGTTGTCGTGATTTTTATAATAAACTTAGTGTCATATTATCAAGGATTGAAAATACTGAAGACTTTTCTAGTCTTAGGTACTAACACAGAACAATTGTGCATCCTGGATGTGGTGAGTGAAGACTGAGAAACAGAAATAAATAAAATCAGTAAAAATCTATAATAAGGTATTTGGCTTATAGCAGAAGTATATCTATTCTTTGACATTATGTCTATAGAAGGCTATTTGAGTAAGTGTGGGTCATTTTAGCTATAAAGGTAAATACCACAAGTATCCACCTGTGGATAAATTGAAATCTCATAAAAAAAAGAGTGCTGTAATATTATTTTAATAGAGAATTATCACAGCATTATGTCTTAGTATTATATTGGTGAGGGTCTGTTAAAGGAAGTTGCCAGAATGTACATTTAGATTAGAATTTTTATTTTTTTGCTGCATATGCAAAATAAAATAGGAAAGATAGTTCTAGTACTACCCACAAACTCTTAACTGTTTCTCCGTTGATATACTGCTACATGTATAATTTCCTACCCTCTCCTATTCCAACCTCCATCTGTTATTTCCTGCTAACACTTTATTGAAGGCTGTTCTATCTCTTGACTTCTCTTGATTCACTTGGTTATTTTTTTTTTCCTGAGGCATAAACATTCTCCTTCTAAATCTCCACCCCATATTTTCTTTGCCATTAAAATTAACCAGCATAGTCATTTTAGAGTGTCATCTTTCATGGAGGGATGGCATATCATCAAATCTTTTTTGTCCTTGAACTATTTAAGAGGAAAGAACAACTTTGAGTTTGGTTTTTATTCACTAATGGTTAGAAATCTTATTTCCCTCAGGCGAATGGTTTGTAAACCTCCTCATACTTATAGTGAAAAGGGCTGGGTTTTTTTTTTTTCATATAAGGCAAAAAATGTTGGGTGTTTCCTTAAAATTATATGTCCCTTACGATTCTTTTTTAAATTAAAATTTTAAAATCAGTGGTATGTCTTCAATGTTTAATCATATTGTGAAAAGAAATATAACAAGTAGAGGAAAGCATTCATACCTTTATATCTATATTTATATATATTGAAGATACTGTTAAGGAAGATATGGAATAGAAATGAAATATGGAAGATAATAACAATTAGTTTCTGCTTTGTTTGGAGGTTTCAGGTTTTGTTTAGGATTCTTTTAAGTAGGAGGACTCATGATAGAGAATTAAGGAGGAGATAAAATACAATCTGAGTTCAAACAAGAACTTTGACAGAATTTGCTTCTTTTTTTAGTAGGGATGGGTCCTTTTAGGTATGTTAGTCCATGCACAACTAACTGTATAAATATTGAAGTTCACTAAAATGTGTGTCTGTTTTCACCTCAGCAAGAGGCATTCAGAAATGTGTCCAGGATCTTAATCTTATCCTTCACAAACTCAAGATGTAGTGAAAGATGATCCCATTGACATCATCAGAAGAGAAAGAGAAGCCTTAAACTGAGAATTTCCATAAATTACAAAAAAAAGCGTAATACTTTTCATTATGGCTGATATAGTACTTTAAAAAGAAAAAGATGACTAAACATCCTTAACTGCTGGTGATGATTGGTACCAAACACCAAACTTTGTGCACTTTATACAACCTTATCACTAAGCAATTAATTTGGCCATGATGAAATTATTTGAGAGTTAAGATCAGTCCAGTCAGCGCAGCAAAATAATAGCATACTGGCAAAGAATATAGGAACAATTAATTTTAAGATTATTAATATCTGGGTCAGCTTCAATAGAAAATAGTCATTCTCACGATTAATTTAGAAATTATTTGGTGAAGTAGAGGTGCTTCAGGGAAGAAGGAATATAAGGCAATACTGAGTCAATACTGGTAGGTCATGAATGTAAAGTGATCTCAGACACCTACTGTAATGGCTGTTAAATGAGTCTGAAGTTCTCTGCAAATCTGCTGCTGTTCTGCCTGTTTGTGCACCTGCCAGAAATCCCTATTCAAATGCACATGGTGTCTGAAGAGCGAGATAAGGTCAGGCTGCACAATCGCTCCAAATTCTGCTGAAACCTGATCTGCTTGAGAGAAGGAGATATCACAGTGTATAAAGAGTGCAGCTGATAACATCCCCGGTGAAAATGAGGCTGACTAGATTTACTTCTTAATAGAGATGGTTGCAAATGAAAATTCCAGATTTGCCTCAGAATTTAGAGCTTTATGTAGGAAACTCAAGTTTATATTAAAGGCTTTTGTTGCTGCTCATTATGAAAGTTTGAAATTTGAAATTATCTTTAACATTTTGCCCTATTTTGCATTCCTTTTTTTTTCATTCCACTTCTTTTTTTTAACCTATGAAAGCAAAGCAAATATTGAGTTGGAACATTGTACGTCATTGCCTTCCGTGCTTCAAGAGATTTCACTAAAGAAGAAAACAAAAAAAATATTTCTTAAGCTTCTAGTTCTAATCCTGCTGCCTTAAGGAGATAAACTCATCATCCTCAGCATATGTTCAAAAATTAAATTCAAACAAAAAATCTAGAGATCCACCACATTTCCTAGGCTGATAGAGGTCATTAAAAGCACCTGAAATCACCTAATGCTCCAAGGCAAAATAGCAAGTAGTAATAGTCATAATTTAAATCTAAATCTGTCCAGACATAAACTGAATGTCTGTATGTCTGTTTTATGAAAGTCATTGTAACTTCGTTGGTATTTACTCTTTTAGTTTCGGCTATTTACCTCAATACCTATTATATCCTGCTGACAATCTCTTATGTTTCCTTTGTCAGGTGAGGAGATGTGCGGTAACAACATGAAAAGCAAAAGATGTAAGTAGACAAACTATTAATATTTCAGGTATTATTACATGCTTAATATGTATTGTAAAGATTAAAAGACAAGTGGCAAATTAAAACAGAATACATAGCAGTGCCCATACAAATTGCATTCTGATGGTTTGGCATGTCATCAGCAGTAAGATAAAGATAAATTATCTCAGCATAAATAAAGTAAATATTCAGCAGATAAACAGCCTTCTACATCTCAGCTACCAGTAATGCTCCCAGGTGTATTGTCCCTATGGTTTGCTCAGTTTTGCCACCATGCAGAGGAGGTATTTTCCCTGAAACCCAATTACAATCTTGTCTACATGAGTCTGTGTAATAATATCAATGGATGATAGATTAAATTGTCACTTTCTTTTGCTTTTTTACAAATATTTTGCACTTCATAACAGTCCACTCTTAAAAATCTGAATTTGCTGCGTATGCTTTTGCTATGAAACGCTACACTGCAAATTCACAAACAGTGATTATTTATTTGCAAAATATGTAATGAGAGATTTCCTAGAAAAATTTTCATTTCAAGTACAAATGGAACTGTTTTCTCTTGAAATGTTGCCATACTAAATGGAATTTTCGTAGGGCAGGAAGTGGAGCTTGTGCATAATTCTTTGGGAGATTATAGTTCATACATAGTGCTGGAGAAATTACTTTGGTGCTGTAGACCAATTTTAATATGATATTTTGACTAAGGCAAAGGGACTTTCTTTAAAAAGGCATAGGGAAAAGTGAGAAGATATAGCAGCTTATCTCTTTCACAGCCATAATAAGTACATCATTTATTTGCCCTGAAGAGCTTCTGATCTAAAGAGATGAGATGAACAAAAGAATGAAAAGTGAACTGCATAGGTTCATGAAGCAGGTCAATGCCAGAGCTGCAAAGAGAATTCAGTGTGTCCATTAGCCCACATAGCTTTGGAAAAGCTTGTGTGCAATGCATAAATGGACAAAGGATTATGAGAGATCATTCCTCTAGAGTTGATTTTAAGGTGTCATTGTATTTTTTTGTATCATAAATGTAAACCATTTTATGTTTCTGTAACACATAGGATTTAACTTTTCACTTTAGGATTCAGCATACTAGAAAAAGACGCTGCAAGATGAACAGAACTTGTTAAAACTCATTAAGGAAGTTATGAATTCCACCCCCTTCCTTCCTCCCCTCCCCCCCCCCCCACCCGAAAGCCCACCCCG